>NC_046284.1:14886881-15216624 GCF_004115265.2 Rhinolophus ferrumequinum
AATCTTTAGCTATATGAAAAGGCAGGACATGAGCAGAGGCAGTGAAATTAAATGCAAAGAACAATGAAATTTTCAGTAGACCTGAGCTTTAGTCCCCGCGCTGTCATTTTTGCTGCTACGGTGTTAATCTGGACAAGTCTCTCAGCACTCTGAACTTTAGGCCCCTCTTCTGGAGAATGTGGATAGTAAGCCCTGCTTACCTCCCGCTGTTGCTGGGGATTATATGTGAGGTGATGCACTGCCAGACTGGTTCAAGCTGTGGGTTCCAGAGCTATGGGGCTTGGCTTCCAAACCTGCATAACTAATTGTGCAATCTTGGGCTAGGTGTCTATCCCGTCAGTCCATCAGTTTCTTTGTCATTAAAATAGGGATAATACTAGAATCCACCATTAGGTTTGTGGAAGAATTAAATTAAGTAATACATGCAAAGTGTTTTGGACAGTGTAGCTTATATTATAGTTTTATGCACTCTTCTTATAATACCTCATTTCACTAGCAGGGGAAAGAACATTTTAAACAGTATACTATACATCATACAAATGTAAGGGATTATCCTTATTAAAAATTAAGGTAACTTGCCTTTTTCATTCATGGGTGATATTTTCTGTAGTATTCTTATAATGGTGATTCACATATACAATGAGAATTAATTGATATATTGAGTGATCTAGCTTCCTAATTTCTGTATGTGAGAAATATCCCCCACAAATACGAGTTTACTCAATTGTGTTATTGGGTAGATGTAGTAGATATCATTCCATTGTCTTTTCTACCTCCTTTGAATCCTGCCTGTTCTTCAGGCCTGTGTGATATAGCAGGGAAATAGAAAAGGACTAATCAAGAGCCCAGAGTCTATCATAGAACTTCTGGAAAAGATGGGGACATGATGGCACACTGACAATACCTCCTGACAGCCACGAAAATGAATAAAACAAATAAACCTCATAGATACCAGGAAAAAAATCACATGCTTATACTACAAACTTCAGATAATACCGGTCAGGTACATAATAATGTAGACCAAAAGGAAAGAGGATACCACCATCCAGACTTTCCAGCTCTTCAAGGCCAATAATATTTTCATATAATAAGTGGACAAAGTCCTTAAGATTTCCACTTGTAGTTCTCCGCTTGGAAGAATGAGGACTGGAGGCAAGAGCAGATTATAAGAGATACTGAGCACATACTGTTTGTGTTTTCTTTTTTTTTTTTTCTTTTTTTTTTTTTTTGCATTTTCTTAATATCAGCTGTCTACAGGAGAGGTAGAGCTGAAGGAACAACCACGTGACTAAACACATTATCATTTTTTTCCTGACCTACCTTCCCAAATGAAAGTAGTTAAGTCTTGAGGTAAGCTTCTTTGGAACTACAGGTCAGAAGTTATTGTTTAGAGAAAAACAGGTACTGACCCATAAAACAATGAGCAATTATAGGACACACACACACACACACACACACACACACAGAACAGCCCTTGAAAACTTGGTGAAATAGTTTATAAATAATTACAGTTTAATACAATGGGGAAAATATCCCTCAAACTGCAAATTAATTTACATATTTTATATGTGTATTACATATATATGTAATATTTTATATAAAATATTATATATAATATTTATATTATATATAAATATATATATATATATATGATTGGGGATGAACAACTGTGAGTACATGTGCATGCTCAGCTATTCCTTTCTCATTTCTTCTTCTTGTTTCAATGGAGTAGCTGCTGTTCTAAAATTTTCAATCCTTTCTCTTTCCATCTTCTAAGGGAATTAACTTTAAAAATATCCACTCTCTGTTATCAACAGTTACATCATTACTCTGTCACATCTACATTTAAATATAACAGTTTTCATCTTAACCTTTGTCCCCTTCCAAATCCCACCAGCTATTACCCTATATCTGCCCTCTGCCTTTGCTGCAAATCACTCCACAGCTAACTTCCCACTGTAATTAGGATTCTGTTCCTACCAGTCTTCTGAAATTGTTCTTATAAGCTCATCAATAATCCTTTTATATTTCTCAGTCTTCTGATCTATGGCCATTTCTCACTGTGCTCTGAGAAAACTCATCCAGTCCAGTAAATTCAATCATCATCAATGAAATCAGTTCTCAAAAAGAGCCCCCGGGAATTACTGGAATATACTGAAGTGCATGGTTGAGGAGAATTTGCAGTTTGAAAACACATATTACAAATGGCAATCCTTATTTAATACAGATTATTGAGTATAAGCTCCAAAAGTATTGGATAATAGAGAAATAGAAAAGATGTCAGAAACCATTTTATTCACAACTCATATCTAGACATATCCCAGGGAAACTTCATGACATTAAGGACAATGAAAACAAGAGAAAACACAACACCTACAATTTGACAATAGACTACTTAACAATAAGTAAATCGACAATACACTACTTCATAGTTAGATTGCAGCCAGGATATGGTAGAATAAAAATTACCAAATTTTGAGAGAAAAGAATTATAAACCTAAAATTCTATACCTAGGTTAAATTATCACTCGACAGAGGAGCAAAATAAGGATTTTAGGACAGGAAAGCCCTAAGTGTGATAACAACTTACAGATCCCCATTAAAACAAATACTAATAGATGTAATTCAGAAAGAGGGAAAGTTAACTGAGATAGAAAGGATAGAAGAAATTGTATACAAAGCAATTCAAATATATGTTGGTAACCTAAAACAAGAATGAATTGATTTAAACAACATCTGCATTAATAATGATTATTTGGGAAATGAAGAAGGTTTAAAAATTAAATTTAAAAAGTAGAAGAAAAATAGAAAACCAGAATATGCCAAAATTCATGACAAGAGTTGGATCAGTAGTTAAAAAAATCTCCTCCCCCATCTAGAACTTTAAAGGCATGCATTTTCTAATATCCAAGGAACAGATAATCTTTGTCTTTCCATCTTTTACAAACTGGTCTACAAAATTTTAAATGATGGAATGTTTATCAAATTTGTATTGAGGCACTGGTAAGATAAAAGTAGTACAAGTAGAAATGAGACTTTAGGTCAATCTCATTTATGATAATAGAGAGCAAAACACTAAATATACTATAAGCCAAACAAATTCAGTAAAATATATGTGCACACAAAAATAATATGTATATATAATTATATATAAATATAGTGTGTGTGAGAGTGTGTGTGTGTGTGTATGTGTGTGTGTGTGTGGTGTGCTTGTTTGTATTATACCAAGAAGGCTTTATCTCAGGAATGCAGCCATGATTTAAATTGAGTAAATTATTTAACATAACTCATCATTTTAACATATTAAAGGAGAGTAATCACAGAATCATTTAATTAGGTAGAGAAAAGGTATTTTGTAAATTTCAACAAAGTTTTTAAAAATGCTGAGAAAACTAGGAATAGAAGGCAGCATACTTAATATGATAAAGTATAACCTCTATAAACCTTCAGCAAACATCATACTTGATGAAAAGTTTAAAGTCAAGAATAAAAAAAGGCATCTGCTGTCACCTTTATATTCAGCATTGTACAGGAGGTCATAGCCAGAACTGTAGGATGAGAAAAATAACTAAAATATGCAAGGATTTGGAAGAGAGAAAGAGAAGATTCAGTATTTTCAAATAATATGATTGTTTATATGGAAAACCTAGGCTGTGAACCCACTAGAACTAATGAGGAAATTCTAATGAAAAAGTTAGCCACAAGAACAATATAATGAAAAAATCACATTCTTACATAACAGTAACAATCAGACAATGTATTTTTATAAAGAATACTATTTGTACATGGTTTAAAAATAAGTATAAATATGTAGGAAAAAATACTAGAAAATACGCAAGTTCTTTGTGGAGAAAACTATAAAATATCATATGAAATAACAAAGGAAACAAACAAAAGGAAATATATAACATATATTTGGATGGGAAGATTCATATTTTAAATATATCATATTTTAAATATATCATATTTTAAATATATATATCATAACCCTCCCCAGCCGAGGGTTCCAGTGCCAAAATATAAATTCAATGTAATCTTAAAAAACAGTCGCAAATTTTTCATGGAATTTGAGAAGTTGATCCTAAAAATTAAATGGAACTGCAAAGAGCCCAGAATAAGCAAGACAATTTAAAAAATATTTTAAGGGGCTTTCCCTATTAAAGAGCAAGAATTATAACACTAAAGTTTCAGCATCCAAGGCAGTAAGGTACTTGAAAACACAAACAAATAGAACACAGGATCATAGTATGGAGACTAGAAACAAACTCACAATGTATGCAACCTTCATACATAATAGATGTAGTATTGTACATCCAGGGTAAATGATGGAGTATTTTAATAAACAGTACTAGTACAATTAGAACTCAATATGGAAATCATATACAAATGTCAACTCCTATCAGATTAAAGACTTATATGTAAAAATTGAACTATATACTTCAATGAAGTTAATAAAAGAGACTAGCATTATTGGCTCAGGTTAGGGATGGATCTCTCTTTTAAAAGGCATGCAAAAATTCAAAGCATGCTATAACATGGATAGACTTTGAAAATATTATGTAAATTGAAAGAAGCCAGTCACCAAAAATGACATATATGATTCCATTCATGTGAAATGTCCAGAACAGGGAAATCTATAGACACAGAAAGTAGATTAATAATTACTTATGGCTAGAGGGAAGAGGGTTTGAGTGATTTGCTAAAGGATATGGGGTTTCTCTTTTTAACTCAATTTTTTGGGCTTTCCAGTCAAGATGATGGACAGAGTAGGTAAATGCTGTGCTTGCCTCCTCTCAGGACCACATCAAAATTACAACTAAACTGCAGAACAACCATCATTAAGAATCACCTGAAGTCTAGCTGAACAGAAGTCCTACAACTAAGGGCATACAGAAGAAGACACCTTGAGACTGGTAGGAGGGGCAGAGACATGGAACAGGCTGGTCCCACATCCTCATGTGACCATTAAAACTTGAGAGAGATATTTTGCCTGCAGAAGTTCCCTCCCCCAGAGGAGTGAGGCTCCCCAGCCGAGGGTTCCAGTGCCAGAGAGAAAAGACCCCATAATTTCTTGCTGTAAAAACCAGCAGAGATTGTGACTGAGTGAGATGATGGTGGCTACAGCCAGGTGATCCTCTTAAAGGGTCCACACAGAGACTTACTCACTGATGGACTTACTTGCGCTGAGCTCCAGTGCTGCTGCAGCAGCTCGATAGGTGCCAGGGACATATAGGGAGGAACTGTATTGTCTGGCTGTAGAGCAAGGGCTGGAGGGGCAGCTTTCTCCCAGAGAGAACTGCTGGCACAATCCATTGCTTCCTTGTTGAGCCCTCCATACCCACCCCCGGCATGAAGACGCAGGCGGCCGCCATATCTGAGTCTCCCCCAACCTGGCTAATACCATTCGTTCACCCTGATTCCCTAAGACTCTGCCCCACCCACCATTTGGGCCCACCAAGCCACTTCCAGTGTCTTTTCCATACAAATGGCTGTCTTGGCTCAGGCTTCAGACTTTCCTAAAATCTTTATCCTAACGCTGTAAAAATAAGGTCAAATGATAAATGGATAGGGTGAGATACTGTACCTGACAGCATTGAAATTTTAAAAGTTGTATAGACCAAAACAAAAATATAAAGAAAGTGAAAGGAGAAGTAACAGACTCAGAGAAGATATTTACAATGCACAGAACAAACAAGGGCACTCCTAAATTTCAATTAAAACAACCCAAGAACAAAAAAGACAAAGTCTACATACAGGGAAATGTCATTTCCGAGTGGAAAATAGGCATACGAAATGATGTTCAATTACATTAGAAAGCAGGAAAGTGCATATTAATACGACAAATAAGACTGCAAAATGGGAATGTCTGACAATACCAAGTGTTGGCAGGATGTAGAAACAGAAATTCTCATATAGTGTTGATAGCAGCATAAATTTCCATAATCATAGAGAAGAGATTGTTGACAAAACCTAATAATGTTAAAGATGCATGTACCTGATAATCTAATAAGTGCACCCCTGTAAAATTTTTGTAGTATTGTACGAGAGGTGCAACAATGTAGCACTGTTATTAACAGTGTAAAATTAGAAACAACAGCACCCTCTCGGCTTCTCCAGGGTTGCAGCAGCCTTTCCTATGGGCCTGCTGGGATGAAGATGCCTCATGGAGGGCCCGGGAAGCTGTCTACTGTGGTCCCTTTCAGTACCTCATCCTGAGATCCCCGCTGTCTCCTGGGGACCCCTGTGGAATTTGGCTAGTGGCTAGCTACCTTCCAGGCCCCAGTCTGCGGCCCTGAGCCCAGGCCATCTCCTGCTCCCCGACCCCCTAGCAGCGTGTACCTCAGCTTTTCTGGAATGTGTGTGCATCAGTGATATATGTATACTTGAAGCATTTAAAAATTCTGTTTTCGTTATGAGAGCAAATGTAAAAGAATGTTGACCCTAAAAAAAGAAAAAGAAAAAAAACAACCATTGCCCCTTCCTGCCCCCCCAAAATTAGAAACAACACAAATTTCCATTAATAGAAGAATAGGTGAATGCATTTTGGATCACTCAGACAGCAGAACGATAAACAACCTTTAAGATGGAAGAAATATAGGTGCATATATCACATGGATTAATCTGAAGAACATAACGTTAGATGAGAAAAGCAAGTTGTGGGAGGGCATAAGAAGCTTGATAGTCTTTATGGAGAGATTTAAAACATATAAAACACACTATGAGTTGTTAATGGATGCATTAGTCAGGATGGTCTGGGTTGTGCTGTGGTTAAAACAGCAAAGACAACGAAATCATCTCAGAAGCTTTGAGCACCAAAGGTTTATTTCTTACTTGTGCTGCACAGGAGTTGGGGGTTGCCAAGGGTCCTCGTACACATCATTCTTTTTCGGGGCTCAGGCAGACAGAACTCCCACTATCTGGAAAACTGTAGGTTGCCATAAGAGGTGGACATAGATCTTTTTAGGGTCTCAGATGAACAATTAAACGATCTGGTTTGGAATGACACATTACCTCTAACTATAACTTATTAGTTAGACGTAATCACATGGTTCCATCAACCACAAGGGGGCTGAGAAGTGCCATCCTGTTACATGCTCAGAAGTTCTAAGCAGAAAATATTTGGTGAATAGAACTAACTACCAAATTTGGTATGTGTAGACTCCACATTCAGGGTACTACGAGGCAGCATGGAACAAGAAGTGAATAAAGGAGGGAGCCAAAGGGAGTTTCATCCTGTCTTCAGTGTTTTATTTATTTGAAAAAGTAACGGGAAGCCTGAATGAAATATGGCAAAATATTAAGGTTTGTCCAAGCTTGATGGTAGATACACGTGTTTGTTTTATCATTCTGTATAACTGTCTGTATGATGGACTACTTAATAAGATTTAAGATATGAGAAGAAAATAAAAAATAAATTAACAGTTAGTTATCATATTTAAGAAGAAAGAGAGAGAATACTAGGAAAGACAAACGCAAACTAACCTCAGGTACAAAGATAACTGAGATAATTATGAGGATATGCTATATATTTCCAATGCTTTTTAAAAACCTGACTGGAATAGGTGTTTTCTAGGAAAATATAAAAATACCCAAAATGACTCAAAGAGACAAAAAGCAGAAATGGAGTAAGAATCGTGACAGAAATTGATAAAGATATCAAACAACTACATTTCCTTGTTCCCCAAGTTGTCAGGACCAGATGATTTTGATGGAGGAATATTTTCCTGTGACTCCCCAAATGATGTAGATGATGTTGGATCTGCCGGCAGTTTCTGGGCGTGGGCCGGGATCCTGTCTCGTGAAACTGAAGAATGAAAACACGGACCCAGGAGAGAAAAGAGTTTTAAAAAGAGGATAGTTTATTGAAAGCAAAGGGTTATAACTCCCGAGCGGGAGGGGGTCCCGAATGGGGGTGCCCCATGACTGAGGCAATAGCTCTTACTTTTATACCTACCCTTGCCTGTTTGGGGAAGGGGAGCTGGCGCCTTCTAATGAAATTCGTCCACCAGGTTGGTTCTGTTTGCCCATCCTACAGGAATTAGCAAAGTAACCCACTCTTATCTATCAGATCTGCTCCGTTTGTCAGGCCAAAAGGAATTTTATGATTAATCTCAAGGCCTTGTTACATTATGTCCTAGAGTGAAGGAGTGATTGCAAAACCTGGAGTTTTAGGATATGGCTGTCTTTGTTTATTCCATCAGGGACCTGCTTGTCTATCTAGGGACATGCTAACTAACCTGTATCAATTTCATAGGTGAATTTTGCCATGCTTTGAGAAGTTGACATATTATGACTTTCACAGGCATGTGTTAAGTGTTTTACATTCATTATCTTATGACGAAAACACCTATCTGATGAATTTTATTATTCTGCCCCATTTTATAAATGTGAAAACAAACAAGTAGTTGGGCCAGATTTTAAATCCATTTCTCTCTCTGGCTACAGAGATTCTTTTAGAAGTTATAGTCCTATAATTTCTCCACATTTTAAATTGTTTTAGAGCGTGGAATGACAAGATAGCAAATGCAGAAAAAACTTCTAAAAAATATGCATTACAAGTATTGATACAAAAATCTGAAATGAAACATTTGCAAATATAATCCAACAGCAGATCAACAGAATGATACATAATAATGAAGTGGGAGGAATTCTGATGCAGAGTTCAATAACAGCAATGCCGTAAGCATTGCATAAATATAATTTACCATATTAATAAGTCAAAAGAAGAAAAAAGTATGGTCATCCTGAGATATGCCAATAAAGGAATTTATAAAATTCAACCTTCAGTAAAGCATGAATGCTTTCTTAAAAAGTATAATATATGACTCAGATTAAAAGCCTTATATTTTATTGTAAAAAAAATTGAAAAGACTGAATTTAATTTCAGGAATAACATTAGGACGCTGGTTTCACCACTGTTATTTAAAATTGTTTTAAAAGTGCTAGATAATGCATTTAGACAAGAGAACAAAATCAAATTTTGCATATTTGAAATGAAGGTAAATGCAAAATTAATATACAATGATTAATATCTTCCATTTATACCAACGAAAACAAATTAAAATGTAATGGAGAAAGCCCATTTGCATAAGCAGTTAAAAAATGAAAATAAAATACCAAAGAATAAATTTAACAAGCAATGGATAAGTATTAAATGAAGACAACTACCATATAAAACTATGGGAGCAAAAAAACAACAAAACAAACCTCTGGGGGGAGAATTAAAAGAAAAAGACCTGAATAAAAGTAGAGGAAGACAGACAAGGCAATAATTTTAAAATGTCATTTTCCCCTGTGCCTATAAAATAAAGATCGAAATGAGATATTTTTGACTCTTCAGATTGCTAACAAAGAAACATATTAGCAGAGAGGAAAGAACATTAGAAAACCTGCTGTTAAACAAGGTGTGGGATGTGGGCATATTCATGAATAATACTGAAAATGCAAAATGTTCCAGTTTTTTGGAAAGGCAATTAGCATTGTGCTTTCTTAACAAATTAAATATCTGACTCAAACTAAAAGCCCCATGTTTAATCATAAAAAATAAAAAATACCAAAATTAATTCCAGGAATAAGGGAAGAAAGCTTGCTATCATACAATTATTTTGAAAGTACTAGGCACTTGTGTTATGGAAATGTACAGACAGAACAATGTCATAAAATAGAGGGTTTAGACACATCTAGTCATCAGCTATAGTTAGAACTATGCTACAAGTAGCATTTTAAATCTTTGGGAGGAAATGGGCTAATCAATAAATCATTTGTGTGAAACTGATTATCTACTGAGAATGGTAATAGTGATAAGACTAGGTCTAGCTAATATATAGTTACTATGCTCCAGGTTTTGTTTTAAATTCTTTGAATAGATTCTGTCAATTTCATCACAAATCTACGAGTCAGGGAGTACGAGCACCCCTTTTCTCAGATGATGAAACAGACTCCAAGAGGTTAGTTAAATGATTTTCTCAAGATCACTTGGCGGTTAAGTGGTGGAGCCCAGGTACAAGTCTTTATCATAGAGCTTAAGCTCTAGCTGCTAAGCTTGATTACTAGTCACTCCAATAAATTCCAGATAGATCAAATATTTAAATGTTAAAAGTTCAATCATTGTAGAAGATATGTATGAATGCTTATTGTGAGAAATGCCTTTCTAAGCCTCACTGCTCTACCTGGAAGCCACAAAACTTTGATAAACATGATGACATAAAAATATAAAGCTTCTTTTTAGCTCAAAATACCTTAATGGAAGCTAAAAGACAATTTGGGAGGAAGTATTTGCAATACATTTGACAGACTAATTTCCTTAATATTCAGAGAGTGTGTATAAATCAGAACTAAAAAGATGACAACATTATTTCAAAAGGGGCAAAGAACACGAAAACCAACTGAAAAATAAGAATTCACAATGATTATTGAAAATGAAAAGATGCTCACCGTCACTAGTTATCAAAAATGCAAATTACAATGAAACATTTTTCACCCTTCAGATTGATAATGAGGAAAAATACTAACAAAGATGAAAGAACATGAGAAAACCCACTGTCGGGAAAGGCACAGGATATGGGTATGTTAGTGCACTGATGGTGGAAATGCAATCTGTTCCAGCCATTTTGGAAGGACAATCAGTGTTGTGCCTTGAAATTTTGTAAATTAAATATTCCTTGGCTCAGTGGATCTTCTAGGAATATTTCTTAAGATGATAGCAAAAAAAAAAGCATAAAAGTATATACACAAGCATGATCACTGCAGCATTGTTTTTAATAGGGAGGGTTTGGCAACAACCTAAGTGTCAATCAAGTGAAGATTGGCTTAATAAAGAGCTGTACCACCAAATGCTCTGCAGCCATGAAAATGGTGACATGAATGAACATGAAAAGGGGTCCACAATACGTTGATGAATGGAAAGAGCAAGATACCAAATAGCATACACGGTACAACCTTATTTGTGTTAAAGTGTATGTAGCTGTGCTTGCTTACATGTGCACATATGAATGTCTAACTAAGAGAAAACAGTTTATCATCTCTAATATTCAAACAGCAACTTTACTCTTTATTTCTTACTCTATAAAAGTGCCACACTGGAGAACACATTCATAATGCACAACAAAACTAATTAAACACTCTCTCCTCTTTATCTCTGTCTCCCTCTAAGTCCCCCAATTCTTCTTCAGTTCATGTAATTGGACAAACAGCTTTAGAAATGCTTGGTGCTCATTACTGGTTTAACAGCCAGAGAGACAGAGAGAGAGAGAGAGAGAGAGAGAGAGAGAGAGAGAGAGAGAGAGAGAGAGAGAGAGAGAGAATTAGGTCTCATTCTCAGTGTCTCCCCAGATTTCCAGGGGCCAGGCTCACGCTGAATTAAAATGTCAGCTCCTCTTTTGCTCGGGTAGAGGAAATAAATGGATGGGGCAGGGGGAGGGAGGGAAATTCATAGAAAAAAGCCCTGGGGAGGTACAACTATAAATATAATTACAAAGATAAATACACGTTCTTAACCAAAAATTTCTGGTTATTTTCCAAGGAAAAAAAAATAGGTCAACGTGTATGCATTGCAACATCCCCCACTTTACAACGTTCTTAAGACAAGAATTCATTCTGTACCATTCGGAAAAAGTTTCTAGAGCTTTCCAGTGAGCCTTTTCTATAGGCACCGTCAAGACTCATAGTGTGTTAAAGATCTGTGATTTCATATACAATTGCTTAAATTATATGTGGACATCTCTGCAGGTTTTTAGACTAGACCACAATGTCGAAACTTTGGCATGGTTGTCAAATAGGTGATTAATTTTTCCATGTTGGAGGTAGTGAAGCTAACCAGGGCATTGTAGAATTATTAATAGCGTCTCTGGCTTCTAGCCATTACATGTCAATAGGACCTCCCACTTTCCCACCCCCACCCCCCTCCACCAGGTGGTGACAACCAAAATTAGGTACAAATATTGCCAAGGGTGCTGTAGGGGGCAAAACTGCACCTCATCGAGAAACATAAGAATTAACACAGATCTTTGGGCGGGGGGCGTAAGATTGTATATAGATTTAAATATATGCACACATATATGTGCACTTATGTGAACATCTGTATTATATAATCTTTTTCGGTATCATGATAAATTTTCTGTTTCTATTTTGTGAAATAAAAAAGGTGGCTTATGACAAAAGCAAGCACCCAAAAAAACTAAAGCTTAAACAATGCATACACATTTATTTCTAAAATTCATGCAAGGTTGATTAGATCAAAACAAAACATGAGAAAATGTTATTACAACAACAAAAATGGCACTGATAAAAATGCTATACACAACTGAAAAACGCAACTATCGGGGGTGGGGAACTGGCTGAGTTCAGCCAAAATCTAATTAGAAGTATTGTACAGGGAAAATGGAGGGCTACTCAAATTTATTTTTTAATCCTTTTGTTGTTTCTGTCTTTCCTCAAGGCAGAATATGCTTAAGCTCATACTGGGATTGTTTCTGTAAAATTCTAGAATGATGGAATGAATCAGAGAATTGCATAAACTCCCTGGTGAATTCACCATCTGCCCAAGTCCTCTGAATATTTTCCATGACTGAACTCAGTGAACAAGTGACACTTTAGACACTGCTGAGTAGAAACAAACAATGAGAATATTAAAATAAAGAGAACACACAAACATCAAAACTCTTACTAGTTTAGAAGCCTACACTGCAAACTTGCTTTGGGGGAATTCATCAATGTGCCCGAAGAGCTTCCTCTTACTTTCAGAACTTCTTACTGTGAGGAAAATCTGTGGTGACACATTGGCATCAGATTTATCTTCACCATTAATAGCTACTAGAATTAAACAACAGATTTTTTAAAAAGTCCTACCTAGGGTGCTGCTCTCATTGGTGGAAATAGCCAGGGCATCCTCAAGAAAATCCAGTACACAAGGAAATCCAGAACTAAATCTTTGTTCAAATGCTGATTTGGACAGTGATTTCCACGACTCTTACCAGTTTTCACTTTCTCCACTTTTCAGTTGAACAACCTAATCAAATACATCTAATAAGTTGTCTATTTACTCACTGCAGAAATTCATGAGAACTCTTAATTCCCATCTCCCTTCCATCCTTTGTAAAATATTCTCTCGTAGGCAAGAAGGGTCACTGGAGATAGTTGTGCTTTTCAGAAAAGAAATGTTTTTCATAACTTAAAAAGTAATCCAAAGGAGATTTTGATGCGTGTCAATAAATTAGCTGGAAGTGGTATATACAATTAATTCCTATAAGATACATTAATGTTGGAACAAATAGTATTTTAAATCTATATAACTTTTATCTACTAAGGTTTTCACTGTTTCTATCATGTCAGTGCTGTTCTTAATAAGCTGCAGCCTAAAACCAGCCCACTAATTTCTCCAATTTTATAGCTTTATCCAGATTTTTTTTGGGGAAAATGAAGCGCATATATAAATCTACTTCAACAGAGAGATATTTTTAGGCTAGGCACGTATAAAACACAGTTCTGGATATATTGGTTCAAACAGGAAAGAGTTGACACACGAAATCCTTCTTGCTGCACAGACCAGGGGTCAGGAAACTTAAGTCCCATGGGCCCAAACCAAGCCATCATCTGATTTATAAATAGAGTTTTATTGAAATGCAGCCATACCTGTTCATTTCCATATTGTCTATGGCTGCTTTTGTACTATAAAGGCAGAGTTGAGTAGTTGTGGCAGGGACATTGTGCCCTGAAAAATCTTAAATATTTGCTCTCTGGCCGCTTGCAGAAAATGGTTGCCAACTCCTAGCATAGACTATCAAAGGGAAGGGATTGTAGAAATAATCCAATCCTTTTATGTTCTGGAGCGGGGAAAACTGAGGTCTGGAGGAAGTACATGACTTGCCCAAAGTCACACGGCTTATTAGTAGCAAAGTAGTTACTAAAAACCAGGCGTCCAAATATCTTTGGGAGAAATGGAAACTGTCTCCAAGAATTATACCTAAGGTCCACAGTTATCCAGAAATCATATTTCTGCCTAGTAGACATCACAGAGGGTTTGGCTTTTAGATAGATGAATGAAAAGACAGATCTGTGAACTGAAGCTCCCTTGATTTTTCCTGTAGATTAGATAAGACAATGTACCGATGTGTGTAGCCCAACACCTGACTAGAGTTAATTTCCTCTCTACTTTCGTTTCTCTAGATGAGCAAACTGAAGTGTGACAGGGGTAGTACCGGTAGCTTGTTTTGGGCCATACGTGAGAATTAAAGATAGAATTCACCTTTGGAATTTAGGAGTCCAAGTCCGGTCCTCATTCTATAATGCCAGATGAACAATTCAAATATAGAACACTAGAAATGTGATCATAACATGGTCTCTCCACGTAAGCCAAAAACAACAACAAACAAACAAAAAACAAAACAAATCCCTGTAACTCTGCATCCTTAAAATAAAATAAATTTAGAAGGGTTAGATTATATATAAAGCAATCAATAAATCAAAAAATAAAAATTATAAAATTTCCATATATAAAGCAATCAATAAATCAAAAAATAAAAATTACGAAATTTCCAAAAGTAATGTTTGGCAATTAAAAAAGTGAATTGGTGCAGCCACTATGGAAAACAGTATGGAGGTTCCGCAAAAAATTAAAAATAGAACTACCATATCAAAAAATGATAGTGTGGGAAGATCTTCTCTACGGAAGAAGAAAATTTCCGCAGCTACAAAACACTAATAAAAGTAAAGAAAACATATAACTCTATCTTTTTCCATGTATATAATATATATCTAACTATACAGAAATATTTAAATTTCTGTTCACAATAACATGCAATAAAAATTAAGAGATACACTGCAAAACACATATGCAACATATGACAAAGGGACAATCTTAATATATACAAGGCTTTTAAAACTAACATTTAAAAATGAAAAGACCAACATAATCAACAATATCTAAAAATGATATGAAAGACATTTAATAAAGAAATGCTAAGGGTTATAAACATATAAAATTCACTTCAATCTAATAAGACGTCATATTATATCTATCAAAATGCCAAGTAGAAGTTTGGAATATCCAGTGTTGTCAAGGGTGTGAGAAATTAGGCCTTCCTCTTCACTTCTGGTATAATAGATAATTTGGCAAGCTCTATCAAAATTTTAAGTGCATGTAATCTTTTATGCAATGATTGTACTTTTAAAGTTCTACTCAGACATACTCACAGCTGTACACAAAGATACAGCTACAATAATATTCACAGTGGCATTTATGACCTCAAAAACCTAGAAATAACCTAAATGTCCACACATGGGAAACTGGTTACACAATTTAGATTACACCCATAAAATGAAATAAGTTGTTACCATTTAAATTAATGTAGTAGATCTCCATGTGCCGATATGGGTTGATCTGTAACTGCATTAAGTATAAGAATTGTTACAGGAGTCTTGGTTCTTTTTGCTGAAGCAGTGAAGAACCAAAGGTCAGCAAGCTGATTAATATGCAAGCAGGGTTTATTAGTGATAAATTCTCAGGGAAGAGAATGGGCCTAGCCTATATCCATAGAAGAGGAGAGGGAGGAGAGAGAGAGAGAGAGAGAAGCCAGGGTCCCCAGTATTAGTGATACATTCTCAGGGAAGAGAACAGGCCTAGCCAAGATTGGAGAGAGAGAAAGAGAGAGAGAGAGAGAGAGGAAAAAACGTGCGCGAGAGCGCTGGCGCAAAAAAAAAGGACTAGAGAGCTCTTCTCTCCAGGACTTATAGTTTGCTGGGTGGGGTGAGGGAGTTACAAATTGATTTCGCAGGAAAAGGTGGTGCATTTTCTTCCACCAGAGAGCGTGACCTCCTAAGAGGGATGGAGGTCTGTTGACTCAGATCCTTATCTTGCTCCAGACCACTTCTTGTCATCTGTTCACCCCTCACCCTCCACCCAGCGTTACCATTTTCCTGACTTCTAACAGCTCATATTCGTTTTGCCTGTTTTTGCAGTTTATAGGAACGAAATCATGTAACATCTACTCTTGTGTGTTTGACTTCTTTTGCTCAATAATGTAAATTCGATGTTTCATTTATGTTCCAATAGCCTAAAAAGAAAAATTCAAGTTGAATATCGCAATTTTCCTCCTTCTGTGATACAATGTCCTTTGTGGATGAGTAGCTCACCCCATACTATTCTTTCTGAGATGTCAGGATTATTTAGATTCTAGGCAACTCTTCTGTACAGCATTATAAGTAGATACATTAAAATAATAAAAATGATAGTGAAATAACAATAGTAATGTTATGTAAACCATAAAATCTTAAAGAGGAAAAATCTGTGAAATTTCTTTTAAACTTATGAATTAGAGTCTCCGTGAAGATAAATTGGTTGAGAATAGAGTAAGTTGTTTGATTTAGTAACTATCATTTGCATGCACCTATTATATGCTGGGCACCTACGAGTAGTATATGCTAGGTATTTATATTATATGCTGTCTCATTATTTAAATGTCACAATAAGCTTATGAAGTAGATGCTATTATTTCCATGGTACAGATATGAAAACTGGGGCTCTGTGAGGTGTCTGCCCAAGATTTCTCAGATAAAAAATGAGGGATCCAGTATTGTATCCCAGGTTTGTCTGATTTCAAAGTCAGGCCTCTTTCTACTATAATGCTTACACTGTTAGGTATGTCAGAAAATTGTGTTTTTCTTTCAATTCCCATCGTAGCATGTAATTTTCTTTATTAGTTTTAGGTGTATGAAATAATGTAATAGTTAGACATTTACACCCCTCACAAAGTGATAACCCCCCCAATCTACTACCCCTCTGACATTGTACATAGCTGTGAAAATATTATTGACTATATTCCCTATGCTGTACTTTACATCCCGTGAATGTGTGTGTGTGTGTGTGTGTGTGTGTATAACATCTGATTTTAATTCAGTGTGGGAATAGTCCAGAGAACTAAAGCAGTAACAAAGGACAGATTGCCTTAAGGCCTGCTTATGCCTTGCCTGTTTTCACTTGTATCAGCAACACATTTATTGTATGTCCTTTACAACTGACACTGCAGCAGGAACTTCTTAAGCAGCCGGAATTCAATGGAAAATTAATGCATCTGTTTTTCAGCTAGGTTTGGAGAAAAAAGGAACATGGAGAAACAATGAGTTAATAATGTTCAAAATTACTGCAATGAGCCTTCATTTCATCAGAAACCCCCTGCAGTTCTTATCACGTTTTTTTCTGAGTCTGACATTCTTCCGCCCCTTTTTTGCCTTTTCTCCAGGGTATTTCTTTTATGCAGCAGCCTTCAATATTTCTACATTGCAATTTTGTGCGCTCGTCTTTTCAGCGATTATCTGCACTTTTTCCAATTCTTCCCACCACTCTTCCCTGACAGTTTTGTTTGTGAAGTCACTGTTGACTTTCTTTCCTGGGCCTTTCTTTCAGTGTTAGTCATATTTCTCTCCAGATTCTTCAAGGCTCTCTTACATGAAAATTATTTTTTAATTTAAATTATTTATTAAAGTGTAATTGGCATACTATGTTATATGAGTTTCAGGTATACAACATAGTGATTCGACATTTACATAATTTACAAAGCGATCACCCTGATAAGTCTATTAACAATCTGTCACCATACAAAGTTATTATTATATTATTGACTATAGTCCTTGTGCTGTACTTTACATCCCCGTGGCTTATTAATTTTATAACTAGAAATTTCTACTTTATTCCCCTTCACCTTTTTCACCCATCCTGCCACCCTCCTCCCCTCTGTCAACTTTAGTTTGTTGTCTGTATCTATGGGTCTCTTTGTGCTGTGTATGTTTGTTTGTTTGTTTTTTTAGATTCTACATTTAAGTGAAATCATACAGTATTTGTCTTTCTCTGTTTAACTTATTTCATTTAGCATAATACTCTCTAGGGCCATCCATGTCATCCTAAAGGGCAAGATTTCATTCATTTTTATTGCTGAGTAATATTTCATTATATATATGTGTATATGGGCAAGGTCTAGGAAAGGTCAAGGTATATACATATACACATATATATAATGAAATATAGTTTTCACTACCATACTGTTTTTATTTATATATATGTGTGTGTATATATATATATATATATATATATACATATATATGTATATATACATATGTACATACATATATAATGTCTTCTTTATTTATTTATTAATGGACACCTAGGTTGCTTCCATATCTTGGCTATTTTAAATAATGCTGCAATGAACATGGGGTGCATATATCTTTTGGAATTATTGTTTTTATTTTCTTTTGGATAAATACCAAGAATTGGAATTGCTGGGTCATATGGTAGATCTATTTTAATTTTATGAGGAACATCCATACGGTTTTCCATAGTGGCTGCACCAAGTTGCAGTCCTACCAGCAGTGCATGAGAGTTCCCTTTTCTCCACATTCTTGCCAGCACTGGTTGTTTGATGACATATTGACAATAGCCATTCTGACAGGTGTAAGGTGATATCTCATTGTGATTGCGATTTGTATTTCCCTGATGATTAGTGATGTTGAGCATCTTTTCATATGTCTGCTTGCCATCTGTATGTCTTCTTTGGAGAAATGTCTGTTGAAGTCCTATGCCCATTTTTAATTGGATTTTTTTTTGTTAAGTTGTATGAATTTCTCATATATTTTGGATATTAACCCCTTTCTGGATATATCATTTACAGATATCTTCTCCCATTCAGTAAGTTGTCTTTATATTTTGTTGATGGCTTTCTTTGTAGTACTGAAGCTTTTTAGTTTGATGTAGTCCCATTTGTCTATTTTTGCTTTCCTAGACCTTGCCCAAGGGGATATATCCAAAAAGGTAATCCTAAGACTGATGTCAAAGAGTTTACTGCCTATGTCTTCTTCTAGGAGTTTTATGGGTTCAGGTCTTATGTTTAAGTCTTTAATCCATTTTGAGTTTATTTTTGTATATGATGTAAGACACTAGTCCAGTTTCATTTTTTGCATGTATATGTCCAGTTTTCCCAACATCACTTATTGAATAGACTGTCATTTCTTCATTGTATATTCTTGCCTATTTTGTCATAGATTAATTGACTATGGGAGGTCGGACAATTAAGTTCACGAACTCATCCTAGAAAAAGTGCTACATATTTCATTGCTAAATATCACTATGGTCACCTTCGAAGTACGTCCCTTGGGAAACTGTGCACAGATGCCAGTACCTAGTCATCCTCCAAAGGAATTTTGGAACTCTTTCTGGAATGGCCATCAGCGCTGTCGTCGTATTCCACTTGATGTCCTGAATGTCATCAAGATGTCTTCCTTTCAATATTTCCTTTATCTTTGGGTAAAGAAAGAAGTCACTGGGGGCCACATCAGGTGAGTAGAGAGGGAGTTCCAATACAGTGATTTGTTTACTGGCTAAAAACTCCCTCACAGACAGTGTTGTGTGAGCTGGTGCATTATCATGATGCAAGAACAATGAATTGCTGGCAAGAAGTTCAGCTTGTTTTCATCTAACTTTTTCATGCAGCCTTTTTAGCACTTCCAAATAGTAAACTTGGTTAACTGTCCAGTTCGTACAAATTCATAATGAATAATCTCTCTGATATCAAAAAAGTTTAGCAACATTGTTGCAACAAGTTTGTGAACTTAATTGTCAATCCTCATATAAGTGAGGGTTTATTTCTAGGCTCTATATTCAGCTCCACTGATTTATCTGTCTATTTTTCAGTGCCATTCTGTTTTGATTACTATAGTTTTGTAATGTAGTTTGAAATCATGGCACAAAATACCTCCAACTTTGTTCTTCTTTCTCAATATTGTTTTGGTTATTTGGGATATAGTACCATGTCCTTTTCAAATAGTGACAGTATTACTTTTTCCTTTCCAATTTAGATGCCTTTTATTTTTTTGGCTTGTCTCACTGCTGTGGCTAGGACTTCCAATACTACGTTGAATAAAAGTGGTAAGAGTGGGCATCCTTGTCTTGTTCCTGATCTTAGAGGAAAATCTTTCAGCTTTTCACCAGTGAATATGATGTTAAATATGGGTTTGCCATATAAGGCCTTTATTATGTTGAGGTATTTTCCCTTTATACCCACTTTGTTGACAGTTTTTATAATAAATGGATTTTGAATTTTATCAAAAGTTTTTTTTTTCTGCATATACTGAAATAACATGATTTTTGTCTTTGGTTTTGTTGATGTGATGTATCACATTGATTGATTTGTAGATACTGAACCATCCTGTCTGATTCCTCATTTCATGGCTGCTATAACCACTATGTTCAAGTGTGCTTTTGTGAGAAACGGGAATTCCTCAGTTCCTGGGCCACTGACTTGCAACACTGGCCTTCTGTATACCTTATTCATTGCTTGTTTGTAGGTTCTGTAAAGGTAACATGAACCACACTTGAGTTGTCTTTATCCCCAATCTTTCAATCTGCAGCCTTTATAGGTGGGCCTAGCTCACCCTGTGTTCCTACTCTCCTTGTGTTTTTAAAATAACTTGCCCTTACTGACAAAAAGCAGAATCAATATAATAGGGGAAAGATGGCAGAGTCACTTAGAACTGTCTCAGTGACACAAAGATGTTAGCCTACAAATAGTCTTTGCTGTTTGTTATGCATTTCTTAGTTTGTTAGCCCCTTTGATTTATTTGTTCGTTTGCTTGTTTATTTGGTATGGAGTAAAGGTGGGGGCAAAATTTTTATTTTAATGGATAAACTGTCTCATTGTTTGCCCGTTTCTATGATGGAGGAATGGTGATGACCTCGGTTCTATAACATTATTTATTTTAATCAAATTATTTTGATGTTTTTCCTGGAATAGCCAATTACCCTTGTGGCCATCCTGATTGTTCCACCTGGGTCAGACTAGCAACACCAGAAGGCACACTTCCTAGAAGGCTGCCTGCATTTTGCCTTCCTGATTTACCAGAAACCAGAAGTCTAGCTTGTCCTACAATTTCCACTTTGCTACCATAATAATAGTCTTAGACCTCTAAGTCATATTACCACTAGTTATCTTTCCTTGTCACCAACAGCTCTTAAATCAACTCTATCAAAACATGCCTTTAGTGACAAAAAGCAAATCCAATGTCAATGTGCTTTCCAAGGTTGAGCCGATAAAGCCAGTCATATGTAGGTATATAAACGACTGGCAGGGTTTAATGTATTAGCCTTCTCAAGGATTAACAACAACAGCAGCAAAAGTATTTCAGTGTTAATTTTGGAGAATCATTTAATAAATAACTAACCCTGTCTGTGTTAGGTAACCATTCATTCAGAATATATTTTATATATCATGGAGGACTCGGACCTCTTCACCAATAGATAAGATTTTAACATTAGTTTTCCCACATAGTCAAGTAAGTTTGATTCCAGATTTAGTTTGATTGCACCCCCAGGTCAGGCCAGGGGCTAGTAGACAGATTTCCCAGTAGATTCTGCATGTTGGCTTCTTGGTTCATCAGAACTCTGCACCCTGGCATGTCCCGCCATCACACTTTCCCACCACCACAAGAACATGACTGAACCTTTGGCCTCCACAAGTCATAAAACTATATAAGTGATGAGAGACTTTCACACTCATTCACTTTGGAGGCCTAACATAGCTACCACCAATTTGATTTTCTTAGCGGGGTGAGGAGAAACAAACAGGTAAGAGCTAGAGAGAGAGGGACAGGGGAAAAAGCTCTAAGGCAGGTGCCATTAAGTTGTCTCCAGAGAGGAAGAGCTCAGATAGCTTGAAGATGCCAAGAGAAAAGAGAGCTTAGTAATGGCTATAGGACTGTGTGTTTCCATGTGTGTGCGCGCGCGTGTGTTTATACTCACTCATTACCACATGTTACATTTTCTCCCTAGCAACAGCCTCTCATTGGTCACTACTGTACCAGGTGACTATTCCTGCAGGTTTTGCTCCCTTTCTTTCCGTGGCAGCAATATAAGAGAGAGGGGGATTCTGCTTAGTTCTTCTTAGTCCAGTCACCTTCTGACTCTCCTAGCCTTTAACTTCACACCAGTATCTCCAATTTTTCCCACTCATATTTTCGTGTCCTACAAGCCCTGTGTTGATCTGTCCTACCACTACACCCCAGCCTAAGCTAAGCTCAGGAAGGTTGGAGCCTACACCAGGGCTTCCATTCTCAGCACTGTTGACACTTAGGGCCAGATAATTCTTTGCTGTTGGGGGCTGTGCTGTGCAATGTAACATGTTTCGCAACATCCTAGGCCTTTATCAATGAATTCCAGTAGCACCCATCTCTCAGTTATAACAACCTCAAAATGTCTCCAGATATTGACAAATGTCCATTGTGGTGCAAAATCACTCCCAGACTGAGAATCACTCGCCAACATTGATGAGAAGACAGCAGAGATGTTGAGAGAGGCTGGGTGAGGAGCAGAGGGTCTTTCATTCTCTCCACTTAGGGAGGGAAAGGGGCTGAGATGTAGCTTGGGCTTTCTTGAGTGCTTGGCCTCCACAAAACACAGATAGGACATTAAGGGTGAGCTACTGGTAAACTTACAGACACATTGAGTGGTGCCTCTGATCACTCCCTGTTTTCCAATTAATTTCTGCCCACTCATCAAAGCCATAAAATATTTTTTCAATGTGGTAGTCCAGCAAACAATGACATTTCTACATTAAGTTCATTTCTGCTGACAATTTGCGCTATCCCATTTTATGCAAAATAGGTACACACCTAGGTTTGGATGCCTTAGAAGGCCTCCTTTTTAAATATTAAAAAAAATTTTCAATTACAGTTGACATACAATATTATATTATTAGGTTGGTGCAAAAGTAATTGCGGTTTTTGCAATTATATGTAACTTTTTAAACCACAATTACTTTTGCACCAACCTAATAGTTTCAGGTATACAACCTAGTGATTAGACATTTATAAAACTTACAACAAAGGCTATAACAAGAGACAAAGACGGACCTAGAAATTCCACTTCTGGGTATTTATTCGAAGAAACCCCAAACCCTACTTTGAAAAGAGATATGCCTGTATTTGTTCATTGCAACCTAAGTGTCCATCAATAGATGAATGGATATAGCTGAAGTGGTACATATATACAATGGAATATTACTCGGCTGTGAAAAAGAATGAAATCTTGCCATCTGCAACAACCTAGACCGACCTAGAGGGTACTGAGCCCTGATAAATCTAGTACCCATCTGACACCCTACATAGTTATTATAATATCATTGACTATAATCCTTATGCTATACTTTTCATCCCCATGACCATTTTGTAACTACCAATTTGTACTTCTTAATCCTTTCCCCTTTTTCACCCATCCCCTTAACACCCCTCACATGTGGCATTCTGACTGATGTTAGGAGTATAAGAATATAAAATGCATTCCTCAGAAAGGGCTTGTCCTTTCTGTGAATATCTTTAAATACAGGAGGGGTTCTGGTTTTACCCTAAGGTTCTATGATCTTGTCAATCACATAAGAGCTTAGCTTTTTAGGTCATTCTAAAATTATAAAACGTGGTAATTGAGAGATCATCTAATCCAATCCCTTAATTTTACAAAAGAGACAAATGAAACTCAAAAAAGGCAAATAATATTTTTGAGATCACACAGTTAATTAGTGGCAGATGCAGGAGAGGAACTCAGTCCAATATGCTTTCTACTAAGGTGAAGTCTGGTTTGATCACTGTAAGTCACTTGCTGGTCCACTTGAAAAAATAAAGGGAAATATATGGTTTCTAAATATAATCACCCATTGAGAGTATAGCGAAGGCTAAGCACTCAATTCAGTTCCTTTTGCTTGGATTAATTCCTGTGGTGTTTTCTCAGGATTTTAGATAGCATGACTTCTGTCCCAGTGGATGGGGATTGACCTTAGAGCCTTGTAAACATCCTTCCTAGTTTTCTTCTTTGGGATTAATTGGGGTTGCGGTGGTGGTGGAGTCACTCACCATAGTGTAAAGAGCCTAAAGATTCATTTCATCTTGGCTGTCCTGCTTTCCCAAGTGTTCTTGAGTCATGCTTGGTTACAGTCTCTTTCTGAGGCATGAAAGAAGGTCAACGCTGCACATGCATTCAAACTGAGACGTTATTTGATATCTTATCAGTCCTCTGGCTCCAAACGTCTCAGTTCTAGATTAAGTTAAATGTTCTTACTGTCCCCAATTCAAAGATGTGCAAACTGAGGTTTAGAAAGGCTAAGTCACCTCCCAAGGTCACATAGCTAAGAACTGATAGAGTTAGGATTCAAACCCAGATATCCCTGACTCTAGAGTCTGAGAGATAGATACATAGTTAGTTAATTAGTTATTCAGCTAGATATAGATATATTGATATTGAGATATACCTATAAAGATAACATAATTCTAAATGCTAATAATGGACTATAAGGACCTGGAAAGATAGAGAGAGAAAAAGGTAAGGTAATCCAAGCAAGAGCATAAAAAAGGGCACAAAGGCACAAAAGTACTCTGGGTCAGTATTTGTCTTTATCTGACTAATTTCACTTAATATAATACTCTGTAGGTTGCTACTTATCGTGGCTTTTCGTGGTGATCACATCTTAAGGTATATACATGTCTAATCAGTATAGTGTACACCTGAAACTAATATAATATTGTATGCCAACTATACTTTAATAATATTTTTTAGTTTTAAGAAATACCTATGCAATTGCCTCTGGCTCAGAGAGTCTGATTTAATTGGTCTAATGTGGCTCTCTTTACTATTCTGGAATAAAATCCATAAACTACTTACATACATAATTTCCAAAGAAATCAATACAATGTGTTAAATATAAAATAAAAGAGACCTTTAAACAAGTAACTTGTTTTAAAAATGTATTTCAATATGTAAATGTTCAGGCATGACCACACTAGAAAATAAAACATGGCATCACAATGGTCCTTCAGAGAAGCATGGCAACTGACAAGAACTACAGTTCAAAGTATTATAAATACTCTGTGTTTGTGTTCACTAGATCCCAGCCCCTCAGATATATTCAAGGCCTTGAGACTAGAAATCATCCTTATTCTCTACTACATCACCAATTCATTCCTCTTTAACGTATCATTTCCATCACCCAAGAAGCATTTCTTCTATTTCAAAGGAAAACAAAACAACCCCCCCAAAAAACAAACCTCTACTGAACCCATGGCACCTTTTCTCTGGCATCTATAACCGATGGATTCCTAGAAAGAGCTTTCTATACTCACTGTTTCCAATTCTTCTTTTTCATTTCTCTTTTGAAACTCACTTCCCACTTCACAGAAACTGCTCTTTTCATGGCTGCTAAATCTACTGTTCAATTCACAGATCTCATCTTGCTTGAAATATCAGTATCATTTGACTCAGTTGTTTACCCACTTATCCCTGAAATACATTCTTCACTTGGCTTTCAAGACACTACACTCTCCTGTATTTTCTCCTGCTTCTTTAGCTGGTCCTTAGAAGTTTCCCTTGCTGATTCCTCCTCATCTTCCGGAACTGTAAATGTTGGAGTCTCCTGCAGTTCAGTCTTAGACCTCTCATCTTCGCTGTGTATACTCACTCCCTAGGTGATGTCATTCCAGTTTCCATCTTTCCAGTTAGTCCAACCAAAAGCTTTGGAACCATCCAACCATCGTGTAGTGATTAACATCACAGATTGTCTGGGTTTGAGTTCTGGGTCCACTATTTACTAGCTACACAGCATGGGCAAGTTACTTATCCTCTCTGTGCCCCAACCAGTAAAATACTGAGTACTCTTATGTGCCAGGAACTGTTTCACCTTTTCTGAGAATCAAATGAGTTCATACTTACAAAAACTTTAGTAGTATGGGATACATAAAGGAAGTATGTATTATCTACTATGATCATCATTATACTTGACTCCTTTCCTTTTATCATACGCCAAATCCAATTCATCAACACATTCTGTAGGCTCTCCTTCAATATACTTTCAGAACTGACCTACTTCTCAGGACCTCTACCATTACAATGCTGGCCCAAATCATCATTATCTCTCACCTGGATTATTGGATTAGAGTCCTAATTGATGTGTCTGCCACCACCCCTACCTATCTACAATTTATTCTGCACACACCTTCGAGAATGGTCTTTTAAAAATTCACCACATCACTTCTTCACTCAAGACTAGCAATGGCTTTCCAGCTCATTCAAAGCACATCCTATATGATCTGAACCCTGCTACCTCTGTAATCTTAGCTTCTACTGCTTTGTCTCTTTCTTATTCTTCTCTATGAGATCTGACAGTTAAGTTCACGAACTCATCTTAGAAAAAGTGCTATATACCTCTTTGCTGAATATCATTATGGTCACCTTCAAAGTACTCCCCTTGGGAAGCTATGCACCAATGCCTGTGCCTAGTCCACCCTTCAAAGCAATTTTGGAACTCTTTTTCTGGAATGGCCATCAGAACTGTTGTCCTATTACCCTTGATGTCCTGAATGTCATCCAAATGTCTTCCTTTCAATAGTTCCTTTATCTTCAGGTAAAGAAAGAATTCACTGGGGGCCAGATCAGGTGACTAGGGAAGATGTTCCAATACAGTTACTTGTTTACTGGCTAAAAACTCCCTCACAGACAGTGCCATGTGAGCTGGTGCATTGTCGTGATGCAAGAGCCATGAATTGTTGGCGAAAATTTCAGGTCATCTCACTTTTTCACGCAGCCTTTTCAGCACTTCCAAATAGTAAACTTGGTGAACTGTTTGTCCAGTTGGTACAAATTCATAATGAACAATCCCTCTGATATCAAAAAAGGTTAGCAACATCGTTGCAACAAGTTCATGGACTTGTCAGACCTCATAGTCAATATGATCTCCTCATGGTTCTTTGAGTAAAAAAGGCATATTTCTGCCTCAAGACCTCTGCACTTGTTCATTCATGGATTGTTTCTTTTTTTTCCAAATATCCACATGAATTTGTTCCCTACTTGTTCCCTTCTCTAATATTTTCCTCAAATATCACCTTTTCAGTGAGGTCTTCCTTGACTCCTTATTTAAAACAGCATCCCCTTAGCACCCCCTGAACCTCAATTTTCTGTATTATTTCATCCATCATATTTATTACCATCTGACATAATATATATTTATGTATTTATTTTTGCTTATTGCCTGCCCTCCCCCGCCCCCACTAGAATGTAAGCTACCTGATGGTAGAGAGAGTGTTTAGTCAGTTTGTTCACTGGTGTATCCCTAATGTCTATAACAGTGCCTGGCCCGTAATAGATGCTCAGTAATGATCTGCTGAATGAATAGATGAATAAGCAATACATAAAAATCACTTAAATTGTGCCTTGAACCTAGTAAATAAATATCATCTAATAGAGTTATTAGCAACCATTTTATTAGTGTATCTAGTGCATGGGATGTATGCATAGGATGGACAAATAATTTTAAGTCGAGAAAATATATAATGAAATGGGATCTTTAGAAATGGTAACTTTTACTGAATAAATATTATCTCATTTAATTTTTGAAGCAACACTTACTAATTCACAGATGAGAAAAATTAGATCCAGAGGTTAGGGTAAGAGGCAGAGGTAGAATTTTAATTCCAGAAGTTTGACTCCAGAGCCCCTGTGTTTAACTACCTCATATTTTACTGTCCCTGAAATGTAGCTTGGGTACCAGTTTGGAAGCTACATATTTGATGACTGAGCAAGGTAAAGAAGGCTGACTTTGAAATTATACTTCATTGAGAACTTATTTTGCATTCTTTTGAACAACTACTCTTTGCCAGGCTCTGTGCTAAACACTAAGAATAGATGAATAATGGAAGTATGTATTATCTACTGTGAATAGATGAATAGAGCACATTTGCAGTCCTTCTGGCCCACAGTTTAGGAGGGGAAGCAAATACATAAATAATTTGTAATAAACCATGCAATAAACACTGTTCTAGACATACGCCTGTGGATTAACAGAAATATAGAGAAGGAAGCACTCATCTAGTTCCCTGGTAAGTCAAGCTGAGTTTTCTAGAGGAGATGGCATTTTAACCTGCCTTTTTAGGATAATTAACACCAAGAAATGAGAATTCCAAGCAAAAGGACCAAGAGCATGTAATGAAAGTGCAAGTAATGAAAGTGATGAAGAGCAAGGCCCACTCAAAAACTTAAAGGAAAGCAACTTTGTTAAATAACAAGATTTCTGGGGGTAGGCGCAGTAGATGAAGACATAAAATGAAGTGGAGCACAAATCATAAAAACAACTATATATTTTTTAAGGTTTTGAACTTTTTGTGAAGATCATAAGGAGTCAATGAAGGAATTTACATAGGAAAATGTTACCATCAGATTTCCAAATTTTGAAAGATCCTGCTGGATTTGCTGCCGTGTTTATTTTGGAGGAAAGCAAGACCAGGCATACAGGGCTACTTTAGAGACTTGTTATAATGCGAGGGAAGAAAATACGAAGTATAGAATTGTATCAGTAACAGACGGGATTGGAATTGAGAAATATCAAGTGTGTTGCATCATTGTGACTTGTTGAGTGATTGGATATGGAAATGAGGAGAAAGAAGAAATAAAGCGTATTGCCAAAGGTCTAGGCTTGGGTCATTACATGGATGGTGTCGCCATTCCCTGAGGCTGAAATGCAGAAGAAATTTAAGGATTGAGAAAGAGGCATTTATTTTGGATATATTGAATTTGACATACTCGTGAGATCGCTTGGTAGAGATACACAGAAAATGGTTTCAATACTACAAAATCTATTTATGCAAACCTTAACTTCTATCATAAATCAATAGTCAACATTATTAGCAACTGTAACATACTAGAGGGAGAATGATAGAATTAGAAAATCACCATTTTAGACCCTCTAAAGAAATACTCCATTCAGGTAGAGGTCACTAATAGGTCCTAAAATTATTAGGTGAAAAGTTGATAGGGATGTGAGCTTTCTTATGGTACCCACATATCAACCCCTCCGATTGTTTTCTAGTCAAAAAAGAGAAAATGTAATTTCATAGTGGAGGTATCAGACTGTGACCCTTTAACCTTAGCAAGTCCAGCTGGAAAAACCAGATAGTGCTACATACCTTCTGATATACATGGTAGCCAGAGGAATGGGGTGCTCAGATCTCCCCTCAAGAGAGAATCAGCCATAAGGAGTGGAGTGGGCTGACAGACTCCAGCTGCCATATTTTCAGAATCCAGCACAATGTTTACACTGAGACCACGGTCCCCCCGGGCTGCTACCAATCAATAACTGAGCACCACGGGACTATTAGAACAAGGCCATTTTACCACACTGTGAGACTCCTATAACTGGTCATCTTTGCCCCATGGTTTCCTATCGCCCTGGCCTGGCTGAGAGATTCTCAGAGCTGTGTTGCAGTCTGAGGGTCCTCCCACCCAATCCTCCTTTCTCCCTTCTCTTCTTTCGGAGAAGTCAGATCTGCATTGGGGCCTGAGGTTCTCTCAGCATATCTTGCTCCCTCTACCCTCTATCTTTCATAGTCCTTTTCCCAACAAATCTTTTGCACTTCTAATTCTCCCTTGACATCTGCTTCCCAGAGGATAGGAAAAGATACATGATGTAATAGAAAGTGTTCTTCCTTAAAATGTTTGTACCTGGAATCCCATTAAGAGTTTATATTGAACACACAATGTGATATATAGATGATGTATGACAGAATTGCACACTTGAAACCTATGTAATTTTACTAACCATCATCATCCCAATGAATTTTAATTTAAATAAAAGAGTTTATATTGAACTACTCATTTACAGAAAATACGGGTGGTATAGGAACAAGGTAAATGACACCATGAGTAAACATTCAAACAAATCAGGGAGTTGGAACATTTTTCCTAACGTCATAAAAAAAAAGAGACTGCTCCAGACTGAATCTTGAAAGACACAAGAACTAAATGCAATGCATAGTCCTTGAGGAGATGTATGTTTCAACAAATGGCTGTAAAAAAAGATTTCAGGTAAATTAAATATGAATTGGGTACTATCGTGTTTCTCTGCCAAAAAAAAAAAAAAAAAGACCTAGCTGGACCATCAGCTCTAATGCGTCTTTTGGAGCAAAAATTAATATAAGACCCTCTCTTATTTTACTATAATATAAGACCAGTTCTTATAATATAATATAATATAATATAATATAATATAATATAATATAATATATTACTGGGTATTATATTAATTTTTGTTCCAAAAGACACATTAGAGCTGATGGTCCGGCTAGGTCTTATTTTTGGGGAAACACGGTAGAAAATACTAAGAAATGATTATTACTTTTGTTAGCTGTCTTTATAATTTTGTGGTATATTAAAAAAAATCATACTTTTTAGAGATATATACCAATAAATTAAGGTACAAAATGCCAATATGTCTATAATGTTCTTTATATACTTCTTAATATAAAAATATAGAGAAAGCAAATATAGAAAAATTCTCTAGGGGGTGGTGTTATCCCTAAAGTAAGGAGAAAAATAAAAATGGTAACTTGCACCACTATTATTTAGCTTTTCTTTGAAAATTGTAGTTAATAATAATACTGAGGATGGTAACAGCAACAACAAACCACTTATAGAACTTACTATGTGCCAGGCACTGTTCTAAGCATTTTGCATAAACTAACTCATTTCATCTTCAAAACCACCTACCAGGTAGATAACTGTATCTCAGTTTTACAGAAAACTAAGGTAGAGATATAAAGTAACTAGCCCAATGAAGCACAGCATTAAAGTGTTGAAGCTACAACACTTTGAAGGCACTTTGCTTCCAATAAACAAATATATACATACATATATGTGGTAGATATATTACGGCAATTATGCTAGATAGGTAGAGTTTTGTATGGCACAGAGGACTAGCTGAAAGGAACACATTACAGAGTCTGGATTTATATTCAAGAATATGTAATTTAGTATATGATAAGGTAGCATTTAATATCAATAGGAAAATGTCAATTATTTAATTAAATGCATTGTGATTCCTATTTAGCCATTTTGAAAAAAAATTAAAAATGGTTTCCTAACTCAAATAAATGCAAGATGTATCAAATGCTTTAAACTAAAATCTTAAACCAATGACAAAGTACAAATAAATACTGGTGATTTAAACACTAATTATCTTTAGGTAGAGAGGATATTTCTAAACATATAGTGAAAATTTAAAAAGCATTAAGAAGGTTAATAGAGCTAAATATAAAACATAAGCTCTAAGAAAAAAAGAGTTAAATGAGTCAAAATATAAATAAAATGGGAGAGCATTCGCCATACTAGCAGCAAACAAAGGGTTAATCTCCCAAATGTACAAAATACCTTTTCTACTAAAGTATGATTTCCTTCACAGAAAAATTGCCAAAAAAAATAACAAAAGAAAAATATAGATGAACAATAAATATGAAAATAACTTAAAATTATAATTCCTCATTTATCAAATAATTGCTGAACACTTTATTGTTCATACCAGCTATTTCCTCCATCTTGGATGGTGTCCCCCTAAGTCTTCACTTGGATGGCTCTTTCTCAAGATCATATATGATCCAGTAATCCCATTTCTGGGTATATATATCCAAAGGAAATGAAATCAGTATCTTGATGAGATACACCCGTTTATTGCAGTGGTTTTCACAACAGCCAAGATGAAAACAACCTAAGAGTCCTTTGACAGATAGCAGGCTAAAGAAAATGTGGTACATACATACACTAGAATATTAAGCCATAAATAAGAAGGAAATCGTGCCATTTGCAGCAACATGGATGAACCTGGAGGACACTATGCTAAGTGAAATAAGTCAAAGACAAATACTATATAACCTTATCTACGTAGAATCTAAAAACATCGAACTAATAGTAACAGAAAGCAGAATGGTGGTTGCCAGAGGCTGGGGTGGGGGAAGAGAAATGGAGAGATGCTGGTCAAGGAGTACAAACTTCTAGTTCTATGATGAATAAGTTCTAGGGTTTTAATGTACAGCATAGCAACTATAGCTAACAAACCTATTGTATACTTGCAATTTGCTAAGAAAGTAAATCTTAAGTGTTCTTCACACAAACAATGCTATGTGAGGTGATAGATGTGCTAACTACCCTCATTGTAGTAATTATTTCACAATGTATGTGTATATCAAATCATGTTGTACACCATAAAACATCACATTGTACAACCTGAATATACTAGTATACAGTTTTTGTCAATCATACCTCCATAAAGCTGGAAAAAATAAATTATCACCAAAGTATCTTTTCCCACAACATCCTACTGACTTTCCTTTATAGTAAATTTCCTTTATAATTTCCTTTATTACTATATTAGCTTATCTTACTCATTTAGTTAATTTTTAAATTTTTATTTATTTACTTTTTTGCCTTCTGAAGTCTCCCTCGAGTAGGTAATATTCATTTCAGCTTCAAGAGTTGGTGATTATAGTAAGCAGCAATAGGAAAACTAGGGAAGGTAAGCTGGGGTAAGATTTGCTCAAATGTCTATTATATGCACATTAGCACAGTACCCACAAAACCAAAAGCATTGGGAATCTTTTTGCAAAGGAAACACTTTCCTAAAATGAGTAAAATATTCGAGAAAGGATATGTTTTCAGATGATACATGTCACTTTTGTTATACTTACACTTCAGCCTCTTTCTTCTTTTTAATCAAGCCAAATATTTGTTACATAAGCCTCAATTCCAAACATTTGGTGAGGAATTTTTAGCAATATCTACAAAGTCAGACCTATATGACATATTAGGAAACAACCATTCCATGGTTGTATGAGATCATGTGGCAGCATTTTGCAATTTAAATTTAAAACGTTTCTTTGTGATAAATAGACACCTAGAGTTTTGTCTGATGGAACTAGAATAAAATATGAAAAATTTCTACGGAAACCTCAGGGGAACAGGGGTGGGGAGGGTGATTTCACTGTGTTAGCAAATGGAAATTCACTGGAGTGATAACTAATGTTATTTTCTGTGTTACTGGGAGATAACACAATTGCATTCCAGCGGCTTTTAATGAGTTTTTGCTTGTGATACAGTGGGTACATTTGCATGTCAACTAAGGGAGACCAAAAATATATTTTATGTCATCACTGTAGGAGGAGAAGTCATTTCTGTGCTGTATGAAGTAGAAGAAAACTAGGTTCCTGGACTGACTTCCGCATTAAAGAGAAATAATTGAGTTCAGTTAGCGTATTCTAACACAATCTGAGAAGGAATAAGCCAGTCCAGTGGCTCCCATTTTATAACTGTTTCTTTCCTGGGTCGATCTGAAGTTAAGAATGACGATAGAGACATATTTCATGAACTATTGGCAAGAAAAGATGGTAAACAATTTGAACTTAGTGTCCTTCCTTGATATTTATAATCAAACACAGGAAAATGTACCCACGTTTTGTTTCAAATGATGGTTTTGAAAGTCACCATGTGCTTTCCTTTCCAACGGTTTTTCAGAGTTTCATTGGTGATTAACAAAAATTTTGCCCTCAGCTATAAAAGCTTAAAAGGAAGGAGGGCATGGCTGTGTAAGGAGTAAATACTTAAGGTACAGCTACGAAGTCAATAATAAAAAAAACAAACTAAAAGATTTATATGGCATTCTGTAAGTCTTTACAGTAGCTTCGGAAATGCAAGTCCCCAAACCACTTTTGAATACTAATCTCAGTAACTTTTTAAATAAAAAGCACAAGATCATCATAATTTGAATAATAAATCTGCTATTTGTTAATACTGTCATGGCATAGAATTCAGAATAAGATGGGCTTTTGGATTTAATCTAAGAGGATTTAGTTATTCAAGCGTCACAAGGTCTTTAGTTGCTGTTTTCTTCCACCTGTCTGATTACCTTACAGCAAGGATCCCAAGGTCACTGCGAAAGCCAGACTGGTATATTATGAGAACATAGCTGTGTCATCTGCGGTTTTCTCTTCAAATATTAGACATATCCAGCAATGCATTTCAGTAACATAGTCAGTTTGTGTCAGATTTACAAATTTGGCCCAAACAAGCAAAGTAGTCCTTGGTTCAGATAATGGAAGTACTTCTGGAAAACATTAAGATGATTTATTATAAATAGAATTACATATTATATTGCACCAGGGAAGGTCTCAATTTCAAGGAACTATCTTTCCTTAAGTGAAGTATTATTTATCTGTTTGTTTACGTATTTAATGCTCATTCACATTCAGGTTCATTGGGTTTTCCTAAAAAGGGCTTCTGTAGAATATGCTGCAAATAGCCGACTCTTCTCTAACTTAGTAATTATGCTTGATAATTATTTTTAGCAATTATATCACTGCCCTGACTGAATCTCTTCCAGGCCTGTGCCTCTGCCCCATCCATGACCCCTCGGCCACATCTGCATCATCTAGGAGATAAAATCAACTCTCTACGATCTTTTCTGATCTGCTGCGGCCTGCACTCCTTTCTGGCCTCATCTCTTGCCGCTTTCTCCCTTGAAACTACACACACTCCAGGCATATCAAGTTACTGCCCAATTCTTAGGCCCTCTCCAGGTGTCTTTTTCATGCCCCCCTCTCTCTCTTTTTTAAAAACTTTTATTGGGGAATATTGGGGAACAGTGTGTTTCTCCAGGGCCCCATCAGGTCCAAGTTGTTGTCCTTCAATCTAGTTGTGGAGGGCGCAGCTCAGCTCAAAGTCCAGTTGCTGTTTTCAATCTTCAGTTGCAGGGGGCGCAGCCCACCATCCGAAGTGGGAATTGAACCGGCAACCTTGCTGTTGAGAGCTCGTGCTCTAACCAACTGAGCCATCCGGCCGCCCCTCCAGTAGCTCAGTGGCAGCTCATTTCCTTCAACCTAGTTGTGGAGGGCGCAGCTCACTGGCCCATGTGGGAATCAAACCGGCAACCCTGTTGTTCAGAGCTCGTGCTCTAACCAACTGAACCATCCGGCCGCCTCATGCCTGTCTTTATTTGTACAAATTTTCTCCCTTGCTTAGAGACTCAGTTCAAATGTCATCTACTCAGTGAAAACTTTCTTAATCAAATATCCACCTGCACCTTACATCAGGTAGTACTAGCTCTTCCTTCTGAAGTTTCTAAAAATGTCCCACAGGTGTCTAGTACTACATTTCTCACATTGTACTTTTAAGTCTGCATCCCCAACTGAAAGGTATACATACACCTTATATTTCAAGCAAAAATATATCTTAGGATATATTTATCCCTTAATGTGGCTGATACACAACTGACACCGAGTAGGAGCTCATTGACTGGTAGAAGGAATGAATGAATACTGTTACTTAATCCATTTTTGGTAGAAGAGTAGGTCCCGGGTGTGGGGAATAAGTGAGGAGTTGCCTCTGAAAATTTATAGATGTAGTTGATTTTCATTTATCTGGAGGAATCAAGAGACAGGAAAAAGAAAAGTTGAGTGTTTTGGCAAAAAGGAAAGAATATACTCATAAATCTGTAAATGATATGCTCTCTGACTCCAGAATAACTTCCTCATCATATACCCAGACCTACTTTGGAGAACTACAGTGCTGATACCTTAAACCGAACCTTTTGTCAACTTGCCACCAAATGTCTATCACCATCTCTCTCAGTTTTTGTCTCTGTTTCGGTCCTACCTGAGGATTAATATCATCTTCTACATTTCCAGAGCACTTTGGGATAGGTCTGCTATCTTATTGCTAATATTCACCCATATATTAGAAAGAGTTGTCTTCTCTGTCACCCCATGAGTCTGAGACACTCTGGAAGGCAGAGATTTTCAAAAATCTCCTTTCCAGTGCCCAAGATGTGGTATTATTACACAATGTGGAAGTCATTACATAAATGTTTAATCACAATGAATTGTGTGATCTGTAGTAGGATAATGAACAGTTTTGTTCAACCCATTTGTGCTAAATCCCACTCTGCTGTGTTACCAAGCAGGAAAATGAGAGCCTGTATAGATGAAGGTGAACTGTGACTAGACAGACGACAATGGAACAACCTAATTATGTAGACCAACAATGCGTAACTATCTCCTTGGAGAGCAAGTATACACAGAATACTAATAATGTATGAGACATTTACATGTCACTCAGGACTAAGTAAACCTACACATCATATTCCTCTGGCCAAAATGATTGATACAGAGGTAAGCACATAACTTAGGTACTGATACAATCAAATGAATCTTGGGACATTTGCTGGGAATGTTTGGATGAAGACTTTTGCTTTTCCCCACAAGATAGAAATCTTGGGGGATGTAAACCTGGGAACTGGATGAAAGCTAGTTTAAACCACTTGACAGTGGAGTCAGCATAATGGGGCCAAGTGGTGGGAGAGATCCTGAAGACATCATTTAATTTTCTTTGTGTAGGCACACCAGAAGTGAGGCTAAATGTCTAATTGTTTCGTTGTGAACCAATAATAATAATAATAACAAGGCAATAATAGTAAACTCATCTTTGGTTAAATTGGAGAGATTTCAGTCACTTTCAGGAAAGTGAGTCTTAACATACAAATGAAAATAATTATAATATTTGCTATCATTTGGTTGAATGTCTGCATATGTAACATGCGTATGTGTGTTACAGGCCATTGGGTTGGCTCTAACGCCTGGTGACTCTATGAATGAGTGACATTCACAGTGTCCTGTCCTCAACAGCCCAGCCCAGCTCCTGTAGACTCACACCTATCGATTTTTTTATGGAGTGAATCCATCTTATATTTGGTATTTATCTTTTCCTGCTCCCTTTCATTTTCCCCAGCATTATTGCCTTTTCCAAAGAACCCCACCCATTCGTGAGGTGCACAAAGTCGGACAGATTCACTTTTGTCATTTTTGCCTCTCGCAATGTTTCAGGCTTCATTTGCTCCAGGACCGACTTGTTTGTCTTTCTGGCAGTCCAGGGTATATGTAGAGCTCTCCTCCAATACCACATTTCAGATGAATCGATTTTTTTTTCCTATCAGCCTTCTTTATTGTTCAACTTTCACATTCGTAAGCAAATGAAAACACAAGGGTGTGGATGATCTTAGCCTTGGTCTCCAATGATATAACCGTGCTAAGGTACAGCTGCTCTCCGCGTGAAAGCCAAAACTCGAGAGAGGAGGGTGGTGGAAAGAAAAGCAGGTTTATTTAAATTACCGGCATTCTGGGAGGATAGCAGACTCCTGTCTAAAGGCCATCTCCGTCTGAGTCCCCTCCCTCCCCCCACCAGCATGGCCAAAAGGTTTCATAGGCTCGTAAGGAGAGGCAGAACAAAGGAAAAAGGGGAAATGGGGAGAGGTGGCCTTGGTCTGGAGTAAACCATTGAAACTGGTCTGGAGTAAACAGAACCATTGAAACTAGTATGCATAGTAAATGTATAATGAACAGAATCATTAAGGTTTGGCCGGAGACAAGGGGAGCAAACCAAAGAAAACAAAATTCAAAAAATTCCCAAGCTAACCTGCACTGTTAAATCAAATTACACTAGACCAGGGGTGTCCAAACTTTTTTCAACGTTTTTTACCACGGGCCATATGCAGTAAAATACACAAACAGCCGGGCCACTCACTCGAGGTGAAGTACGTATCGCCTCACCTGGTTTATTTAAGTAAACTAAATATATTTTTGGAATTTGCTGCGGGCCAATTAAAAATGGATTGCGGGCCGTAGTTTGGACACCCCTGCACTAGAGGTTTAAATTTCAAAATAGAAGATACAGTGTCACCCTTACAATGATCACCATCTTTGCACTTGTTGATCTTCCTTAATTCTTCCATCGCTGCCTTTAATAGTCTCAGCCTTCTCTTGATTTCTTGGCTGCAGTCTCCATTTGAATTGATGAACCAAGATAAGCAAAATAGGGGCAAACAGGTGGCTAAGTTGGTTAGAACGCGAGATCTGGGCAACAGGGCTGCCAGTTCGATTCCCAAATGGGCCAGCAAACTGCGCCCTCCGCAACTAGAATGAAGCCATTGAGCTGCCACTTAGCTCCTGGATGGCCAGATGGCTCAATGGTTGGAGCGTGGGCTCGCAACCACAAGGTTGCCAGTTAGACTCCCTCAAGGGATGGTGGGCTGCGCCCCCTGCAACTAGCAAGGGCAACTGGACCTGGAGCTGAGCTGCACCCTCCACAACTAAGATTGAAAGGACAACATCTTGACCTGTAAAAAGTCCCGGAAGTACACACTGTTCCCCAATAAAGTCCTGCTCCCCTTCCTCAATAAAATCTTAAAAAAAAAGATAAGCAAAATGCATGTAACCCATACTATGCTAAATACTTTGTTTTTAATATCTTATTTAAGATTAATGACAGACAATCCTATGAGTCAAGTTCTAGTCTTTCTGCTTTAAAGATGAACAAATTACTTTATAAGTGTTGTTGCTACTACTACTAATAGTTCCTATCAATGTATTGAGCTGTAGAGTATTATACTATGATATATAAAAATGTGATTTATAAGAAATATGTAATATATATTTGGTCATTCAGGTGACCAAAATATACTTCTTCTGTATATATATTTGGTCTTCATCCACTGTTCCTGACTCACAGCTTGCGAAACCCTTGGAATTTCCTGGGCAGTAAGAGCCAAGGGAGGATATTTCATTATACTATTCGGTCTCTTGTCCTTAGTTCCTAAATAGCTTCAGAGCCAAAAAGGTGAAATTGGGGTCTTGTTATGCATAACAAGGCCCTTTCCATCAAAACTGAGTTTATGTTAATGTGGTGACTTTTGAAAAGCACCTAAGGATGAGGGCTGGTTGCCAGGGGAACCAACTATGAATAGAGGGTGGGAACTTTCAGTCCCAAACCCAGATTTCCAGGGAGGAGAGAAGGGGTGAAGGTTGAATCCATGGCCAATGACTTAATCAGTTGTGCCTATGTAATGAAGCCTCCATAAAAACACAAAAGGAATGTGTTCAGAGAGCTTCTGCTTTGGTAAATCAGGGAGGTTCTAGAAAAGTAGTGTCCAGAAAGGACACGAAAGCTCTGTACCCTCCCAAATACCTTGCCCTATGCATCTCTTCCATCGGGCTGTTTAGAATAAACTGGTAATCTAGGAAGTACAATGTTTCTCTGAGTTCTGTGAGCCATTCTAGCGAATTAATTGAACCCAACGACAGGGTTGTGGGAAACTCCAATCTGTAGCTGATCGACTTGCAACTGGCATCTGAAATCGGGGGAGGGCAGTCTTGGAAAGCAGAACCCTTAACCTGTGGAATTTGATGCTATCTCGGATAGAGAGTCAGACTGAGTAGAATTGTAGGACACTGAGCTAGCGTCCCTCAGATTGCTTGTTGGTGCTGGAACTGCCCCCCCCCACACACAAACATTGGAAATTTGGTCTCACAATACCTCATATATATATATATACTATATATATATATATATATATATATATATATATATATATATATATATATATATATAACATACTATATATACATATAGTATATATGTACTATATATATATATATATATATATATATATATATATATACCAAAAAAAATGTATATCAGTAGACACTTTGGTCAACATTCCTCAAGCAGTAGTTCGCCGTAATCAGAAGTGTCTGGACGCTGATGGTAACCACTTTGAGCACCTCTTGTTAATTGCAGAAGTCAAACGTGACTTATATTCATCTTTTGTTATCGGTATATATTGAGGATTACAATTTTAATACAGTTTTCCTTCCTTAAAATGCATATACATTCTTTTGGCACCGTGCGTGTGTGTGTGTGTGTTTATATATACATATATATAATATATATATCATCATCATCACACCCAATTCACTGAGGTAGGTACTATCATTAGCCTCAAGGAAATGGAAGCTCAGAGAGATAAAATGACTTGTCCAAGGTCACATAGGTAGTAAGTGACAAATGGAAAATTGAAATAATGTCTGATTGCACTTTATTTGAAAGCTAGAGTTATATTCAGGAGACTTGGATTCCCTTCCTGCATCCAGCTCTTATTAATTTTGCAAGTTACTTAATTTTTCTGAGCCCTACTTTCTTCACAGGAAAATGAAGATAATAACTCAGTAAATTCTGTACCTTCCAGAGATGTTATGAGGCTCTAATGGGAAAATGAATATAAAAGCAAGGCATAATGCCCCATATAAATGTAAGTTACTATGATTATTAAAATTTAATAATAAAAATGGGTCCCATAATCAGATCATTAAACATATCAAATCACGAATTAACTCTTAACAATGACATTTTTATTGTTTGGATTTGTTAACTATACAGCTAAAGTTTCAGTGTCAAAAATTAGAAAGTCATATATTTTTCCTCCTAGGGCCATGTTGTTTATTAATACAAGACTTCCATTCAATCACTCACATTTTAGGTGATGTATACATGTTTAAATTAGTTTTATTCAATCTGTCACTGACGGGTGCTATACCATGTCTCTTGGCATCAATTACATTCACTTTTTAAAATACTTATTGCACAATTTTCTCAGGATAATTGTAACCACAAGGATAGAATATACTGGCGTCTAGAAGCAAGAACACTGTAAAGGAAATCTCACAATTTCAAGCCTAAACTCAGCTACATCACTTTAAAACTGATCTTGACACAAAATGTGACAAACAAAATATCAATAAATACAAATTAAAATGTCAGTCTGCATTTACACTTTTAAATGGGACAATTGAGGATAATGCATACCAAATAGAACCTATAGAGATGTTGCTAGAGGAAAAATAAGTATAATAGCCATGAATATGCGCTAAAGAAATGAAAGCAAAGGAAGACATCCCACAGGAGACAGACCCATTCCGCTCAGAATCATGTGCCTGACGGTGGTTCCTGAACAAAGCCAGAACTTGGATGACTCTCCGCTTTCATGAGAATCCCAGCTAGACTGAAGATGGCGCAATAATGGTTCTGTGATAGGAATAGTCAGCTTCCTTTGAGGACAAACTACTATGGAGTTAGCAGCTTTGTAGAGGGAGAGGGGAAAAGATATTACTCACTTCCTTGAGGTCGTAGAGCAGGAATACTGGGGGAAAGAGCATCACTGTGTATGCCCCACTTTGTCCTGTCCCTCTTATCCAATCCCTTTCTCCTTGGTGTAGGGCAAAGGAACCTCAGGGAGGTCAGTAGGAAAACAGTGAACCAGACAGGAAGGAGAGGATGAGCCCAATTGCCTATGGAGTAAGTCAGAAGGTTGCAGGAACCCAAACTTACTATTAGGATGATGCCCTCAGCTATTCAAAGGGCTGACTTCCTCACCTCCATACCAAGACTTTACTCAAATGTCACCTTCTCAGTGAAGCCTACCTTGACTACCCTATTTAAAACTGCAACTTTCCTCTCTATACCTACCCCACTCCCCATACCTTTTACCCCGTTCCATTCCTTTTGTCTTTGCCATAGCATTTATCGCATTTTAATATGTTGTTAAATTACTTACTAAGTGTGTTTGCTTTTCTGTCCCCCTCTCCCAATGAAGGCAAATACACTGTCATCTGCTTTTGTTCACTGACATGTTTGTTATGGATGCATCAAAATGTCTAGTCATGAGAAAGAGAAAAGCATTTACTGACATCCAGAGGCAGGCCTGGCAGTCACAGCTAGGCCTTAGTGTTCTGTTGAACACAAATTCACAGGACGTTAACATCAAACATGGCCACTCTGGGACCATGATGGATCAAGGCAAAAACAGGACCACTCTGTAATCACGTCTCAAGACACACAGAACATGAACATTGTCTAAATCACAAAAAATGACCAAACACCCCCCTATCCTGGCTAATGGGACTGCTACTTCTTCACCAATTATAGCTTTACTCTTGCTTAAGTTTCCCCTTTTTCTCTTTCATATTTACTAAGATACCCAATCATAAAATTGACCTGGCTAGCTGATAGCATCCAACCCAAAGTAAAGCCCTGCTTCCTAAAAACATCTCCCAACTCACCTAATAGAAGCCCCAATCCTATAAAAAGTCCTTTCTAACACCTTACTGAGATGCCTTATAGTGTGTATTATGCCCCTCTTAGCTGCAATGAGCAATAAGCCCAAGTGGTTGAACTAGGGTATGCCTCCAGTGGTCTTTGATTGGAGGACATTGATAGTAAGCGCATAAAAATATTCATTGAATGGTTATTCTGGGCTTCCTGTTTAAATACTAGGGATCTAAAGTCATGGCTACTCCAGGAACAGGCAAAGTTTCAACCCCACCCCTTCTGCATGAAGCAATGTTAGATCTCTCTTGCCTTGCAAATTGCAGTTCCTCATCTAGCAAACGCACCCAGTTAGTAACAATAACCCTGGCCATTGTCTTAGAATGATTTTTCAACTTTCTTATAGTTCTCTGTAAATCCGTAAGCCAAGACATGTGCCAGTTGACATACCGATGCTGGACATGAATGAGAGAGCAAGCACAAAGCATAAAGCTGATTTGTGAGCTAACATCTTTTAATGCATATGGGAAAGGCTGAAGATCACAAACTCAGAAGGACCCAGGAGTATGAAAATAGTTGGGGCAGGAGGAGTATGGTTCAAAGAGCAAAGGCAGATGGTTGCAACGACAAAATTGTTATTTTCATCTTTCTTAATAATGTTCACCTCTATCCCCATTTTGAGGCATGGATTCTTGAAGTTTATAGTTGACAGGCGGCTGATATGAGGAAGATATTGTATAATGTTATCCTGAAAGAGATGCTTTTTATGGCATATGAAATTATGTCAAATAATTACAACTTGTTTTGAATGAATGGATGACTGAATGAATAAATGTCTGTATCCACAGACCATGCTTCTGTAACATCAACTGTTAGCTTTTCAAACAATAAAGTATGGAGCGGAATCTGGAGGCATGCAATGGGTGAACACATCTGAAACTTCTTTAGGAGCTCAATTGATCTCGAAAACTCATAACATCACTGCATCTACATTATCTGGATACTCACTTCAATCTTATGTTATTTAATTTTTGACATTTTCTGGTATTAGCTTAGAATTCCCACTGGCTGAGGAAAGAAAAAAAAATTCCATTAAGTAGTGTGAAAACTTTCTTCCAAATAATAGATTGACTGCTACTGCACAAGAAAGAGGACACTAATTCTGTAAGGTCTCAAGAAGCATAGCTAGGATATTAAGAAGAGGATACATGAAGTCAGGTTTTGCTTCTACAAAGGGAGAATTTTCTCACAGATGTGTCGGTCTCAAGCTGATCTAGGCAGCCTTCTGGATATCTTGGGCCCCCTTGCCCTGGAAGATAGTGACAGAGGCTAGGTGACCAGTTGCCAGGGGTGACACAGAAGAGGTTCGGACACTAGAACAGCAATTGAGGAAGATGGCATATGCTGGCCCCTAATAGGCCTGAAAATCTATGAGACTCTGAAAAAGAACAAAATGAAAACTGGCACCAATTGAACACAAATGAAGTGATTACACTTTACACTTGACCTCATGCAATTAAGAATGACTTTGAGTAGAGCAGCTAGTTTTTCAGTTCCTCTGGCAGCTCTCAGGTGTCTAATGGCCAGAAGGTAAGGGCTAAACAATGTCTTTCAATGTCCTTAACTGACTATAGAGTTCAAAAAAAAACAAAAACCATAAAAAATGAGTCACCACTCGAATGTTTTTTCTTTTTTCTTTTTTTGCCTGAGAGCACGGCTGCTATTTGACAATTTTCCTCTTTACTTTTCTTTGAGTTTTTGGACTTCATTGAACATGACCACTTTATGGCTAATTTTAAAATTATAGTTCGTTGTTAATTGACAAAAGCAAAAATACACGAGGAAAAGCAGTTTTCAAATGAGACAAAGGAATAAGGAGTGGGGGAGGGGGATTGGTGGGGCATGGGAGTATAAATTTTTTTTTTTAATTTATTGGGGTGACAATTGTGGGACTATAATTTTTTGAATGTCTATATTATGCAAGGCTCTGTGCTAGGCATTTTGCACCCATGATCTAATTTTCACGGTTTTCCCGTGAGGTCAACATGCTTAACGCCATCTAACCAAAATTTACACTGGAGTCTCAATAATACAGCTCACATTATTGCAACCTGTTAGACATTATTCTAAGCCTTTTGCATGCCTTGTCATTTTTCATGCTCTTGGCAAACGAGGGGTAGGTGCTTTTAATTATTCCATTTTATAAATGAAGAGACTAAGATCCAAAGGAATTTGCAGTTTGCCCGTAATTGCACAGCTCAGAAGCAGTGAAGCCAGGATTTCAATCCAAATATTTTGACTCCAAAAATTATTGGGCTCTTAAAACTGATGGAATCAGAGGTTTAAAAACATCCATTGTAATGATGGATATGTACGTGATAGGGGAGGTCAGAAGGTGATAGGTAGGAAAAAGTGTTGAAAGGGGGACTAAAGTACAAAGACCAGGGCTTAAGGAAAACCTTTTCAAACATAGCAAGGCAAAGAACAGAGACATGTCCAAGTATGAAAATAAATACCTTACATATGGGTCCAAAACGGACTTGAGAAAACATTTGCAAAGAGCTCCTGAGTAATTGCTGTCTTTTTGATGCCAACCTGACAACCAGAAAAAATTATTGAAGGATACAGAACAAAGGGCAGATGTGAGGATGAAAAATAGCCTGTAGTGAAGCCAGATTCATTTCTGCCTCAGCGTTGACTGAGGTGAACATTAGGAAAGTCCCTGCTCCCTCTTTTTCATAGTGCACAGATTATGGATCATAAGGAAAACTCTGTTCTGTACATTTGAAAAGTATGTTACCCTGTTCTTACATTGTTCTTTTAAAAATGGTAATAATGAGGAGAACCTATTTCTGAGCACTTAGCAAACCAGAGGTCATACACCAGGAGAGAAAAACAATGATGTCAGATCAATTTAGCCAGCCAAGATATTGAACAAATGAAAAATAATTATTAATATAGAAGAAATATTAGTAATTTAAAAAACATTTTTACTATTTTTTAATATCTTGAAATTAATATGCTAAAGCTTTGCTCAAGCTAGATTAAATCACTGGTTTGATATCAGTCAACTTACCCTTTTATGAAAACAACAGAAATCAGAAAAAAGCACATAGAGACCACCCATGTATTCATTCCCTCCTCTCCCGGGGTGGAGAAGGTGGTTTATAGGTAAACTGAGACGCTACATGGACCTTAGTCTTTGTCCCTGAATTAGATCCTAGAAATCCTGAAAAGCTATGATAGTGGGTCTGAACGTTATTTTGTGAATCATTGAGTCTATGGTGAATTTTAATCAACGGCTGGGCGTGATTAGATTATCGTCTTGGAAGTTCCCCATGTCAATCGAATCATAACAAATCCATTCACATAGTGACTTATTTGTTTCAGCTTCAGAGTAGACTTTTTTGTTTAACATTTCAGATGAATTACAGGGTGGTCAGCTGTAGACGGATTTTGGTTTAAATCCCTGGGGAATATTCAACGAGTCTTTTAACCCTATGAACCTCAAACTCCTTGTGAGTAAGAATAGGGGGATTTGAAGAGAAGAAGACTATCGGGAAAGTGCCTGATACAAGCTTGTTTTGCTCGCCCCCACTGCCAATGGTCATAATGATAACCTAGGTCAAAAAGCTGAGAGAATCCTTTGGTTGTATGAATTATATAGAAAAGTCCATGCAAAGGAATTCTTATAGCAACCATAGCTACAGATGGCAGGGCAGGGAGGGCGATTTAAGAAGCAGTGATGCAGCATATGCCAGCTGGCCAGAAAGGTTCCCTCACTGATACCACATCCTTTGGTGATGTAAGCTATCTTCAGTTGAACCACCTGAACCACATGGGGTTCTTGCTTCAGCACCTTCTCCACTGAGAACAAGTGGGACTTCACTATAGTTAAGGCTCCAAGGAGAGCAGTAAAAAGGATAAAGGTTTCCACTGCTGAAGTGGCAGGATTCAAACTGAGCTTTGATGCCCTAGCCCTCAAATAGCAGGAACAGCTGGAGAAAGCAAATCGAAAAGCAAATCAAAATTGCAGGAGCCCCTTGTTGAACTGCAAATAAGCAGGCTCCTGGGGACCAGAAGAGAGAAGACAGAACAAGGCAAGCCACAAAATTGAGTGAGCTCCCTTGTCATTATAATCAGAAACAGAAACAGATTGAAGTAGGTGAAGTTTTGACTTCAGGCTACCCATTTCTATCTCAGGGCCTTGGTTCCATTATCAGTAAAATAACAGGAACACCTCTCCTACATCGAATCATTGTCAGACACAAAGGAAAGTACCTGTGAAAACCCTTTAAAAATTGTAAAATATGTTAACACGTTAACAAAAACACTTGATCTTATGGTTTTGGTCTATTAATTTCTTATCATAGTAGGTAGCAGTCTTTTTTCTTCCTCTTTAAGTATTAATAGTAATATTTGCAGAGGTGCTAAAATTAATTATTTGGATTATTTGATTGATGTTTGGGGCCTCCTAAATTCAGAAGGGGTGCAGTTAAATGTGCAGTTGGAGAATTACTCAGTGAAAGTTCCATCCTTGAATGCCAAGAGATGGTAAGGGAAGAGCTGACGTATAGAGCAGGCACCCACACACTCAGGTGCACAAACCTGTTGCTCGTTGAAGAAATGAAAAAACTCATTGAGAGAACACAGGATGCCTATGAAGGGATCAATGCAAAGGGGTAGGGAAGGGGGTTCTAATTAATTAAATATTTCATATATATATATATACATATATATATATGGCATATATATATATATATATATATATATATATATATGCCAGTCTGTTCTACTTAACCTAGAAGGAAGAAAGCTAAGGTCTGTGAGAATATATGTCAAAAAACATATGACATTTTCATACAGCAGTACAAAAGCCATGACAAATCTAGAGTTAGCAATCCATTTATAACTGAGCCCAGGGCCAGAATATCTGGAACAGATCTATACCAGGAGTTCAACGTGCTAGGGTCAAAAATGACGTGCACTATCTCATTAGCTTAAAAATCAGTTTCCCAGAGAAATTTTTCCTGAATTGTTACTCCACCCAATCGGGTCCCTTATAATCTCATTGCACCCTTTACTATTGCTTGGTATCACCAATCATGGTGTATTGTTTTCATGTAATTATTCATTTAATATCTGCCCTGTTCCCCCATTAACTCCTAAGTCCCTTGAGTCTGTTGAATGAATAAATAGACTAATTAAAAAATAAAAAGTAAAGCCATGACCAAGGGCTTATCTCTTTTGAATTCACAGCTCACATCACTAATCATTAGAGAAATCCAAATTAAAACCACAATGAGATATCACCTGACATCTGTCAGAATGGCCATCATCAACAAAAAAACAAACAACAAGTGTTGACAAGGATGTGGAGAAAAAGGGAACGCTCATACACTTTTGGTGAAATTGCAAATTGGAGCAGCAACTATTCAAAACAGTATGGAGGTGCCTCAAAAACTTAAAAGTAGAACTACCTTATGACCAAGCAATTCCACTCCTGGGTATTTATCCAAAGAAATCCAAAACACTAATTCAAAAAGATGTATACACCCCTATGCTCACTGCAGTGCTATTTACAATAGCCAAGATATGAAAGCAACCTACGTGTCCATCAATAGACAAATGGATAAAGAGGGGGTACATATATGCAATGGAATATTACTCGGCCATAAAAAAGGAATGAAATGTTACATTTATGACAATATGGACGGACCTAGAAGGTATTATGCAAAGTGAAATAAGTCGGTAGAGAGACAAATATCACATGACTCCACTTATATGTGGAATCTAAAGAACAAAATAAACAGACAAAAGAGAAACAGACTCATAGATACAGAGAACAAACTGATGGCTTCTGTATTTTCTGTATGGGTGGGGGCTTGGGAGGATGGTTGAAAAAGGTGAAAGGAGTAAGAGGTATGAGTTGGTAATTATGAAATACTTAAGGGGATGTAAAATACAACATAGGGAATATAGTCAATAATATTGTAATAACTATAATGCCAGGTGAATACTAGACAAATTGGGGGTGGGGATCTCCTCGTAAATTGTATAAATATCTAACCACTGTGCTGTATACTCCTGAAACCAATATAAAACAATACTGAATGTCAATTTCAATTGAAAATAAAGTTAAAAGTACAATAAAATATGAGGAATGGTAGAGAAATAATAAAATAAAACACAGATTACTAGGCCCACAAGTGACGGAACCGAGATCCGAAGGTAAGGGGGCTTGGAAGCTATATAGTTATCAATCACCCTAGAGTATGCTTAGCAACAAGGAAATCTGAGCAACCCTGATCTATACACACCAAAGTACTTTTAACTTTGGTCCCTGCACATTCTGCTAGAGAATCACCTGAGGTCTTTGTGAAACATACAGAGGATGTCTTCCATACTGACTAATTTTCTTTTATTATTAAATCAATGCAGATCTCGGCCACCAGACAGAAACTGTTTCTTTCATTATAATTACAAAATTTCTGTGGCGCTGCCTCATACTTACCCATATTAGGTCATCCCTTGACCAATCACTGTGGCCAAAGAGGCAGGATCCACACCGGTTGCTCATCATCTCCGTGTGTGGGAGGAGTCTCCCCAGGAAAAAAAAGGGGGCTAAGCCAGCAAAAGAGTGAAATCAAATAGAAGTGTGTGAGGCCAAATACTTGCTGTATTCATAGTATTCTTGATTAATTGCAAAGGGAGCTTCTGTCACAAGTCAATTCAAGTAACATGTTTATAAGAGCAAGGTGGCAGCCCAGGTGAGATGTTAAATATATTTTTGGATTGTTTTGACAGTAAGAACTTGGACAGAGGTGAGAAAAAATGTAAATCCAGAAATAATATTCCCATTTTTAAAATTTCTGCTTGCCTTTATTAAACATTGGCCTTGATTTGAATAACTTGCCAATATGCTACTGTTTGTTTACATAGGACCTATGGAAACAGCATGAAGCAGTTTATTCCTTCAAACTACCATCTTGCTCTTAACATTCTAACACTCAACATTATGGTTAATCTTTGAAGAACACCCAGTTGACCTATTTAGCAAGCCTTAAAGACGTCTGATGACTGAAGTAAATCCACAGCCTCTGAATCTGTGAAATAAAATATCCAGCATTAAGCACCAGTTCCTAGAAATTCAGATCAGTTAGAAAGGTGCTTAAGCAAAATAACTAGTAAAATCATCCTTTTAATTTGAATTATTTTTCTATAGTAAGTAAAATTACTTGTCTACATTGGATATACAGTAAACAGTTACAAAGATAGAATATACAGTAATGGGGCTTTGATAAAAACAAACCTATATATACACATATTTTTTTAAATTAAAAGTTTATTGGGGTGACAATTGTTAGTAAAGTTACATAGGTTTCAGGTGTACAGTTCTGTATTACATCATCTATAAATCCCACTGTGTGTTCACCACCCAGAGTCAGTTCTCATTCCATCACCATATATTTGATCCCCCTTACCCTCATCTACCACCTCCCTCCCCCTTTACCCTCTGTAACCACTAAACTATTGTCTGTGTCTATGAGTTTTTGAAAAAACAAATCTGTATTAAAGTAACTTTATTGTAACAACTTTTATTGTTTTATGAAAAGGAAAAAAATGCTTTCTATGTAAATACCAAATGCATTTTCTGGCAAATATAATTAATGTCTGATAAATACAATTGATGAGTTTTGGAAAAACTAAATCTGGTGATTTCCTCCTCCATTCAGGTTCAAATCTTCGTCATTTCCTACCTGATTACCTAATGTAACAGCCTCCCAATTTGTCTTCCTGCTTTCACCATCCCCCAAACCCCATCTCTTCTATACACTAAAATCAGAGTTTTATTTTTAAATGAGTGACATTATGATCTCCCCATGCTCAAATTACATCAAGTGTCTTCTTATCTTACCAAATAATTCGAAGTCCTCAATCTGGTCTGTAAGGCCTTGCATGATCTGGCCCTTGGCTAAATCCCTACTCCTCATTTTCTACCATTCTCTTCCTCACTTACTTTCTTGCCGTATCACTGAATTCCTTGCTGTTTAAGATACAAGCCAAGCACATGCCTATTTCAGGGACTGGGTACTCACTGTTCCATCTGCCTGAAATTCCCTTTCCCAAGTAACTATATGGTTTGTTTCTGAGTTCTGCTCCAATGTTACACTTTCAGATTTTTCCTAATTCTGACATATTATTTACTTATGTGTTATTGTTTTTTTACTGTCTTTCTTTTTTTAAATTTACATTCAGGGTTTTCTTTGTCTGGTGTTTTGAGCTTTTCAAATTTGTATTAAATGTATTGTGGTGACAATGGTTAGTAAAACTGTATAGGTTTCAAATGTACATTTCTATAGTACATTATCTATATATTGCATTGTGTGTTCACCACCCAGAGTGAATTCTCCTTCTGTCACCGTGTGTTTGACCCTCTTTCCCCTCTTCTACCACCCCCATCCCCTTTTACTGTCTTTCAATCCTAAAAGAATATAAGTTCAGTGAAGGCAAGGATTTTTGCCCACTTTGTTTACTATGATGTCCCCAGTGTTTGGTACATAACCACTCCATAAATATTCATTAAATGAATGCATAAACAAGACTTAAAAGGTCAAAGAAAATATCTTACAATTGAGAAAGTACAGTGTCACAAAAGGTTTAAGCAAATAATAAAATTATAGGATGTTGTAGATTTAATTGATAAATTGGTTTAAATGCATCAAAAGTTTTAAAAGAATCTAAGGTGAAATTTTGGCTAACAGCCAAAAATTTCAATAGTCATTATAAATTCTGAAAGGATGATGCTTGGGATTCATAAGAAGAGTTTTAGTGGAGATTCTTACAGCTAAAGACTGACAAGTTCGCCAGCCCGGTGGCAGCTCTGTGCTCCTAACGCCGAAAGCTGCCGGTCGGATTCCCACGTGGACCAGTGGGTTCTCAACCACAAGGTTGCCAGTTCGACACCTTGACTCCCGCAAGGGATGGTGGGCTGCGCCCCCTGCAACTAACAACGGCAACTGGACCTGGAACTGAGCGGTGCCCTCCACAATTAAGATTGAAAGGACAACAAATTGACTTGGAAAAAGTCCTGGAAGTACACACTGTTCCCCAATAAAGTCCTGTTCCCCTTCCCCAATAAAAGCTTAAAAGAAAAAAAAAAAAGACTGACAAGTTTACTTCCATAACAGACAAGTTATGGTAGAGAGATAAGATAGATGACTGATAGATAGATGGATAGATGATAGATAGATAGATAGATAGATAGATAGATAGATAGATAGATAGATAGACAGATAGATAGATAGACAAAGTTACTCAAGAAGAAGGAGATAACATATTTATTAAAAGGAAATGTGGTTTCTATAAGGGGAAATCATGTTTAGCTAATCACATTGAGTTATTCATGGATAAATAATAACACAAACGAAATGTAGCAAGTAAATATGTTATATTCATTTTCAAAGTGCATTTACATAATCTTCAACTGGAGTTACCATGAAGTTGAGAAGAGTCATTGTCATGAATAGAGAGCTGCCTTACAGACAAGAAACAAAGAGTAGGGGAAAATTGCTCTGGACAGAAACTACAAATGGAGATATCCCCCAGTCATCAGCCTCGTCTGACAGTTTTTACAAGTGATTTGAAGAAAAGAATGCAATTGGCACTAAGCTTTTCTAGAGATAGTGAGATACCAAACTGGCAGGGACAAGATGCAAGAAAATTACATGAGGCTGTATAAAAGGGAAGAAAAGCATAGATGTGGATGAGAAAAAAAATACAGTACTTTATTTCAAGCAATACGTTATATTATTACTATAAGAAGACTTGTGGGTCTTTGGGCCCTATTTCCTAGAACCAAAAAATGTCTAGAAAATATTGGGCTTTATTAGAAAATGTATTGGAATAAAACAAAACCCAGAATTCAACCGACACACAGGATTGTGGTGTGCTCGTACCAGGAGCACTGTGTTATCACATCACAAACAAGACATAAAAGAGCTGAAGAAAATCCAGAGGGAGGCAACAGAAATGATCAGTCAAAAGAAGGAACTGCCATGTGAGAAAGGACTCGAGAGATTCTCTTTCTTAACGTGAAAGATAAAGATACTAAAAGTATATCACTGAAGTCTATCAGATCTTAAATGGGGATGGAGAAAGAGGATATGGTCATGTTCACCACACTGTAGGATAGCAAAATCAGCGGATAAAAATCGTAAAAAAATCGTAACGCATGATAAAAAAAAATTAATTTTAGGGCAAAGAGAGGAATTCTACTATAGATAGCAGATAGCAAACCTATTTATCTATTTGAAGATTTGATGAGTGCCTGTCATGCCCCAGACACCCCAAGTTATGAAAAAAGATTTTTTCATTAACTATTCCCAGCTGGAAGTGGAAATACAGAAATGAACAAGTCATAGACTTTCCCTTCAATGGGCTCCAGCCTGTAAGGGAAGTAAAGATATAAGACAAGTAAACGTATCATTATATCACACTGTCAGATATACCTGCCGGTATCTCTTCAATCCATTCATTTCTATTTTTACTGCCACTGTCCTAGTCTTAGCCACCTCCCATTCTTTGTTTGGATCTTAAACAGGCGCTTAAGAAAAAAACCATCCTCCTTCACTCTTCCCTTCCTCTGATCTATTCTCTTTACAATGTCCAGAATAATTTTTAAATTCAATCATAGCTCGATACACTGCTGCATAGAAGATTTCAGTATCATCCCACCTCAATACACAGGCCTATAACGACCGACATGAGCTGGGCTCCCGCCCTCCTCTTCAGGTTCATCTCATGCTATTCTCCCATGTTTTGACGTTGGCCTTTTTTTTTTTCTGTTCCTATAATATACTAATCTGTTTATAACCTTGGGGAACCTGCACATGTTGTTTCCTCTACCAGGAATATTCTTGCTTCTGTTTTATGGATGGCTAGCTCCTTCAAAGCCTTCTGAGTTCAACTTAAATTTTTCCTCTCCAAAGAGCCCTTCTCTGCCCCCCCAATCTAAGCTAGCTGTCCTGCCTCTGTTGGTCTCTGTCACAGTACTATGTTTCCTACTTTCACTGCTCTCAATAAAGGTATCTGTCCATGTCTTTGTAATTGGACCATACGTTCTATTGAGACAGATAACATATTTGCCTTGTTTGGCTTTGTGTCCCAGTACGTAGCTCTAGTACCTGGCACATAGTTAAGTATATCGTAAATTGGAATGAAAAAGGGAATATCATCACTTCTCTAAAAATGATGTAGGGCATTTCAGCTACTTAAAAATGAGTATAATTCATGGCATATCTTTTATGTATTCATACATTTTGATTAGTGTTTCACATAAATTAACCTTAAAGATGGGAATACAGAAGAAGGAGGAAATTGACCATCTTATTAAATTTCATTAACTTAAGAGGTGAGGGAAACTGGAAAAAATGCTTAGCTAACTCCATGAATAAGTAACTATGATGGGTTATTCATGGAATTGGGAGGTTTGGGATGACATCCTAGCCTTTGAGATTGGTATTAGCAAGAGAATCATACCCATAAACATCATTCTTGTAGTTGCCCATGGATCTGACCCAGGCAGGAAGAGATCCTTCAATGATCTTATACTCTTATTATATTTGCAGTATTTCCTTTAAAGTTTCCATAATTGCTGACATAACTTTAAACATTTATATCCTCTATAAAGAAAAACTTTATTTCAAGATAACTGTCAAGTTAAGAGTCTAAGACTTTAAAGACTTCTAGTTCATATCATTGTTTTTCATAACTAGAGTCATATTAAAATCTTTAAAATGTCGTTTCAATATTACACTAATGCTGACAGGATTTCTGCAAAATTCCAGTTATAGTCTCTACGAGCTAGAAGGAAGCTCTCACTTCTGTGACCTTACAGAGCATTTGCATGTTTCTATATTATGGAATAGATTTGTTCATTCCTTCAGCAAATATGAGGTCGGACAATTAAGTTCGCGAACTTGTTGCAACGATGTTGCTAATCTCTTCTTGATATCAGAGGGATTTTTCATTATGAATTTGTACCAACTGAACAAACAGTTCAGCAAGTTTACTACGTGGAAGTGCTGAAAAGCCTGTGTGAAAAAGTTAGATGACCTGAACTGCTCGCCAACAATTCATGGCTCTTGCATCACGACAATGCACCAGCTCACAGGGCACTGTCTGTGAGGGAGTTTTTAGCCAGTAAACAAATCACTATATTGGAACACCCTTCCTACTCACCTGATCTGGCCCCCAGTGACTTCTTTCTTTACACAAAGATAAAAGAAATATTGAAAGGACGACATCTTGATGACATTCAGGACATCAAGGGTAATACAACAGTTCTGATGGCCATTCCAGAAAAAGAGTTCCAAAATTGCTTTGAAGGGTGGACTAGGCACTGGCATCGGTGCATAGCTTCCCAAGGGGAGTACTTCAAAGGTGACTGTAGTGATATCAGCAATGAGGTGTGTAGTACTTTTTCTAGGATGAGTTCGTGAACTTAACTGTCAAACTTTATATTTATTGTCTATTTAATAAACAGGCCACCTGCCAACCATGCCCAGGTCTACCTGGCTAGATCCAGCACTGGGCAAACCTCCGAATTTCTGTAGTCAGCAGAGCTCCGGGGTCTCTCTCCTTGAGAGCTGAGCATGTGACTGATTCTTTCCTGTGTCTCTGCCTGACAGACCTTCTAACTCAGTGCTTGACACATATAAAGTGACTGACACAGGAGAATTGATTGAATCAATGCAGTCACTCTAAGAAAACTCCCATTGATTTTGATTTCTGCAGCACTGGCTCTATAGGTAAACTCTCAAAATCACCCGAAAAACATATAAAGCCACTCCTGGTGAGCCTCCAGCCTTATAGCTACCTCTCAGGAAAGCGGATCTAGAATTAGATTTAATGAATATGGAATCCTCACACTGACATTGCAAACTGGAAATTCTGCCAAGAAAACCTTTATGAAGCCTTATAAAACTGGTATTTTAGCACACCAAAATTGTTATGCTGAATAGTTCCTCTCTCTTAACCAAGGAAATGTGCTGGACTATATTGTAGCCAATTATAATGGGAGGAAAAAAGAGTTTTCAAAGTTTCCTAATACCGTGTTTCCCCGAAAATAAAACCTACTCAGACCATCAGCTCTAATGCATCTTTTGGAGCAAAAATTAATATAAGACCTAGTCTTATTTTACTATAATATAAGACCGGGTCTTATATAATACACTATGATATCAGAACCGGTCTTATATTAATTATTGCTCCAAAAGACGCATTAGAGCTGATGGTCCGGCTGGGTCTTATTTTCTGGCAAACATGGTACGTATATGTATGATAAATTGAATTGGTCCTAAGATACTCTGAGAGACATTCAAGAACACATTTAATATGTAAAATGACCCTAAATTTGGATTTATGTGATAAACTTTAATGAATAATGTGGGGAAATTAAAAACCTGTAGGTAGGGCCGGCCCGGTGGTTCAGGCGGTTAGAGCTCCGCGCTCCTAACTCCAAAGGCTGCCGGTTCGATTCCCACATGGGCCAGTGGGCTCTCAACCACAAGGTTGCCGGTTCAACTCCCGCAGGGGATGGTGGGCAGCGCCCCCTGCAACAAGAAAACGGCAACTGGACCTGGAGCTGAGCTGCGCCCTACACAACTAAGACTGAAAGGACAACAACTTGAAGCTGAACGGTACCCTCCACAACTAAGATTGAAAGGACAACAACTTGACTTGGAAAAACAGGCCTGGAAGTACACACTGTTCCCCCAATAAAGTCCTGTTCCCCTTCCCCAATAAAATCTTTAAAAAAAACAAAACTCATTTACCTACTCTGAATAGAATTTACCATCCATTAACTAGGGTAATGAGATGAAGCATTCTTCTGTTTTAATTACACAATCTCTGCTTACTTAATATTCAACCACTTTTCAAATCACAGTGAACCAGGGCACCCAACTCTATTTAGAGGCAGCCTGTTTAGATTTATAAAATATCCAAGAGCTTTAACACATGGCATACACTTTAAAACATTCCACTAGATAAATTCAGAGAAGCTTGCATCTCTTAATTCACAGGATTTTTTTTTATTGTGGTAAGAACACTTAACACGAGACCTCCCATCTTAACACAATTTTAAGTGCATAAGACAGTATTGTTAATTGGAGGCACAGCGTTACAGAGCAGAATTCTAGAATGCGCTCATCTTGTACACCTGCAACTTGAACCTGTTCAACAGCAACTCCCCATTCCCTCCTCCTCCATAACCCCTGGCAACCACCATTGTATTCTCTGTTTCCGTGAGTTTAACGATTTTAGGTACCTCACGTAAGTGGAATCATGCAGTACTTGTGCTCTGTGACTGGCTAATTTCACTTCGCAAAATGATTTTGCTCCATCTTTTTTTTTTAACACACGTTGTATTACATATAGTATTGCTTTTGCAGAGTCCGCTGACCAAAGAAACAGCTAGCCCGGAATTGTAATTGTAGACTAGGAAAGATATATCCTTGTAAGATTCACGCTGAGGTTGGTTAAGATATAACTTCTTTCTGTACAAGCTTTGCAAATGAAACCCTCAAAAACTCAAGGAACAACCCTTCGGTGAAGAAAGAATTCCTCTGAAGGAATTTCTCTGATGAGCATATGCTGTTTGGGTGAGAATATCTTGATTCTATATTCCTAAACAGTTCTGATTAGTTCCTAAGAACAAACTATAAATAAGGAAATTGTTCATCGCCTCATGGAAATTGATTGTCATCTATCTTCTCTTGTTTTCACACCCTAAGTGATGCATTGTAGGGCACAAGGAGGCTTGTCTCCGTCTAACTTTCCAGTTTGTTTTTGGCGATTTGAAAATGATATCCAAACAAATGCCTCTGTTTTCCTGTTAGCAATCCATCAGTGGTCTTTCCCCCCTACTACCTCAATCTGTCTTTTGCTCTTCTCCCTGTCCTTTCCGCTAGTCACTGCCTCTTTTCATGTGGATCAAAATCCCTTGGATATTGGAAAGAAACCACCAGCGTTCCAGGTGTAGATGAAATGGTCATGCTTTACAGTGTAAAGCCGGACAGTAGCACACATGTTCTCATAACATGACTACATAATGTATACATACCACACTCATCCACTCCACTTATGTGGCTCACCTCTTGCTACAAGGACAAAGGCAAGCCTGTATCAGGGGAGACATATTTGATGACTTACAAGAAAGCAACACACAGCCTCTCACAAATCTGGGAAGCATGATAAATCTCATCATTTAATAACACAAAAATATTCTACAGAAATTAGAACAATTATGAACAGCCTGAAAATAAAAGAATGTCAGAGAATTAGAATGAGCGACAATAAGAAATTACTTTTAATATATTGCGCTTAAAATTACTTTAGAATCATATAATGTAAAAGGTTGGGCTAAATGAATGCTGAGAGCCCTTTCTTTTTTTTTTTCATTTTGCAGATGAACACCTGAGAGGTTATTTCACCAATGTTTAAGCTATGTGATCTCAATCAAATGACTCAGTCACTCTAGACCTTTGGTTCCATATCCATAAATGGGCAGAGCTGTTGCAAGAAATGAATGTGGTAAATTCCATTGCTTTATAGGTCATGTCATGCTATTAATGACTGAATGGTCAGTTCACAAGTCAGAGGAGATTTCATGTTTTAGTAAATTATTACTTAGTTCATTCAACAGCATTAGCAATCAATCAATCACTAATTGCATTTAAATTATGCATATTAGTTGTCTTCTAAATGCTGGTCACTTTGCTGGGTTATTGAAATACAAAGATGGATAAAATATAATCCCAGCCCTCATCTGCTTCATTCACAGCTCTGTTTTACGTCCTGATTCATGTGTTTCCTCCTTTTCTCTAACCTGCTTCTTATTTGCTTTTTGTAATTGTTGTATAGCCTTTTAGTTGTCTTAAGTCCTTGCTGAAATAAGGTTCAATGCAACATGGGAAACTATTTAGTTTGCATATACATGCTCATATACATAAACTAGCCCTTCCCCTTGTTGAACGTTTTTTTGGGGAGCCACACCCACAAACTATCACAACACAATATGATATACACTGCAATCACAGTACATGCCATAAAGCAGAGAGGAGAATTAGCTCATTTTGCATTTGGGGGTTGTCCACTGGAGACTTCCCCAAAGAGGTAACATTTGAATGGATCTTTAATGAATAAGTAAGGTTTTATCAGGAGGAACAAGGTATGCTGCTCTCAGGAAACAAAAGTGAAAAGGCAGGAAAATGTCCAGGGAATGAAAACTTGTACAGTGTGGTAAAACATAGGGGGCAGGGCAACTGAAGTGTGGTAATGTGATGACTAGGGCATGGTGAGTGGTGGGTGGAGACAACACAGAATAAATCCATTAATCAAAGTAAAGCACACCACAATTTCGAGACAATAAACTCAGAGCCATTTATCTTCAGTTGCTATTAGGTATATTCCAGGGTCAATCCTGTGTCCACTTGGCACATTATGCAAGTACATCCCTTATCAAAGAAATTATTTAAGAGTTCCGGTCAAGATGGTAGAGTCGATAAATGCTGTGCTGGCCTCCTCCTGTGACCACATTAAAATTACAATTAAATTATAGAACAATCAACCTGGAGAACCATCTGAAGACCAGCTGAACAGAAGTCCTATAACTAAGGAAATACAAAAGAAGTGACATCGAGACTGGTAGGAGGGGGCAGAGATGTAAAACGAGCTGGTCCCACAACCACGTGTTGTGGTCAACAATCAGGAGCTATATCTTGGCTGCAGAGGTACCCCCTGAGGAGTAAGGGGTCCTAGCCCCACATCAGGCTCCCCAGCCCAGAGCACCAGTGCTAGAAAGAGGAGATCCCCCAACATCTGGCTGGGAAAATCAGCAGGGATTCCAACCATCCAGGTGAGACAAAAGGCTGCTGGAAACCCAGGTGTCCTCTTAAAGGGACCATGCACAGATTCTCTCACTCCCAGGCACTCATCCTGGGATCCCGCAAAGACATTAAGGCTCTGGAGATGACAGAGACCTACAGGGAGAGACTGAACTGTGTGGCTCCAGGCAGAGGGCTGCAGGGATAGAAACCACTGTCCCTGTGTTGAGTCCTTCTCCCGAGTACCTGTGGGAGGACACCATCTTTCTTTAATTAAGCCCTCCCCCTACCTGGCCAAATCTGAATTTTCATTGGCCTGGAGAGTTCTGCTAACTCTACCCTGGTGACTCTTTGGGATTCTGCCCCACCCAACCTGCACAACAGAAGAGGCTTTTTTTGAGACTGGCAGGAAGCCTGTGTTGGGCCATACTGCAGTCTTTCTTGAACAACTCTCAGGAGTTGGCGGGCCCCAGGTGGGCAGTGGCTGGCCTCTGTATACTCTGAGACTCTTGTGGAATGGACCCAGGCTCAGAACTAGTGTCAAATCTGAATCTGCATTAACCTGATGAAAACCACTCACTCCATGCTGGTGACTCCCTGAGACCCTGCCACACCCACTCTCATACCACTCGGGGTTGTTTGAGCTGCTGAGCCTTGTGGACAGCTGGCACGTGGCAGCAGATCGTGGGGCAAACAGCATTTGCTGAGGTGCCCCAGTCCTGGTACTGGTGACAGTTGGCCTCGGTTCACAGTATGGCCTCACCCACAAACCTCCAGGTCCACAGGCAGAAACCAACTGCGAATAGCTTCGTAGCTCCTCAGGTACTGGAATAATCACAGGGAGTGGATGACTATAGTCTACACAGGAGCTTCTCCCACGAGGCTCCAGAACCAGCACACCTGGTGGCCAGCTTCAAACCACAACAGAACACCACCCAATTAGTTGCAAGAGCAGCATATCTGAGGGTGGTCTTGAAAGGCATCAGAGTCTACTGGTGCAAATCCTGTTAAAGATAAACAGAAAATCTTAAAAGCACCATGAGAAAGGCAGTTAGTTACCTCCAAGGAATCTCCCATGAGACTGTCAGCTGATTACTCAACAAAAAACTTGCAGGCCAGAAGGGATCGGTGGGAAATATCCGAAGTGATGAAAAACAAGGACATACAACCAACTACTTTACCCAGCAAGGATATCGTTTAAAATGAAGGAGAGATAAAGAGCTTCCCAGACAAAAAAAAAGCTAAAGGAATTCATAACCACCAAAACAGTATTACAAGAAATGTTAAAGGGACTTTAAGAAGAAGAATGGGGGGAAAATAACATAAATAGGAATAAAATGGCAATAACTATGTACCTATCAACAGTCACTTTAAATGTAAATTGGTTAAATGTTCTGATCAAGAGACACAGAGTAGCTAGTTGGATAAGAAAACAAGACCGATGCATATGCTGTCTACAAGAGATCCACCTCAGATCCAAAGATACAGACTGGAAGTAAAAGGATGGGAAAAGATATTTCATGCAAATGGAAACGAAAAGAAAAGATGGGTTACAATACTTATATCAGACAAAACAGACTTTTAAACAAAGACTATAATAAGAGACAAAGAAGGACATTTCATATTGATAAAGGAACCTACACTACAAGAAGATATAACCCTTATAAACATTTCTATACCCAACATGGGAGCGTGTAAATACATAAAGCAAATATTAACCGACATACAGGGAGAGATCAAGAGTAATACAGTCGTAGTAGGGGACTTTAACACCCCATTGACATCAATGCACAGATCATCCAGGCAGAAAATTAACAAGGAACTGCAGCCTTAATTGACACATTAGATCACATGGATGTAATTGATATTTTTAGAGCATTTCATCCCAAAGCAGCAGAATATACATTCAAGTACACATGGAACATTTTCCAATATAGACCACATATTATCCACAAAACAAGTCTCAAATTTAAGACGATTGAAATCATACCAAGCGTCTTCTCTGACCACAATGGTATGAAACTAGAAATCAATTACAAGAATAAATTTGAAAAACACACAAACACATGGAGGCTAAAGAATATGCTACTAAACAATGAATGGGTTTAGCAATGAAATCAAGGAAGAAATCAGGAGATACCTTGAGACAAATGGAAATGAAACTACAATAATCCAAAATCTAGGGGACACAATGAGAGCAGTTCTAAGAGGGAAATTCATAGCACTCCAAGCCTATGTCAAGAAACAACAAAAATCTTAAATAAACAATCTAACCTTGGGGTGGCCGGATGGCTCAGTTGGTTAGAGTGCAAGCTCTCAACAACAAGGTTGCTGGTTCAATTCCCACATGGGATGGTGGGCTGCGCCCCTGCAACTAAAGATTGAAAACGGCGATTGGACTTGGAGCTGAGCTGCGCCCTCCACAACTAGATTGAAGGACAACGACTTGGAGCTGATGGGCCCTGGAGAAACACACTGTTCCCCAATATTCCCTGATGAAAAGAAATTATAAACAAGCAAACCAAAAAGCAATCTAATCTTACACTTAAAGGAAGTACAAAAAGAACAGGAAACAATGCCTAAAGTGAGTAGAAGAAAGGAAATAACAAAAATTAGAGTGGAAATAAATGGAATAGAGTCTAAAAAAAAATACAAAAGATCAATGAAACCAAGAGCTGGTTCTTTGAAAAGATAACCTAAATTGATAACCCCCTAATCAGACTCATCAAGAAAAAAAAGAGAGTATCTAAATAAATAAAATCAGAAATGAAAGAGAAGTGACAACTGACACTATAGAAATACAAAGGATTACAAGAAAACACTACAAACAATTATATGCCAACAATTTCAACAATCTGGAAGAAATGGATAATTCCTAGAAACATACAATATTCCAAGGCTGAATCAAAAAGAAACAGAAAATCTGAGCAGACCCAATAATACTAATGAAATCTAATCAGTAATCAAAAAACACCCAACAAAAAAATGTTCTAGACTAGATGGCTTCACAGATGAACTTTACCAAACGTTCCAAGAAGAATGAACACCTACCCTTCTGAAGCTATTCCAAAATATTCAAGAGGATGGAAGTTCCCCAAGTGCATTTTAGGAGGCCACCATTACCCTGATTCCAAAGCCAGACAAAGACATTACACAGAATGAAAATTATAGGCTGATATCCCTGATGAACATAGATGCAAAAATCCTCAACAATACACCTGAAACCTATGTAACTTTAGTAACCATTATCACCCCAATAAACTTTAATTTTAAAAAATCCTCAACAAACTATTAGCAAACCGAATTCAGCAAGACATTAAAAAGATCATGCACCATGAACAAGTGGGATTTATTTCTGGGATGCAAGGTGGTTCACTATCTGCAATCAATTAACGGTATACACCACACCAGGTGGGTACTAGACTAGTCAGGGGGATCACTTTGTAAATTATATAAATGTCTAACCACTATGCTGTACACCTGAAACTAATACAAAATAATACTGAATGTCATCTTATAATTGAATATTTTAACAAGGAGGGAAAAGGTGAAGGAGACTAAGAAGTTCAAATTTCCAGGTATAAAACAAGTAAGTCATGGGGATGTAACGTACAGCATGGGGAATACAGTCAATAATATTGTGATAGAATGGTATGGTGTCAGATGGTTGCTGCACTTATCATGGTGATCACTTATTTAGGTCTATAAATGTCTAATCACTATTGTGTACACCTGAAACTAATATAATATTGTATGTCAGCTAAATTTTAATAAAAATCTTTTTTAAAAAGGAATTATTTAAAATGCCAGGTCCTTTTGCTGTTTAGCCACAAAAGACCTACATTTCCAACAAGAATTTAGACATTTCCAACTGAAATGTATTTTCACAGTGAAATAGATAAAAGCATTGTGTTATTGACCTTAAATGAGGGCACTTTAAAGGAGTCTGGACATAGAAGCATTTATCCTCTGACACCTTTCAGTCAGTTAAAGCACAAGCATTTTCTTTCTATATATAGAGCTGAACAAAAGACTGCTCATCGTGCTACGGTTAAAAAGCTTTCTTAGTTGCATGCTACTCAAATGTTTATTTTTATTTTACACCAAAATGATCTTTCACTCCCTCACGTGACCAGGTCCAAGTCAATCACAGAAGCATAGCATATTTTCCCTTTTCTTTTTCGTTCTTGTTAATAACCCTTCAGCCCAAATCCCTCCCACAAAAGGCATCACATTTGATAAAGCGGTGCTTACTTCCTGTTCCACAGTCTTAGTTCATCAGTGACACTTCACAACCAGGAGGATGGCTCATCTCTAGTAGCTTACATTTAAAATGAAAGTCAAACTAACATCAAGAGAATTTCTGGTTCATCTGCCAGACTACAGAAATTGTCTGCAGAAATCATGACCAGCACCAGTATCTGGTAAAACTTCTGGCTTCTGAATTGTCAGTGACATTATCTGGGAACCAACCGGACTCCTCTTATGTTTAGCCAATGCATTTGTTTCTCCAGTGAAGAATGACATATGAATAAATATCATGGAGCTATATGACCAGATAAGTAGTGGTGACTTAATTCCTACCTGTGTGAACTTACGTAAGTCACTTAAGCTACCTGTGTCTTGGTTTCCTCATCTGTAAAATGGATATAATGACAGGTTTGGGGAGGATTTTATAAGGTAATCAAGGAAAGCACTTAGCACTATGCCTCATACTTAGTGTGTGTCACGATTGCTATTATTGTTATTATTTCTCTAGTGTGATTCTCCAGAATCACCAGACACAAGGCCACTAGAATTACTTAAAAATTATTGAGCCACAATAAGCTAAGGTATTTTGAGCATTATTTAATTCAGTAAGCATTTAATGTGGGTATACTAATGTTGGGATATGTGGTAAGGACAAATAATGTACACAATCTTTATTCCCAAAGAGCTTACAATCTAAGGATAAATACAGACACATGCATAAACAGATTGATACAACATTGTCTGTGAAGGCCACTATAGTAGATATAGAAAGGGGATTGTGAAATTTAGAAGTCACAGGGCTTGAGTCTGATGACACGGAAGGTGTAACCTTGGAAGAAACATTTATTGAAAACCTTCTGTGGGCCAGGTTCTGTACTAGGCACTGGTATACACAGTGGCCAACAGAAAAGACATGATCACTGCCATAGATGGGTTTATATTAGAATAAATAATGCAAGAGGATTTGCTTTGCTGAGCAGTTTTAAACATTCTGAGTTTAAGCTTACTATTGAACATTTAGGCATAGATACTCACACCCATTTTACAATGAGGAGGATGGAGGTAGAGCTCAAAAGAAATATAAAGACTGGAATCTCTTCGAGAGCAGGAACTTTGCCATATTGATCACTGTATCCCCATCACCAAATAAAGTTGGGCACATAGTAGGTATTTGGTCAACATTTTTTAATGAATTAATACCAAAAGACAAAGACTATTCTTCTTATTATTAATACTATTATCATTATTCTTTATTTTCTTCTTTTTTTTTTTTTTTTTTAAGGAGGGCTCAGCTCACAGTGGCCCATGCAGGGATCGAACCAGCAACCTTGGTGTTATTAGCACCAAGTGGTGTTATTAGCTCTAACCAACTGAGCTAACCAGTTACTCTCTCATTATGCTTTCTTTATAGTGATCTGACAAGATAACCAGAAACAAAGCCACTAGAATTGGTCCCTGGTGAAATCCTGACATTTAATGAGATCACTGATGGCATTCAATGCTTTGTGTATGCAAGTGTATATAGCTACTATTGGATTTGCATTTTTCTGCATTAACATTAGCCATTCTTGGGAAATCATTCTAATCTACATTTTGTTGTTTATTCATTTATTTAGCTAACATTTCATGAATACCATACTTGGCCAAGCACCATGTTAACTTCTGGGAATGCAATGACAAACTAGTTATCTGTCTTCAAGAAGCTTGCAGTTCTCAAAGGACATTAAGGAAAGGGTGGCAGGAGAGTGTGATCAAAATATAAAAAGAAGGAAAACAACAGACGACAGTGTGCCTTACCAGAATTATTACATCTCTGCTTATTTCCAAACAGTATGATAAATAGATTTTCAATTACCAAACATTAAATCACTCCATCTTTTGAAAAAAATCCTCAAATTTCCCCATGCTAATATATATTATATTATATTATATTATATTACATTATATTAGCAAAACATATTCAACTATGTCTTGGTAGAACTGCAGGGAGGGCTGCTTTCCATATACTAGAACACAGATTCGTTCTTCTGGAAAGACTCAAGATTCATCACAATGAGCTTAAGTTAATGGACCAAGTCTTTAAGTAAAGATAACAGCATTGATTAATGAAAATGAGGAAGCAGTCTTATGTTTTTGCACCAGCCTGTTAAAGACGTGCAAATGATGCAAATGAGGAGACATCTCCAGCCTCCAAAGTGACCATGTATGCAAGCTTTTCCATTATCTGTAAAATGGCAAAAATAAAGAGCTGTTTCTGTCAAACAGCAAATTCCTGATCAGTGATTTGGGGACAGGGACAGAGGGTAGGAAGTATGAGCACTTTCTATGAGTCCCATGAAATAGATTAAAATTTTGGCTGCTCAAGATTTTTAGTTAGTTGCCTTGAGAAATGATGTCCAAAAAAAAAAAAAAGTGACATGATATGGTCTGAAACAAATTCAAATAGCACTTCAGGACTACTTCTTTTTTCTAAAAATTATTCAGAAATAGACATTATTTAGAGAGATTTGGAAATATAAATGTACATGTGTATCATGGCATCTAATACACCTTATTCCCGGTCTAAATATGGCACCTAGATCATGAGATATGAATATGCAACATAAACATATACACACGTGACTAACTTGACCCAATTTGCTGGGACTGTCCTGGTTTTAAAATTACAATGCTAGAAAATGATGCTTTTCTTGGTATTGATATATTCCAGTCGTTCACACAGACACATGTCCCAGAAACTCCTTTAGTCCTAGGAAAATTGGGACACTTAGTCACTGTATCCATGGAATACATCAATTATGGAAATCGCAATGCTACACTAAGTTGAAAGTCCAACATACTTCTGAAGTATACACTGAACAAAAAGCACTATAGAAACCCCACAAAATTGCACATGTGTTCATCTTCATTCTCTCCTTGAACATCTAACATTTCAGGATTACTGAGTGAACAACCCCTCCAGGCTGGTTACCCACTTCCTTTGGGAAACGTATCAAAAGAGACTGCAAAAAATGTTTGCAGAATATCATTGACACAAATTTGCTCAACAGAGCCTCACACAGAGTAGGCCCTCACTACATATCTGTTAAATATAATAGCTTAACATTCCTACTTCAAAGGATTCAATTTGTGGTAACAATAATTTGCAAGACTATTGCACTGGCTGATCCACATAATCTGATTTATGGGAAAATGCATTTTTGCAATAGCTTGCATTAAACTTCCTGTGTGCTGGCTTTTCAGATGATTCCTGGCACTTTATCTCATATTCACAATGATAATAATTGCCTTCTTTAAGCATTTACCATGCTAATAATTGTGTTGGAACTTTTACATACATTCTTTAATCTGTGCTGTGATTCTTGGAGGGTAACTACCGTTATCATCCCTATTTTACAAGTGAGAAGACTGAGGCCCAGAAAGAGAAAGTAACTTGTTCAAGTTCACTTGGTAGAAGTCAAATTTAAGTCAGCTATATTCATCTAATCACTTAGATACACTATGTCTCTAATGTATTTCTTCTATCCATTTATCCATTCATTCAGTAAGTACATGGGCACCTATATATTCTCAGCACTGTTATATACAGTGGAAATATAACATTGACTCCACTAGATTAGATCACTATTTTCATGAATGCAACTTTATGGTAGTAGGACAGACAATGAATAAATTATTCTATGTAATATCAGCAAATGATATTGGTCACGAAGGAAAATGAAGTACATTCAAGTGACAAAAAGTACTAGGGAAGGAGGGTGCTATTATTGATTAGGTGGTCAAAGAAGGTCTCTCTGTGGAGGTGATATCTGATCACAGGAGAGAGCTGAAAAAGCAAAGGAGTTAAGACCATCCCAAGCACAGAGAACAGCAAGGGTACAAGCCCCCAAATGTGAACACACCTGGCAAACTGAAGAACAGCAAGAAGGCCAATGTGGCTAAAGCACAGTAAGTAGGGGACAGAATGGTAGGCAACAGAGTCAGAGTGTAGATAATGCTGGAAAATGATGCTTTTCTTGGTACTGATATATTCCAGTAGAGCACACAGACACATTTTCCCTAGTAATATTGATACACAATAATTTAAGTAAATTAATGCTTCTATTAAAACTGACTCATCAAATATATGGTGATGGAAGGAGAACGGACTCCAGGTGGTGAACACACAATGGGATTTATAGAAGATGTGATACAGAATTGTTCACCTGAAATCTATGTAATTTTACTAACAATTGTCACCCCAATAAATTCAAAAGAAAAAATAAATAAAAAAGAGGAATTTGGGAAAACAAAACAAAACAAAAAAAAAACAACTGACTCCTTTATGACCATAAATGAAAACAGTAAAAGAGGAAGGGGATATAAAAGGCAGCAGGGAAGAAACACTTAACACGTATCAAAGCTATGAATACTGGTGACTAAAAGTGGATGGGATTCTAGCAACTGATGTACATTAACAGTTTTGTTCAGGGGTTATCAAACCTTTTCTGTAAAGGGCCAGATAGTAACATTTTTTAGGCTTTGTAGGGCATACAGTTGCTATTGCAACTACTCACTTCTGCTACTGTAGCACAAAAGCAACCATAGAAAATACATAAATAGATGGTTGAGGCTTTCTTCCAATAAAACTTCATTAGCAAAGACGGTCAGTAAGACAAATTTGGCCCGTGTGCTATGGTTTGCAGACTACTGCTACAGTGGGAAGTTCCAGGTAATTCTACCTGGAACTATTTATTTCTCTGCCATATCAGATCTTTACCTTACCCCTTTTTCTGCAAAAGAGAGGTATGGAATGGAGTTGAAGAAAACATAAAAAGTGAAGGTCACCAAGAGTATCTTTTATGAAATCTCAGAAAACAGAAATGAAGTTTTACTAAACTTTGCATCCTCTTATCCAGAAGAGTCTGGAGCCCAGTAACTATTCAGTCAATGCTGGTGGAAGTTAATTGGCTGTTTCCATTTTTAATTGGTCATCTGGTGATATTTTATTTTGGATCATCCTTACCATCACCATTGTCAAAAAAAAAATTACTGAATGATTGCATGTGACGGTACTGTGCTGTCACACTATGCCAAGCAGAGTCAGTAGAGAATTCCTGTCCCAACCATTATATCAGCTGTGAGAAAACAAAGACTCTTGATAAAGGTAAGATTGATTTTCGAGAATCTCTATCAGGTGGTTTCCACCCTTAATCTTGCAGATGAACAGTATTGCTACGATTTACAGCTTCCCTATGAAGAAATCTTATCTGCTTAACCGAGGTCTAGCTATTCTGAGGTTGACCCAGAGCACTGAAGTTCCTCCCTCACTACGGTTTACCTGAACAGTCTGGGCCTGGAGGTACGAGTTTGCTCACTCCATCTACTTAGTTAGCACTAAGACAGTCCCTAGAAAATTGTGTAAATTGGTATATTCCTGTATCTAAGTCCATTTCCTTCTACTCTATATAACATGACAATTTCTTGAGGACTGGAAGAAGCAAAAAGAAAAAAGTACTCCATTCAGACCCTATTAATATTATGCAAACACTGTGTTGATTCACATAGTAAAGAAACAAGTTAAACTGAAAATATTTTAGCAAAGGATGAAAGCTTTAGATATTTGTTTAGCTTGAACCTAGTCTGTGTCCATTTGCTGGGAGTTTGGACAAATGACAGTTCTAGTGAAAAAACTGGAGTCATACCGAAGAGGCATTATTATACTTTAATTATTTTGCATGAAGGCATTATTTATTGGCAAAAGTAAAAGGGGGAGTTTTGTTTACTGAATATAATTTCTAAAAATGACTCTATGAAATATGGGAAGATAAAGTAAGTCAAAACACTGAAAATTAAAGGGAAAATCCAATTGGTTAAATGAAAATTAAAGGGAAATGAGTGAAATAAAGAATCTAAAAGAAAAAACGATTCAAATTTGATGGCAAATTTAAATTTTTTACTTGATACAGTAAAGAGGAGAATAAAAACTTCATCAACAATTAACAATGTGAATTATATGCTTAAGAATCTTGACCACAACGTAGAGACAGAGAATGAAGAAATGAAAACAATGAGAAAGGATTTCAGATATGGACAGATGCAGGTAAAGTGGTATGGCAGAAAAAGAGATAAGAAGTAATGGATTGAAGCAATATAATCAATGGCAACTTTTCTGAACTGATGGAAAAGCCGAATTAATACTTTGAGATGTCTCATCATGTGCCAAGAAAAGTCAATGAAAGACAACCTCATCTAGACCTATACTGGCAAAGTTTTTTTTGAGGAACAAGCATAAAAAAAAATCTATAATTTTCTAAGCAAGAACACAAGTTATCTTCAAAGGAAAATAAATCAGGCTTTTCTCAAGTACCTCATCTGAAACACTGAATGGAGAAAAATGATGAAGCAATGTCTTCAAAATACTTCAATCTAAGACCTTTGTATACTACCGGAAATGTAAAAGAACAGAAAATATACCTCCCAAAAGGATTTTCTAAAACTTACTTGAATTATATTCAAAATAACTGATCTATACAGAAAAATTCAAAATTCCAGAAAGGAGAAGAGATAGAATCAAATGACTAAAAGTAAGCCCTTAGCGAAGTCCATATATCCTTTTTAAACCTTATAACCAAACCAAAGGCAAATATATTTTAAATATTCTTCAAGAATAGATACATAACGCAAACATAGTGACTCATTAACTATAATATGCATCTAAAATTCTGAATTACACTAACAAAAATAGAGACATGTGGAGAGGAGCAGAATGGTTTAAAAGTGGGTCAAATTCTTGATTTAAATAAGAAAGACATGAGTTCACTTTGGACTTCAACAACTAAGGAAGGTTTTGAAAAAGTAAAGGTAACTTCTAGTACTATTTTAGAAATGTGCACTCCACTGAAGATCCTGGAGAAGACAAAAGAGAATAAAATTAATAGGCAAAAACTGACAACAGGGAAAATAGCAACGAAGAATAAGAAAACACAAAAATAAGAGAAGATAATTAACTCTAAAAGTGAACTCATAATCTTTTGATTTTCCAATTTACTTATTTGTAGAAATAACCATTCATTAACAATGTTCTGGTTCTATACTTCTGGCTATAGTAACACAGTAGAGACGGGTTGAGGATCTGGCTACTGAAGAAAATTCAGTTAAATAATGGTCATTGTTTTTGGTTGCTTCTCCTCCGATATCTCTATCGGTTTATGCTGCTCCATTCAGGCACTATATTTTGGAGATATCAAAGATTGGTCTTAAACCCCCTCTCTTTTCTCTCTATATCATATATCCTCATATGATCTCATCTACAATCATGGCTTCTATACATTAAAAAAAGAATTCCTGAAAGAAAATAATGGTAACTTTTATCATATTACATATAAGAACTTTTCATTAAAGAATCTCATAAAAATAATGAGGCAAACTACTAACTGGTAGAAGCTACTTGCAATACACATAATAGACAAAGGATTAGTATCCAGTATATAAAAACAACATCAGCAAATCAACAAGGAAAGACAGACAATAGAAGAGAAAACAGAAGTCTCATAGTAGCTACAAAGCAAAAGTCTATAGTAGACACAAACTATAAAGAGAAGGGATCAATGCATACCACTAGAGAAAATCATCATATCACAAAACAAGATAGTAAGAGAGAAAAAAAGGAACAAAGGTATAACAGAACACCCAGAAAACAATTAGTAAAATGGCAATAGTAATTCCATATCTATCAATAATTGTGTTAAATGGTTAAATGTAAAAGGAATACATTCCCCAATGAAAAGAAACAGAATGGCTGAATAGGTTAAAACAAAAACAAAAAAGCAAGACTCAACTGTATGCTGCCTACAAGAGACTCCCCTAAGCTTTAAGAATGCACATAGACTGAGAGTGAAGGATGGAAAAAGATATCCCAGGCAAATGGAAACCAAAAGAAAGCAGGAGTAGCGATACTTAATATCAGACAAAATGACTTTAAGTCAAAGATTGTAACAAGCGACAGAGAAGGTCAGTATACAATGCTCAAGGGGTCAATTGATCAACAGGATACAACAATTATAAATATTTATACATCTAACATGGGAGCATCTAAATATAGAAAACTGGTGTTAGCAGATCAGAAGGGAAAAGTAGACAGTAATACAACAATAGCAGGGGACTTCAATACCCCAATTTCAACAATGGATAAATCATCTGGCCAAAAATTCAATAAGGAAACATTGGACCTAAACTACATGTTAGACCAGAAGTCCTAAATAGATATAACACAAAACAATCCACCAACAGCAGTGGAACACATATTCTTCTCAAGTGCACATGGGACATTCTCCAGAACAAATATGTTAGGCCACAAAACAAGTCTTGATAAATTTAAAAAGATTGGAATCATACCACGCATCTTTTCTGACCACAATAGAAGGAAATGAGAAATCGATTGCAAGAACACTGGAAAATTCACAAATATGTGGAGTCTTTGTGATTTTAAAACATACTACTGTTATTAAACAGTAATAATCAACATGTTACTGTACAACCAATGTGCCAAAGAAGAAATCAAAAGAAAAACTAAAAAATATCATGAGGTAAATGAAAGTGGAAACACAACATGCCAAAACATGTGGGATGCAGCAAAAATCATTCCAAGGAGGAAGTATATAGCAATAAATGCCTACATTAAGAAAGAAATTCTAAAATAAACAACCGAATTTTACACCACAGGGAACTAGAAAAATAAAAACAAACTCTGTCCACCATTAGCAGAAAGAAGAAATGACAAAGATCAAAGCAGAAATAAATGAAATAGAAACCAGAAAGACTATAGAAAAGATCAATGAAACTAGGAGCTGATTTCCTTAAAAAAACAAAAATAAAAAAAAAATAGACAAACTATTAGCTAGACTTGCCAAGAAAAAAAGAGAGGAATCAATTAAATAAAACTATAAATGAAAGAGGAGATATTACAATTGATACCACAAAAATACAAAGGAGCATTAAGAGACTATTATGAACATTTATATGCCAATAATTCAGACAACCTAAAAAAAATGGATAAATTCCTAGAAACATAAAATCTACCAAGACTGAATCATGAAGAAATAGAAAAGCTGAACAAAAGTGGGACTACATAAAACTAAAAAGCTTCTGCACAGCAAAAGAAACCATCAATAAAATGAAAAAGAAACCTATGGCATGGTAGAAAATATATGGAAACCACATACCCAATAAAGGGTTAATATTCAAAATATACAAGGAACTCATACAAATAAATACTGGTGAGGATGTGTAGAAAGGGGACCCTTGTACTCTGCTGGTGGGAATGTAAACTGGTATAGCCACACCCACTATGGAAATCAGTATGGGGATTCCTCAATAAATTAAAACGAGAACTACCATATGATCCAGCAATTCCACTTACGAATATTTATCCAAAGAAAATGAAAGCAGGATATCAAACAAATATCTGCACTCCCATGTTCACTGCAGCATTATTCACAATAGCCAAGAGGTGGATACAACCTATGCACCCATCAAAAGATGAACACACACACACACACACACACACACACACACACACAAATGTTATTCAGCTTTGAAAAAGGAAATTCTGTCATTGCAACAACATGAATAGACCTGAAACGCATTATGCTAAGTGAGATAGGCCAGACAGAGAAAGACAAATATGCATGGTGTTACTTATATGTGGAATCTGAAAGAAAAAGAGAGAGAGAATAAATTAAATCATAGAAACAGAGAATAGAAAAGTAGTTGCTGGGGGTGAGAGTAGGTAGAGGAAAGGAGGAGAGCTTGGTAAAAGGTGCCAAGTGTCAGTTACAGACGAAGAAGTTCTAAGGACCTTCTTTGGCCCTTCTAGCCTTTGGGTTTTCGGTCTCCATGGCACTCATATTTAGGATTTTTCATAATTTTCTCCTACCCCCCTACTCCCTCCTTCCGCCTACCCACGGATTGTCAAGGGTGGTGCTTTGTGATGTCCAGCCACCCCAGGGCTACCATTGGCTGGAGGGATTTCTTGCTGGCCAATCACAGCTGAAGGGTGTGGCTCCTCATTGTTAACACTGTATTGTGTAATTGAAATTTCCCAAGAGGACAGACATAGACGTTTTCACATACACGCCAAAATTATAAACAGGCGAGGTGATGGATGCGCTCATTAAGTCAATTAGGGGCATCCTATCACATGGATACGGATATCAAATCATTATGTTGTACACTTTCAATAGTTTACAATTTTATTTGATAATTATTCCTCAATAAAGCTGTGTTGGGGGGGAATGGGCAGGAAATTTGAACAGAGTAATAACAATGTGAATAGAGGAATGAGTACATCAAGGAAGGTGTATCCATAATATGGAAAAACAGGAAAAACTTGTTCAAAACCGAGGTTATATATACCAACATGGTTTGTTTCCCAAAATATAAGATATACTGTTCATTTTTAAACAAAAGAACCCACAGAAAATACTATGTATTTTCTACATGGTATGCATTTGTGTGCGTGTGCGCGTATATCCACAACTGGTCTATATTTATTCCTTGAACAGACAAATAACACTGTTTTTGTGATTCATGTGGTTCTTGCTTCCTGAATAACTGTACCCCACTCTTTTTGTGTGTGTGATTGCCTTTACTTTTTTAAGATTTTTATTAAAATATAGCTAACATCCAATATTCAATCAGTTTCAGGTCTACATATGATGTATAGTTTACTCCACTCTTTCATCATTTAGTTCTCAGCTCAACACCCACCTTAACGCCTAGCAACATAAACTAGGATCATGCTTATGGCTATCATTTTCTAGCCTTTTGGTTTTTGGTCTCCATGGCACTCATATTTAGGATTTTTCATAATTTTCTCCTACCCCCCTACTCCCTCCTTCCGCCCACCCACAGATTGTCAAGGGTGGTGCTTTGTGATGTCAAGCCACCCCAGGGCTACCATTGGCTGGAGGGATTTCTTGCTGGCCAATCACAACTGAAGGGTGTGGCTCCTCATTGTCCTGGGAGGGTATTTATGGAGCGGCCAGGAGCCCTGGAGTAGGCTAGTGTTGATACGACATGGCACAGGTTACTGAGGAAGAGCAGGACCCTGGTCCAGCTATGGACACACAACCGGAAGCCGCGGACTTGAAACAACAAACTCCAAATACTACAGGGAAGAAGATAAAACTTACTGAACTCAAGGACCAAGAAAGCGAGAAGGTCAGAGTACCCTACTCGTGCCTCTTCCTCTTTTTCACTGACCCCCAGCCCAAGACACTTAACCCTGCCCTTGCCTGGCACAAACCCCTCCTCAACCCTCTCTCCTTCTCTTACAGTCCCCCTTCCCACCTATTTATTTCTTATTCTCTTCCCCCAAACCAATGTCTTTCTGTGCTTACCTGTTTCCCTACCAGATACGGAGGATGCTCGCGCGGGTAAAATCAGTCCTTGAAAAGAGTGCGGCAAAGCGCAGGAGAGGGAAAAAGCCGCAGATACTCATCTTTTACTACAGACGTGACAAAAAGAATGCAAAGAAGCCAGAGGATGAAGAAAACCCGGAGGATTCTCCCGGAACAAGTAATTCCCCAGGCCTCCCAAGAGCCGAAGACACTGCCGTGTCTACTGCTTCTCCAGAGAAAGAGCTGGAGAAATAATGATCTGTGTGTACAGATCAAAACTTAATACCAGTGGCCCTGTGTTGAGACCAAATAAAGCAATTCGGTGTTAAGGATTAAAACACAGGTGTCAAAAGATGTGTTTGTATCTCTGGTGGGGAGGGAGGGAAGGAAGGGGCACAGTGCGTGAGAAGGGGGAGAAGTAGAATCCTGCAAGTTTGGGGCGCCGACCAGACTTTCCATAGTTAGCCAGACACTGAGAATAAGGACTAGGTGAGGACTGAAGGTGCATTTCCTCAACACTTTATTGGTGCTTCTGCATGTGTGCGGGGAGGGGGGATATGGGGACAGAGTGATGTGTGGGGCGTGGCAGTGTGTAATGAATCCGATTCCATTTTTGATGTTTGACTACTGACAGCTTTAGACCTCTTTCCTGCCTTGCCCCCTTCTGGCCCACATCTGGGCAACCTGATTAAAAAAAAAAAAATCAGTGAGTTACTGACCAAAAAATAGAAACAGGTATGCCTCAGCTTAACCATTGGAACACCTGCCTTGCCTAAATTCTACATAGCCAAAGAACTCATTGCCCTAAAATACCCCCTGGTGCACATGGACCATCTGACCCAGTGAGTAATAAAATGGAGTCTTTTGTACATACAATCAGCGTGAAAACATGTTACCCCACCGACCTTCTCCCTCCTTATAAAACAGGAACACCTTCCACCCTACTTAAAAACATAAGGGCCGGACGTCATAGGAATGGCGGCAGCAGGGCGCACTTTCTGAGTTCTCCTCCGGATCTTGTTGCAAACGGGACCTATAACCCATCAAAGAAATTTTCGCTCATCACACAGAATAGCGGGGAGATTCGTGGATTACTTGAAGCTAAGAAATACTTGAAGGTGCGCTAATTGGGCGAGCAGGGGAAGGAAAAAGAGGAGCGGCGTGAAAATGCCCGGCCGGCAGTGGTGGGAGAGCCCAGCCCCCAACGGAGCCTCAGCTGGCGGAGAAGAAAACCGAAAACCGCTGTGCCGGGCACGCACGGGATTCCAGGGCGGAGCAGAGAGCGCGGGGACCAGGAGGTGGGCTCTTTCCCTGCGTCCCACGGCTGATTTCTCCCACCGAGAAACCGGCCAGGGCGCCCTACTGTGAACAAGGAGCACAGACTCCATACCTGGGCCCCTCCCCCGCCCCGCTCTTCCAATCCTACTCCGCCCTTCCAGAGACTTAAACCGGCCCCTGAACCGAGGAGTGGTCTCTAACGCTCAGGCTTTGGGAAGCCTGATGGGCAGCCCTGACCCAGGCAGACTGGGAAGTGTGCGTGATTTTGGCTGCGCTAGGAGAGAAGAGACGCCTCCACCCCCAGCCACCACCTTTTCTGGCCTGCGGGAAGAGGGCGATGCGCGGCTGGGCTGGGAGAGTGAAGACCCCTCCATCCCCAGCCCCCACCCTTCCTGGCTTGCCTAGGGTGGGGTGGGTGCAGCTGCCGAGACACACCCGGAGATCAGCAGTGAGGCAGGCGCAGCTCTGGGCTTTCAGCAGATCAGAAATCTCCCGCCCGCACTCACACACACACACTGAAGAGGTGCCTTAAGACTCAAGAGTACTGGTCACGTATCTGGTGGTGCCACTCTCAGTGTGCATATGTGCAGGCAAGGGCAGAAACTGCACTGACATTGTAAAAACTATCATCCAGACCCCTCAGGCCCACGCATTTAAGTCTGCAGTCCCAAAGTCTCTCTGGGCACCAGGTGACCGGCTCTGCCTGCGCAATAAGCAGGGGGCTCTTTGGTACAGCAGAGAACAACCTGGACATTGCTTGGTGGGCTTAGGCCGAGACTGTCGCTGCTTTTTGTATTGCTTTGTTTTGTTATGTTTTGCTTTGTCTTTATATCTTTGATATCTTTGCCTCTGTCGAGTGGGGGTTATCAGGTGGTTTTGCATGTGAACGTATTTGATATTTTATTTTGTTGTTGTTGTTGCTGTTGTGCTTGGTGATTTCCTTTGTTCTGAAACTGCCCTGCCGGGGCCCAGCTTGTGAGGCACGGTCAGCAGATCAGAAATCTCCCGCCCGCACCCATACACACACACTGAAGAAGTGCCCTAGGACTCTGGAGTTCTGGACAAAGGGCTGGTGGTCCTACTCTCGGTGTGCATACGTGCGGACAAGGGCAGAAGCTGCACTGACTTTGTGGAGACTATCATCCAGACCCCTCAGGCCCACACATTTAAGTCTGCAGTCCCAAAGCCTCTCTAGGCACCAGGTGACCGGCTCTGCCTGCGCAATAAGCAGGGGGCTCTTTGGTACAGCAGAGGACAACCTGGTCATTGCTTGGTGGGCTCAGGACGAGACGGTCGCTGCTTTTTGTTTTGCTTTGTTTTGCTTTGCTTGGTTTTGTTTTGCTTTGTCTTGTATCTTTGATATCTTTGCCTGTGTCGAGCGGGGGTTATCGGCTGTTTTTTTTTTTTTTTTTGCATGTGAATGTACTTGATTTTTTTTTCTTTGCTGTTGTCGTTGCTGCTGTGCTTGGTGATTTGCCTTGTTCTGGGACTTCCCTGCCCGGGCCCAGCTTGGGTGGCACGGGACTCAGCATATCCGGGGGCCAACTCCAGACCAAATCGGAGTGCAGCCGGGTTTGACCTGCAGGTCACACACCTAGAGGGGGTTCTCTGCAGGCTCTTGGAGCCCATAGAGGCCAAATCACATTGGGGTGGTCAACCCTCACGCAGCAGAGCGCCCTGCGGGGGGCAGAGCCAAGTCTCACGGCGGGTCAGCCCAGGAGTTGACCCCACCTACTCACTAGCGGGAAGCAATTAAAGATCTTCTTGAACGGGACAGTGTACACAACACAAGACTCACCTTTGGAGCACACGCAGAGGAGGACGACGTGGTGCGAGTCAAATATAAAGGACACATACTACATAAGATAACCTAGCAAGAACTAAGAACTCTAGGGGATCTACCTAATATATCAAAATAAACACAGTCAGCCAGAATGGGGAAACAAAGATACACGTCCCAAATAAAAGAACAGAAGAAGCCTCCACAACTGGAACCAAATGAAGCAGACGTAACCAACCTCTCAGAGACAGAGTTCAGAACACTGGTGATAAGAATGTTTAAGGAGCTTAGAGAAGACATAAAGAAGGATGTAGAAATCATAACAAACGAGCTTAGAGAAAACATAAAGAAGGATGTAGAAATCATAACGAAAAACCAGTTAGAACTAAAGAACACAATTACCGAAATTAAGAACTCACTTGAAGGATTTACCAGCAGGCTAGATGAAGCCGAGGATCGAATCAGCGACTTAGAAGACAAGGTAGCAGACATCACCCAAACGGAACAACAGAAAGAAAAAAGAATAAAAAACAATGAGGATGGCCTAAGAGACCTCTGGGATAACATCAAGCGCAACAACATGCGCATCATAGGAATACCAGAAGGTGAAGAGAGCAAGTAAGGGATTGAGAACATATTTGAAGGAATAATGTCTGAAAACTTCCCCAACCTGATGAAGGAAACCAACATACAAGTCCAGGAAGCGCAGAGAGTTCCAACCAGGATTAACCCAAACAGGTCCACACCAAGACACATTATAGTTAAAATGGCAAAACTTAAAGACAAAGAGAGAATCCTAAAAGCAGCAAGAGAAAGACGGAGGGTTACATACAAGGGAACTCCCATAAGACCTTCAAATGATTTTTCTACAGAAACATTGAAGGCCAGGAGGGAGTGGCAGGAGATACTCAAAGTGATGGAAAACAAAGGCCTACAACCTAGATTGCTTTATCCAGCAAGGCTATCATTTAAAGTTGATGGAGAGATAAAGAGCTTTCCAGGAAAAAATAAGCTAAAGGAATTTATCACCACCAAGCCAGCATTGCAAGAAATCCTAAAAGGACTTCTGTAAATAGAAGAAAGATCAAAACAACCTAACTACAAATTTAAAAATGGCAATATCTATGTACCTATCAATAATCACTTTAAATGTAAATGGATTAAATGCTCCAATCAAGAGACATAGGGTGGCTGACTGGATAAGACAGCAAGACCCTTGTATATGCTGTATACAAGCGACTCACCTCAGAACAAAAGACACACACAGGCTGAAAGTGAAGGGTTGGAGTAAGATATTTCATGCAAATGGAAACGAGAAAAAAGCTGGAGTTGCAATACTTATATCTGACAAAGTAGACTTTAAAATGAAGAACATACTAAAAGATAAAGATGGGCACTATATAATAATAAAGGGATCGATCCGACAAGAGGACATAACCCTAGTAAACATCTATGCACCCAACATAGGAGCACCTAAATATATAAAACAGGTACTGACTGACATAAAGGCAGAGATCAACAGTAACACTATTATAGTCGGGGACTTCAACACACCTCTGATCACAAGGGACAGGTCTTCCAGACAGAAAATCAATATGGAAACAACAGCCTTAAATGATACATTGGAACACTTGGATTTAATCGATATTTTCAGAACATTTCACCCCAATGCTGCAAAATACACCTTTTTCTCAAGCGCACATGGAACATTTTCCAAGATAGATCATATGTTAGGCCACAAAACAAGTCTTGATAAATTTAAGAAAATTGAAATCATACCGATTGTCTTCTCTGATCACAATGCTATGAAATTAGAAATGAACTACAGGAAAAAAACTGGAAGACACACCAATTCATGGAGGCTGAATAACTTATTACTAAATAATGAATGGGTCAAGCAGGAGATCAAGGAAGAAATCAAAAGATATCTCGAGATAAACGAAAATGAAAACACGACGACCCAAAATCTATGGGATGCCGCAAAAGCAGTCCTAAGAGGGAAATTCATAGCTTTGCAGGCCTACCTAAAGAAACAAGAAACATCACTAATCAACAGTTTATCTTCACATTTAAGGGATTTGGAAAAAGAACAGCAAAATAAGCCCAAAGGGAGCACAAGGAAGGAGATAAGAAAGATCAGAGCAGAAATAAATGAAATAGAAACCAGAAAAACAATACAAAAGATCAATGAATCCAAGAGTTGGTTCTTAGAGAAGATAAACAAAATCGACAAACCTTTAGCCAGACTCATTAAAAAAAAGAGAGAGAGGACCCAAATTAATAAAATCAGAAATGAAAGAGGGGAAGTGACAACGGACACTGGAGAAATACAAAGAGTTTTAAGAAGTTACTATGAGCAACTATATGCCAACAAATTTGACAATTTGGAAGAAATGGACAATTTTCTAGAGGCTTACAACCTTCCAAGGCTAACTCAAGAAGAAACAGAAAACCTGAATAGACTGATTACCACCACGGAAATTGAATCAGTAATCAACAGTCTCCCAACAAACAAAAGCCCTGGACCAGATGGCTTTACAGGTGAATTTTACAAAGCGTTCAAAAAAGAATTATCACCAATTCTCCTCAAGCTCTTCCAAAAAATCCAGAAGGAGGGAAGACTCCGAAACAATTTTTACGAAGCCACTATCACCCTGATCCCAAAATCAGACAAAGACACCACAAAAAAAGAAAACTACAGGCCGATATCTTTAATGAACATAGATGCAAAAATCCTCAACAAAATATTAGCGAACAGAATTCAGCAATACATTAAAAAGATCATTCACCATGATCAAGTGGGATTCATCCCTGGTATGCAGGGGTGGTTCAACATCCGCAAATCTATTAATGTGATACACCACATTAACAAAATGAAAAATAAAAATCACATGATCATATCAACAGATGCAGAAAAAGCATTTGATAAAATCCAACAGCCATTTATGATAAAAACCCTTAAGAAAGTGGGAATAGAGGGATCTTGTCTCAACATAATAAAGGCCATATATGACGAACCCACAGCTAACATCATACTCAATGGAGAAAAGCTAAAACCATTCCCCCTAAGATCAGGAACAAGGCAAGGTTGCCCACTATCTCCGCTTCTATTCAACATAGTTCTGGAAGTTCTTGCCACAGCAATGAGACAAGAAAAAGAAATAAAAGGCATCCAGATTGGTAAGGAGGAAGTAAAGTTATCATTGTATGCAGATGATATGATACTATATAGAGAGAACCCTAAAGACTCCACCAAGAAGCTATTAGAGCTGATAGATGAATTTAGTAAAGTAGCAGGATACAAAATTAATATTCAGAAATCAGTTGCATTTGTATATACCAATAATAAAACATCAGAAGAGAAATTAAAAAAACAATCCCATTTACAATCGCTCCAAAGACTATAAAATACCTGGGAATAAATTTAACCAAAGAAGTAAAAGATCTATACTCAGAAAATCATAAGACACTGAAGAAAGGAATGAAGGAAGATATAAATAGATGGAAACACATATCATGTTCATGGATAGGAAGAATTAATATAGTTAAAATGTCCATACTGCCTAAGGCAATATACATATTCAATGCAATTCCTATCAAACTGCCAACGTCATTTTTCACAGAAATAGAACATATAATCCTAAAATTTATATGGGACCATAAAAGACCCCGGATAGCCTCAGCAATCTTGAGAAATAAGAACAAAGTGGGAGGTATAACAATACCTGACTTCAAATTATACTACAAGGCTACAGTAATCAAAACAGCATGGTACCGGCATAAAAACAGACACATAGATCAATGGAACAGAATAGAGAGTCCAGAAATAAATCCACGCCTATATGGCCATTTAATCTACGACAATGGAAGCAAGAATGTACGATGGAGTAAGGACAGTCTATTCAATAAATGGTGCTGGGAAACCTGGACAGACACATGCAAAAAAATGAAGTTGGACCACCTCCTTACACCATATACAAAAATAAATTCAAAATGGCTTAAAGACTTAAATGTAAGATCTGAAACCATAAAATACCTAGAAGAAAATATAGGAAGAAACTTCTCAGACATTACCCGGAGTAAGATTTTTACTGATATACACCCTCGCTCGAGGGAACTAACAGAAAAAATAAACATTTGGGATTATATCAAACTAAAAAGTTTTTTCACAGCAAAGGAAACCATCAATAAAACAAGAAGGGATCCTACTGAATGGGAAAAGATATTTGCCAGTGATATATCTGATAAGGGATTAATATCACAAATCTATGGAAAACTCACTCAACTCAACTCCAAAAAAACAAACGATCCAATTAAAAAATGGGCAGAGGACTTGAAGAGACATTTTTCTGAAAAGGACATACAGATGGCAAACAGACATATGAAGAAATGCTCAACCTCACTCACCATCAGAGAAATGCAAATAACAACCACAATGAGATACCACCTCACCCCAGTCAGAATGGCTATCATCAATAAATCAACAAACAACAAGTGCTGGCGCGGATGTGGAGAAAAGGGAACGCTTGTGCACTGTTGGTGGGATTGCAGACTGGTGCAGCCGCTATGGAAAACAGTATGGAGGTATCTCAAAAATCTGAAAATGGAACTACCTTATGATCCAGTAATTCCACTCCTAGGTATCTATCCGGAGAAATCCAGAACTTCAATTCAAAAATCTCTATGCACTCCTATGTTTATTGCAGCACTATACACAATAGCTAAGACATGGAAACAACCAAAATGCCCATCGGTAGATGACTGGATTAAGAAACTGTGGTACATTTATACAATGGAGTATTATGCAGCCATAAGGAAGAAAGAAATCTTACCATTTGCAACAACATGGATGGATCTAGAGAACATTATGTTAAGTGAAATAAGTCAGACAGAGAAAGATAAGTTCCATATGATCTCACTTATTTGCGGATTCTAAAGAAAAGAATAAGTGAATGAACTAATCAGAAACTGTTTGGGAGACAATGAGGAAAAACTGAGGGTTGCTAGATGGGCGGGGGGAGTGGGGGGTAGGGGGGAGGGTGAGGGGATTGGAGGGCAGTCGGTGACCACAGGATGGCCACGGGGTTTGAAAATTATTCTGGGGAACGTAATTTGGTGGTTACCAGAGCGTAAGGGGGTTGGGGGGTGGGGGATGAGGGTGAGGGGGATCAAATGTACGGTGATGGAAGGGGAGCTGACTCTGGGTGGTGAACACACAGTGTGATTTATGGATGATGTGATTCAGAATTGCACAACTGAAATCTATGTAATTCTACTAACAATTGTCACCCCAATAAAAAAAAAAAAAAAAAGAATAGATACATAATGCAAACATAGCGACTCATTAACAGTAATATGGATCTAAAATTCTGAATTACACTAACAAAAATAGAGACATGTGGAGAGGAGCAAAATGGTTTAAAAGTGGGTCAAATTCTTGATTTAAATAAGAAAGACATGAGTTCACTTTGGACTTCAACAACTAAGGAAGGTTTTGAAAAAGTAAAGGTAACTTCTAGTACTATTTTAGAAATGTGCACTCCACTGAAGATCCTGGAGAAGACAAAAGAGAATAAAATTAATAGGCAAAAACTGACAACAGGGAAAATAGCAACGAAGAATAAGAAAACACAAAAATAAGAGAAGATAATTAACTCTAAAAGTGAACTCATAATCTTTTGATTTTCCAATTTACTTATTTGTAAAATTAACCATTCATTAACAATGTTCTGGATCTATACTTCTGGCTATAGTAACACAGTAGAGACGGGTTGAGGATCTGGCTACTGAAGAAAATTCAGTTAAATAATGGTCATTGTTTTTGGTTGCTTCTCCTCCGATATCTCTATCGGTTTATGCTGCTCCATTCAGGCACTATATTTTGGAGATATCAAAGATTGGTCTTAAACCCCCTCTCATTTCTCTCTATATCATATATCCTCATATGATCTCATCTACAATAATGGCTTGTATACATTAAAAAAAGAATTCCTGAAAGAACATAATGGTAACTTTTATCATATTACATATAAGAACTTTTCATTAAAAGATCTCATAAAAATAACAGGCAAACTACTAACTGGTAGAAGCTACTTGCAACACATATAATAGACAAAGGATTAGTATCCAGTATATAAAAACAACATCAGCAAATCAACAAGGAAAGACAGACAATAGAAGAGAAAACAGAAGTCTCATAGTAGCTACAAAGCAAAAGTCTATAGTAGACACAAACTATAAAGAGAAGGGATCAATGCATACCACTAGAGAAAATCATCATATCACAAAAGAAGGTAGTAAGAGGGAAAAAAAGGAACAAAGGTATTACAGAACACCCAGAAAACAATTAATAAAATGTCAATAGTAATTCCATATCTATCAATAATTGTGTTAAATGGTTAAATGTAAAAGGAATACATTCCCCAATGAAAAGAAACAGAATGGCTGAATAGGTTAAAACAAAAACAAAAAAGCAAGACTCAACTATATGCTGCCTACAAGAGACTCCCCTAAGCTTTAAGAATGCACATAGACTGAGAGTGAAGGATGGAAAAAGATATCCCAGGCAAATGGAAACCAAAAGAAAGCAGGAGTAGCGATACTTAATATCAGACAAAATGACTTTAAGTCAAAGATTGTAACAAGCGACAGAGAAGGTCAGTATACAATGCTCAAGGGGTCAATTGATCAACAGGATACAACAATTATAAATATTTATACATCTAACATGGGAGCATCTAAATATAGAAAACAAGTGTTAGCAGATCAGAAGGGAAAAGTAGACAGTAATACAACAATAGCAGGGGACTTCAATACCCCAATTTCAACAATGGATAAATCATCTGGCCAAAAATTCAATAAGGAAACATTGGACCTAAACTACATGTTAGACCAGATGTCCTAAATAGATATAACACAAAACAATCCACCAACAGCAGTGGAACACATATTCTTCTCAAGTGCACATGGGACATTCTCCAGAACAAATATGTTAGGCCACAAAACAAGTCTTAATAAATTTAAAAAGACTGGAATCATACCACGCATCTTTTCTGACCACAATAGAAAGAAATGAGAAATCGATTGCAAGAACACTGGAAAATTCACAAATATGTGGAGTCTTTGTGATTTTAAAACATACTACTGTTATTAAACAGTAATAATCAGCATGTTACTGTACAACCAATGGACCAAAGAAGAAATCAAAAGAAAAACTAAAAAATATCATGAGGTAAATGAAAGTGGAAACACAACATGCCAAAACATGTGGGATGCAGCAAAAATCATTCCAAGGAGGAAGTATATGGCAATAAATGCCTACATTAAGAAAAAAATTCTAAAATAAACAACCGAATTTTACACCACAAGGAACTAGAACAATAAAAACAAACTAAGTCCACCATTAGCAGAAAGAAGAAATGACAAAGATCAAAGCAGAAATAAATGAAATAGAAACCAGAAAAGACTATAGAAAAGATCAATGAAACTAGGAGCTGATTTCTTTAAAAAAAAAAAAAAAAAATAGACAAACTATTAGCTAGACTTGCCAAGAAAAAAAGAGAGGAATCAAATAAATAAAACTATAAATGAAAGAGGAGATATTACAATTGATACCACACAAATACAAAGGAGCATTAAGAGACTATTATGAACATTTATATGCCAATAATTCAGACAACCTAAAAAAAATGGATAAATTCCTAGAAACATAAAATCTACCAAGACTGAATCATGAAGAAATAGAAAAGTTGAACAAAAGTGGGACTACATAAAACTAAAAAGCTTCTGCACAGCAAAAGAAACCATCAATAAAATGAAAAAGAAACCTATGGCATGGTAGAAAATACATGGAAACCACATACCCAATAAAGGGTTAATATTCAAAATATGCAAGGAACTCATACAAATACTGGTGAGGATGTGTAGAAAGGGGACCCTTGTACTCTGCTGCTGGGAATGTAAACTAGTATAGCCACACCCACTATGGAAATCAGTATGGGGATTCCTCAATAAATTAAAACTAGAACGAACTACCATATGATCCAGCAATTCCACTTACGAGTATTTATCCAAAGAAAATGAAAGCAGGATATCAAACAGATGTCTGCACTCCCATGTTCACTGCAGCATTATTCACAATAGCCAAGAGGTGGATACAACCTAAGCACCCAGCAAAAGATGAACACACACACACACACACACACACACACACAAACAAATGTTATTCAGCTTTGAAAAAGGAAATTCTGTCATTGCAACAACATGAATAGACCTGAAACGCATTATGCTAAGTGAGATAGGCCAGACAGAGAAAGACAAATATGCATGGTGTTACTTATATGTGGAATCTGAAAAAAAGAGAGAGAGAATAAATTAAATCATAGAAACAGAGAATAGAAAAGTAGTTGCTGGGGGTGAGAGTAGGTAGAGGAAAGGAGGAGAGCTTGGTAAAAGGTGCCAAGTGTCAGTTACAGACGAAGAAGTTCTAAGGACCTTCTTTGGCCCTTCTAGCCTTTTGGTTTTCGGTCTCCATGGCACTCATATTTAGGATTTTTCATAATTTTCTCCTACCCCCCTACTCCCTCCTTCCGCCTACCCACGGATTGTCAAGGGTGGTGCTTTGTGATGTCAAGCCACCCCAGGGCTACCATTGGCTGGAGGGATTTCTTGCTGGCCAATCACAGCTGAAGGGTGTGGCTCCTCATTGTTAACACTGTATTGTGTAATTGAAATTTCCCAAGAGGACAGACATAGACGTTTTCACATACACGCCAAAATTATAAACAGGCGAGGTGATGGATGCGCTCATTAAGTCAATTAGGGGCATCCTATCACATGGATACGGATATCAAATCATTATATTGTACACTTTCAATAGTTTACAATTTTATTTGTCAATTATTCCTCAATAAAGCTGTGTTGGGGGGGAATGGCAGGAAATTTGAACAGAGTAATAACAATGTGAATAGAGGAATGAGTACATCAAGGAAGGTGTATGCATAATATGGAAAAACTTGTTCAAAACCGAGGTGATATATACCAACATGGTTTGTTTCCCAAAATATAAGATATACTGTTCATTTTTAAACAAAAGAACCCACAGAAAATACTATGTATTTTCTACATGGTATGCATTTGTGTGCGTGTGCGCGTATATCCACAACTGGTCTATATTTATTCCTTGAACAGACAAATAACACTGTTTTTGTTATTCTTGTGGTTCTTGCTTCCTGAATAACTTTACCTCACTCTTTTTGTGTGTGTGACTGCATTTACTTTTTTAAGATTTTTATTAAAATATAGCTAACATCCAATATTCAATCAGTTTCAGGTCTACATATGATGTATAGTTTACTCCACTCTTTCATCATTTAGTTCTCAGCTCAACACCCACCTTAACGCCTAGCAACATAAACTAGGATCCTGCTTATGGCTATCATTTTCTAGCCTTTTGGTTTTTGGTCTCCATGGCACTCATATTTAGGATTTTTCATAATTTTCTCCTACCCCCCTACTCCCTCCTTCCGCCCACCCACGGATTGTCAAGGGTGGTGCTTTGTGATGTCAAGCCACCCCAGGGCTACCATTGGCTGGAGGGATTTCTTGCTGGCCAATGACAGCTGAAGGGTGTGGCTCCTCATTGTCCTTCGAGGGTTTTTTATAGAGTGGCCAGGAGCCCTGGAGTAGGCTAGTGTTGTTACGACATGGCACAGGTTACTGAGGAAGAGCAGGACCCTGGTCCAGCTATGGACACACAACCGGAAGCCGCGGACTTGGAACAACAAACTCCAAATACTACAGGGAAGAAGATAAACCTTACTGAACTCAAGGACCAAGAAAGCGAGAAGGTCAGAGTACCCTACTCGTGCCTCTTCCTCTTTTTCACTGACCCCCAGCCCAAGACACTTAACCCTGCCCTTGCCTGGCACAAACCCCTCCTCAACCCTCTCTCCTTCTCTTACAGTCCCCCTTCCCACCTATTTATTTCTTATTCTCTTCCCCCAAACCAATGTCTTTCTGTGCTTACCTGTTTCCCTACCAGATACGGAGGATGCTCGTGCGGGTAAAATCAGTCCTTGAAAAGAGTGCGGCAAAGCGCAGGAGAGGGAAAAAGCCGCAGATACTCATCTTTTACTACAGACGTGACAAAAAGAATGCAAAGAAGCCAGAGGATGAAGAAAACCCGGAGGATTCTCCCGGAACAAGTAATTCCCCAGGCCTCCCAAGAGCCGAAGACACTGCCGTGTCTACTGCTTCTCCAGAGAAAGAGCTGGAGAAATAATGATCTGTGTGTACAGATCAAAACTTAATACCAGTGGCCCTGTGTTGAGACCAAATAAAGCAATTCGGTGTTAAGGATTAAAACACAGGTGTCAAAAGATGTGTTTGTATCTCTGGTGGGGAGGGAGGGAAGGAAGGGGCACAGTGTGTGACAAGGGGGAGAAGTAGAATCCTGCAAGTTTGGGGCGCCGACCAGACTTTCCATAGTTAGCCAGACACTGAGAATAAGGACTAGGTGAGGACTGAAGGTGCATTTCCTCAACACTTTATTGGTGCTTCTGCATGTGTGCGGGGAGGGGGGATATGGGGACAGAGTGATGTGTGGGGCGTGGCAGTGTGTAATGAATCCGATTCCATTTTTGATGTTTGACTACTGACAGCTTTAGACCTCTTTCCTGCCTTGCCCCCTTCTGGCCCACATCTGGGCAAGCTGATTAAAAAAAAAAAAATCAGTGAGTTACTGACCAAAAAATAGAAACAGGTATGCCTCAGCTTAACCATTGGAACTACTACCTTGCCTAAATTCCGCATAGCCAAAGAACTCATTGCCCTAAAATACCCCCTGGTGCACATGGACCATCTGACCCAGTGAGTAATAAAATGGAGTCTTTTGTACATACAATCAGCGTGAAAACATGTTACCCCACCGACCTTCTCCCTCCTTATAAAACAGGAACACCTTCCACCCTAGTTAAAAACATAAGGGCCCAATCTAAATGAAAATAGGGCCTCCAAAGATTGAAATCCATTATATAACACCTATTTAGAGAAGGTGTGAATATCCCCACTGCTTCTGAATTTAACAGCCACATTTGACTTGTTCTTAAACCTGGAAAGCATGAATGGTGCCTCCTGTGAATTTTGGCCCGTGTGCTATGGTTTGCAGACCACTGCTGTAGTGGGAAGTTCCAGGTAATTCTACCTGGAACTATTTATTTCTCTGCCATATCAGATCTTTACCTTACCCCTTTTTCTGCAAAAGAGAGGTATGGAATGGAGTTGAAGAAAACATAAAAAGTGAAGGTCACCAAGAGTATCTTTTACGACATCTTCTCAGAAAACACAAATGAAGTTTTACGAAAATTTGCATCCTCCAATCCAGAGGAGAGTCTGGAGCCCAGTATCTATTCAGTCAATGCTGGTGGAAGTTAATTGGCTGTTTCCATTTTAATTGGTCATCGGGTGACATTTTATTCTGGATCATCCTTACCATCATCAGTCAAAAAAAAAAAAAGTATTGAATGATTGCAAGTGAAGGTGCTGTGCTGTCACGCTATGCCAAGCAGAGTCAGTAGAGAATTCCTGTCCCAGCCATTATATCAGCTGTGAGAAAACAAAGACTCTTGATAAAGGTAAGATTGATTTTCGAGAATCTCTATCAGGTGGTTTCCACCCTTAATCTTGCAGATGAACAGTATTGCTACGATTTACAGCTTCCCTATGAAGAAATCTTATCTGCTTAACCGAGGTCTAGCTATTCTGAGGTTGACCCAGAGCACTGAAGTTCCTCCCTCGCTACGGTTTACCTGAACAGTCTGGGCCTGGAGGTACGAGTTTGCTCACTCCGTCTACTTAGTTAGCACTAAGATAGTCCCTAGAAAATTGTGTACATTGGCATATTCCTGTATCTAAGTCCATTTCCTTCTGCTCTATATAACATGACAATTTCTTGAGGACTGGAAGAAGCAAAAAGAAAAAAGTACTCCATTCAGACCCTATTAATATTATGCAAACACTGTGTTGATTCACATAGTAAAGAAACAAGTTAAACTGAAAATATTTTAGCAAAGGATGAAAGCTTTAGTTATTTGTTTAGCTTGAACCTAGTCTGTGTCCATTTGCTGGGGGTTTGGACAAATAACAGTTCTAGTGAAAAAACTGGAGTCATACCGAAGAGGCATTATTATACTTTAATTATTTTGCATGAAGGCATTATTTATTGGCAAAAGTAAAAGGGGGAGTTTTGTTTACGGAATATAATTTCTAAAAGCGACTCTATGAAATATGGGAAGATAAAGTAAGTCAAAACACTGAAAATTAAAGGGAAAATCCAATTGGTTAAATGAAAATTAAAGGGAAATGAGTGAAATAAAGAATCTAAAAGAAAAAACGATTCAAATTTGATGGCAAATTTAAATTTTTTACTTGATACAGTAAAGAGGAGAATAAAAACTTCATCAACGATTAACAATGTGAATTATATGCTTAAGAATCTTGACCACAACGTAGAGACAGAATGAAGAAATGAAAACAATGAGAAAGGATTTCAGATATGGACAGATGCGGGTAAAGTGGTATTGCAGAAAAAGAGATAAGAAGTAATGGATTGAAGCAATATCCATTGAAGCAAACTTTTCTGAACTGATGGAAAAGCCGAATTAATACTTTGAGAAGTCTCATCATGTGCCAAGAAAAGTCAATGAAAAGACAACCTCATCTACACCTATACTGGCAGTTTTTTCTGAGGTACAAGCATAAAAAAAATCTATAATTTTCTAAGCAAGAACACAAGTTATCTTCAAAGGAAAATAAATCAGGCTTTTCTCAAGTACCTCATCTGAAACACTGAATGGAGAAAAATGATGAAGCAATGCCTTCAGAGATATGGTAAAATACTTCAATCTAAGACCTTTGTATACGACCGGAAATGTAAAAGAACAGAAAATATACCTCCCAAAAGGATTTTCTAAAACTTACTTGAATTATATTCAAAATAACTGATCTATACAGCAAAATTTAAAATTCCACAAAGAAGAGATAGAATCAAATGACTAAAAGTAAGCCCTTAGCGAAGTCCATATATCCTTTTTAAACCTTATAACCAAACCAAAGGCAAATATATTTTAAATATTCTTCAAGAATAGATACATAATGCAAACATAGTGACTCATTAACTATAATATGGATCTAAAATTCTGAATTACACTAACAAAAATAGAGACATGTGGAGAGGAGCAGAATGGTTTAAAAGTGGGTCAAATTCTTGATTTAAATAAGAAAGACATGAGTTCACTTTGGACTTCAACAACTAAGGAAGGTTTTGAAAAAGTAAAGGTAACTTCTAGTACTATTTTAGAAATGTGCACTCCACTGAAGATCCTGGAGAAGACAAAAGAGAATAAAATTAATAGGCAAAAACTGACAGCATGGAAAATAGCAACGAAGAATAAGAAAACACAAAAATAAGAGAAGATAATTAACTCTAAAAGTGAACTCATAATCTTTTGATTTTCCAATTTACTTATTTGTAGAAATAACCATTCATTAACAATGTTCTGGATCTATACTTCTGGCTATAGTAACACAGTAGAGATGGGTTGAGGATCTGGCTACTGAAGAAAATTCATTTAAATAATGGTCATTGTTTTTGGTTGCTTCTCCTCCGATATCTCTATCGGTTTATGCTGCTCCATTCAGGCATTATATTTTGGAGATATCAAAGATTGGTCTTAAACCCCCTCTCTTTTCTCTCTATATCATATATCCTCATATGATCTCATCTACAATCATGGCTTCTATACATTAAAAAAAGAAATCCTGAAAGAAAATAATGGTAACTTTTATCATATTACATATAAGAACTTTTCATTAAAGGATCTCATAAAAATAATGAGGCAAACTACTAACTGGTAGAAGCTACTTGCAATACATATAATAGACAAAGGATTAGTATCCAGTATATAAAAACAACATCAGCAAATCAACAAGGAAAGACAGACAATAGAAGAGAAAAAAGAAGTCTCATAGTAGCTACAAAGCAAAAGTCTATAGTAGACACAAACTATAAAGACAAGGGATCAATGCATACCACTAGAGAAAATCATCATATCACAAAAGAAGGTAGTAAGAGGGAAAAAAAGGAACAAAGGTATTACAGAACACCCAGAAAACAATTAGTAAAATGGCAATAGTAATTCCATATCTATCAATAATTGTGTTAAATGCTTAAATGTAAAAGGAATACATTCCCCAATGAAAAGAAACAGAATGGCTGAATAGGTTAAAACAAAAACAAAAAAGCAAGACTCAACTATATGCTGCCTACCAAAGCAGGATACCTATGTGCATTCTAAGCTTTAAGAATGCACATAGACTGAGAGTGAAGGATGGAAAAAGATATCCCAGGCAAATGGAAAACAAAAGAAAGCAGGAGTAGCGATACTTAATATCAGACAAAATGACTTTAAGTCAAAGATTGTAACAAGCGACAGAGAAGGTCAGTATACAATGCTCAAGGGGTCAATTGATCAACAGGATACAACAATTATAAATATTTATACATCTAACATGGGAGCATCTAAATAGAGAAAACTGGTGTTAGCAGATCAGAAGGGAAAAGTAGACAGTAATACAATAGCAGGGGACTTCAATACCCCAATTTCAACAATGGATAAATCATCTGGCCAAAAATTCAATAAGGAAACATTGGACCTAAACTACATGTTAGACCAGATGTCCTAAATAGATATAACACAAAACAATCCACCAACAGCAGTGGAACACATATTCTTCTCAAGTGCACATGGGACATTCTCCAGAACAAATATGTTAGGCCACAAAACAAGTATTAATAAATTTAAAAAGATTGGAAATATACCACGCATCTTTTCTGACCACAATAGAAGGAAATGAGAAATCGACTGCAAGAACACTGGAAAATTCACAAATATGTGGAGTCTTTGTGATTTTAAAACATACTACTGTTATTAAACAGTAATAATCAGCATGTTACTGTACAACCAATGGGCCAAAGAAGAAATCAAAGAAAAACTAAAAAATATCATGAGGTAAATGAAAGTGGAAACACAACATGCCAAAACATGTGGGATGCAGCAAAAATCATTCCAAGGAGGAAGTATATAGCAATAAATGCCTACATTAAGAAAAAAATTCTAAAATAAACAACCGAATTTTACACCACAGGGAACTAGAAAAATAAAAACAAACTAAGTCCACCATTAGCAGAAAGAAGAAATGACAAAGATCAAAGCAGAAATAAATGAAATAGAAACCAGAAAGACTATAGAAATGATCAATGAAACTAGGAGCTGATTTATTAAAAAAAAAAAAAAAAAAATTGACAAACTATTAGCTAGACTTGCCAAGAAAAAAAGAGAGGAATCAAATAAATAAAACTATAAATGAAAGAGGAGATATTACAATTGATACCACACAAATACAAAGGAGCATTAAGAGACTACTATGAACATTTATATGCCAATAATTCAGACAACCTAAAAAAAATGGATAAATACCTAGAAACATAAAATCTACCAAGACTGAATCATGAAGAAATAGAAAAGCTGAACAAAAGTGGGACTACATAAAACTAAAAAGCTTCTGCACAGCAAAAGAAACCATCAATAAAATGAAAAAGAAACCTATGGCATGGTAGAAAATATATGGAAACCACATACCCAATAAAGGGTTAATATTCAAAATATACAAGGAACTCATACAAATAAATACTGGTGAGGATGTGTAGAAAGGGGACCCTTGTACTCTGCTGGTGGGAATGTAAACTGGTATAGCCACACCCACTATGGCAATCAGTATGGGGATTCCTCAATAAATTAAAACGAGAACTACCATATGATCCAGCAATTCCACTTACGAATATTTATCCAAAGAAAATGAAAGCAGGATATCAAACAGATATCTGCACTCCCATGTTCACTGCAGCATTATTCACAATAGCCAAGAGGTGGATACAACCTAAGCACCCAGCAAAAGATGAACACACACACACACACACACACACACACACACACACACACATATAAATGTTATTCAGCTTTGAAAAAGGAAATTCTGTCATTGCAACAACATGAATAGACCTGAAACGCATTATGCAAAGTGAGATAGGCCAGACAGAGAAAGACAAATATGCATGGTGTTACTTATATGTGGAATCTGAAAAAAAGAGAGAGAGAGAATAAATTAAATCATAGAAACAGAGAATAGAAAAGTAGTTGCTGGGGGTGAGAGTAGGTAGAGGAAAGGAGGAGGGAGAGCTTGGTAAAAGGTGCCAAGTGTCAGTTACAGACGAAGAAGTTCTAAGGACCTTCTTTGGCCCTTCTAGCCTTTTGGTTTTCGGTCTCCATGGCACTCATATTTAGGATTTTTCATAATTTTCTCCTACCCCCCTACTCCCTCCTTCCGCCTACCCACGGATTGTCAAGGGTGGTGCTTTGTGATGTCAAGCCACCCCAGGGCTACCATTGGCTGGAGGGATTTCTTGCTGGCCAATCACAGCTGAAGGGTGTGGCTCCTCATTGTTAACACTGTATTGTGTAATTGAAATTTCCCAAGAGGACAGACATAGACGTTTTCACATACATGCCAAAATTATAAACAGGCGAGGTGATGGATGCGCTCATTAAGTCAATTAGGGGCATCCTATCACATGGATACGGATATCAAATCATTATATTGTACACTTTCAATAGTTTACAATTTTATTTGTCAATTATTCCTCAATAAAGCTGTGTTGGGGGGGAATGGCAGGAAATTTGAACAGAGTAATAACAATGTGAATAGAGGAATGAGTACATCAAGGAAGGTGTATGCATAATATGGAAAAACTTGTTCAAAACCGAGGTGATATATACCAACATGGTTTGTTTCCCAAAATATAAGATATACTGTTCATTTTTAAACAAAAGAACCCACAGAAAATACTATGTATTTTCTACATGGTATGCATTTGTGTGCGTGTGCGCGTATATCCACAACTGGTCTATATTTATTCCTTGAACAGACAAATAACACTGTTTTTGTTATTCTTGTGGTTCTTGCTTCCTGAATAACTTTACCTCACTCTTTTTGTGTGTGTGACTGCATTTACTTTTTTAAGATTTTTATTAAAATATAGCTAACATCCAATATTCCATCAGTTTCAGGTCTACATATGATGTATAGTTTACTCCACTCTTTCATCATTTAGTTCTCAGCTCAACACCCACCTTAACGCCTAGCAACATAAACTAGGATCCTGCTTATGGCTATCATTTTCTAGCCTTTTGGTTTTTGGTCTCCATGGCACTCATATTTAGGATTTTTCATAATTTTCTCCTACCCCCCTACTCCCTCCTTCCGCCCACCCACGGATTGTCAAGGGTGGTGCTTTGTGATGTCAAGCCACCCCAGGGCTACCATTGGCTGGAGGGATTTCTTGCTGGCCAATGACAGCTGAAGGGTGTGGCTCCTCATTGTCCTTCGAGGGTTTTTTATAGAGTGGCCAGGAGCCCTGGAGTAGGCTAGTGTTGTTACGACATGGCACAGGTTACTGAGGAAGAGCAGGACCCTGGTCCAGCTATGGACACACAACCGGAAGCCGCGGACTTGGAACAACAAACTCCAAATACTACAGGGAAGAAGATAAACCTTACTGAACTCAAGGACCAAGAAAGCGAGAAGGTCAGAGTACCCTACTCGTGCCTCTTCCTCTTTTTCACTGACCCCCAGCCCAAGACACTTAACCCTGCCCTTGCCTGGCACAAACCCCTCCTCAACCCTCTCTCCTTCTCTTACAGTCCCCCTTCCCACCTATTTATTTCTTATTCTCTTCCCCCAAACCAATGTCTTTCTGTGCTTACCTGTTTCCCTACCAGATACGGAGGATGCTCCGGCGGGTAAAATCAGTCCTTGAAAAGAGTGCGGCAAAGCGCAGGAGAGGGAAAAAGCCGCAGATACTCATCTTTTACTACAGACGTGACAAAAAGAATGCAAAGAAGCCAGAGGATGAAGAAAACCCGGAGGATTCTCCCGGAACAAGTAATTCCCCAGGCCTCCCAAGAGCCGAAGACACTGCCGTGTCTACTGCTTCTCCAGAGAAAGAGCTGGAGAAATAATGATCTGTGTGTACAGATCAAAACTTAATACCAGTGGCCCTGTGTTGAGACCAAATAAAGCAATTCGGTGTTAAGGATTAAAACACAGGTGTCAAAAGATGTGTTTGTATCTCTGGTGGGGAGGGAGGGAAGGAAGGGGCACAGTGTGTGACAAGGGGGAGAAGTAGAATCCTGCAAGTTTGGGGCGCCGACCAGACTTTCCATAGTTAGCCAGACACTGAGAATAAGGACTAGGTGAGGACTGAAGGTGCATTTCCTCAACACTTTATTGGTGCTTCTGCATGTGTGCGGGGAGGGGGGATATGGGGACAGAGTGATGTGTGGGGCGTGGCAGTGTGTAATGAATCCGATTCCATTTTTGATGTTTGACTACTGACAGCTTTAGACCTCTTTCCTGCCTTGCCCCCTTCTGGCCCACATCTGGGCAAGCTGATTAAAAAAAAAAAAAATCAGTGAGTTACTGACCAAAAAATAGAAACAGGTATGCCTCAGCTTAACCATTGGAACTACTACCTTGCCTAAATTCCGCATAGCCAAAGAACTCATTGCCCTAAAATACCCCCTGGTGCACATGGACCATCTGACCCAGTGAGTAATAAAATGGAGTCTTTTGTACATACAATCAGCGTGAAAACATGTTACCCCACCGACCTTCTCCCTCCTTATAAAACAGGAACACCTTCCACCCTAGTTAAAAACATAAGTTCCATATGATCTCACTTATTTGCGGATTCTAAAGAAAAGAATAAGTGAATGAACTAATCAGAAACTGGGAGACAATGAGGAAAAACTGAGGGTTGCTAGATGGGCGGGGGGAGTGGGGGGTGGGGGGGAGGGTGAGGGGATTGGAGGGCAGTCGGTGACCACAGGATGGCCACGGGGTTTGAAAATTAATCTGGGGAACGTAATTTGGTGGTTACCAGAGCGTAAGGGGGTTGGGGGGTGGGGGATGAGGGTGAGGGGGATCAAATGTACGGTGATGGAAGGGGAGCTGTCTCTGGGTGGTGAACACACAGTGTGATTTATGGATGATGTGATTCAGAATTGCACAACTGAAATCTATGTAATTCTACTAACAATTGTCACCCCAATAAATTAAAAAAATAAAAAAATATTAAAAAAAAAAAAAAAAAAACATAAGGGCCCAATCTAAATGAAAATAGGGCCTCCAAAGATTGAAATCCATTATATAACACCTATTTAGAGAAGGTGTGAATATCCCCACTGCTTCTGAATTTAACAGCCACATTTGACTTGTTCTTAAACCTGGAAAGCATGAATGGTGCCTCCTGTGAATTTTGGCCCGTGTGCTATGGTTTGCAGACTACGGCTGTAGTGGGAAGTTCCAGGTAATTCTACCTGGAACTATTTATTTCTCTGCCATATCAGATCTTTACCTTACCCCTTTTTCTGCAAAAGAGAGGTATGGAATGGAGTTGAAGAAAACATAAAAAGTGAAGGTCACCAAGAGTATCTTTTACGACATCTTCTCAGAAAACACAAATGAAGTTTTACGAAAATTTGCATCCTCCAATCCAGAGGAGAGTCTGGAGCCCAGTATCTATTCAGTCAATGCTGTTGGAAGTTAATTGGCTGTTTCCATTTTAATTGGTCATCGGGTGACATTTTATTCTGGATCATCCTTACCATCATCAGTCAAAAAAAAAAAAGTATTGAATGATTGCAAGTGAAGGTGCTGTGCTGTCACGCTATGCCAAGCAGAGTCAGTAGAGAATTCCTGTCCCAGCCATTATATCAGCTGTGAGAAAACAAAGACTCTTGATAAAGGTAAGATTGATTTTCGAGAATCTCTAGCAGGTGGTTTCCACCCTTAATCTTGCAGATGAACAGTATTGCTACGATTTACAGCTTCCCTATGAAGAAATCTTATCTGCTTAACCGAGGTCTAGCTATTCTGAGGTTGACCCAGAGCACTGAAGTTCCTCCCTCGCTACGGTTTACCTGAACAGTCTGGGCCTGGAGGTACGAGTTTGCTCACTCCGTCTACTTAGTTAGCACTAAGATAGTCCCTAGAAAATTGTGTACATTGGCATATTCCTGTATCTAAGTCCATTTCCTTCTGCTCTATATAACATGACAATTTCTTGAGGACTGGAAGAAGCAAAAAGAAAAAAGTACTCCATTCAGACCCTATTAATATTATGCAAACACTGTGTTGATTCACATAGTAAAGAAACAAGTTAAACTGAAAATATTTTAGCAAAGGATGAAAGCTTTAGTTATTTGTTTAGCTTGAACCTAGTCTGTGTCCATTTGCTGGGGGTTTGGACAAATAACAGTTCTAGTGAAAAAACTGGAGTCATACCGAAGAGGCATTATTATACTTTAATTATTTTGCATGAAGGCATTATTTATTGGCAAAAGTAAAAGGGGGAGTTTTGTTTACGGAATATAATTTCTAAAAGCGACTCTATGAAATATGGGAAGATAAAGTAAGTCAAAACACTGAAAATTAAAGGGAAAATCCAATTGGTTAAATGAAAATTAAAGGGAAATGAGTGAAATAAAGAATCTAAAAGAAAAAACGATTCAAATTTGATGGCAAATTTAAATTTTTTACTTGATACAGTAAAGAGGAGAATAAAAACTTCATCAACGATTAACAATGTGAATTATATGCTTAAGAATCTTGACCACAACGTAGAGACAGAGAATGAAGAAATGAAAACAATGAGAAAGGATTTCAGATATGGACAGATGCGGGTAAAGTGGTATTGCAGAAAAAGAGATAAGAAGTAATGGATTGAAGCAATATCCATTGAAGCAAACTTTTCTGAACTGATGGAAAAGCCGAATTAATACTTTGAGAAGTCTCATCATGTGCCAAGAAAAGTCAATGAAAAGACAACCTCATCTACACCTATACTGGCAGTTTTTTCTGAGGTACAAGCATAAAAAAAATCTATAATTTTCTAAGCAAGAACACAAGTTATCTTCAAAGGAAAATAAATCAGGCTTTTCTCAAGTACCTCATCTGAAACACTGAATGGAGAAAAATGATGAAGCAATGTCTTCAGAGATATGGTAAAATGCTTCAATCTAAGACCTTTGTATACTACCGGAAATGTAAAAGAACAGAAAATATACCTCCCAAAAGGATTTTCTAAAACTTACTTGAATTATATTCAAAATAACTGATCTATACAGCAAAATTTAAAATTCCACAAAGAAGAGATAGAATCAAATGACTAAAAGTAAGCCCTTAGCGAAGTCCATATATCCTTTTTAAACCTTATAACCAAACCAAAGGCAAATATATTTTAAATATTCTTGAAGAATAGATACATAACGCAAACATAGTGACTCATTAACTATAATATGCATCTAAAATTCTGAATTACACTAACAAAAATAGAGACATGTGGAGAGGAGCAGAATGGTTTAAAAGTGGGTCAAATTCTTGATTTAAATAAGAAAGACATGAGTTCACTTTGGACTTCAACAACTAAGGAAGGTTTTGAAAAAGTAAAGGTAACTTCTAGTACTATTTTAGAAATGTGCACTCCACTGAAGATCCTGGAGAAGACAAAAGAGAATAAAATTAATAGGCAAAAACTGACAGCATGGAAAATAGCAACGAAGAATAAGAAAACACAAAAATAAGAGAAGATAATTAACTCTAAAAGTGAACTCATAATCTTTTGATTTTCCAATTTACTTATTTGTAGAAATAACCATTCATTAACAATGTTCTGGATCTATACTTCTGGCTATAGTAACACAGTAGAGATGGGTTGAGGATCTGGCTACTGAAGAAAATTCAGTTAAATAATGGTCATTGTTTTTGGTTGCTTCTCCTCCGATATCTCTATCGGTTTATGCTGCTCCATTCAGGCACTATATTTTGGAGATATCAAAGATTGGTCTTAAACCCCCTCTCTATTCTCTCTATATCATATATCCTCATATGATCTCATCTACAATCATGGCTTCTATACATTAAAAAAAGAATTCCTGAAAGAAAATAATGGTAACTTTTATCAAATTACATATAAGAACTTTTCATTAAAGGATCTCATAAAAATAATGAGGCAAACTACTAACTGGTAGAAGCTACTTGCAATACATATAATAGACAAAGGATTAGTATCCAGTATATAAAAACAACATCAGCAAATCAACAAGGAAAGACAGACAATAGAAGAGAAAAAAGAAGTCTCATAGTAGCTACAAAGCAAAAGTCTATAGTAGACACAAACTATAAAGACAAGGGATCAATGCATACCACTAGAGAAAATCATCATATCACAAAAGAAGGTAGCAAGAGGGAAAAAAAGGAACAAAGGTATTACAGAACACCCAGAAAACAATTAGTAAAATGGCAATAGTAATTCCATATCGATCAATAATTGTGTTAAATGGTTAAATGTAAAAGGAATACATTCCCCAATGAAAAGAAACAGAATGGCTGAATAGGTTAAAACAAAAACAAAAAAGCAAGACTCAACTATATGCTGCCTACCAGAGCAGGATACCTATGTGCATTCTAAGCTTTAAGAATGCACATAGACTGAGAGTGAAGGATGGAAAAAGATATCCCAGGCAAATGGAAAACAAAAGAAAGCAGGAGTAGCGATACTTAATATCAGACAAAATGACTTTAAGTCAAAGATTGTAACAAGCGACAGAGAAGGTCAGTATACAATGCTCAAGGGGTCAATTGATCAACAGGATACAACAATTATAAATATTTATACATCTAACATGGGAGCATCTAAATATAGAAAACTGGTGTTAGCAGATCAGAAGGGAAAAGTAGACAGTAATACAACAATAGCAGGGGACTTCAATACCCCAATTTCAACAATGGATAAATCATCTGGCCAAAAATTCAATAAGGAAACATTGGACCTAAACTACATGTTAGACCAGATGTCCTAAATAGATATAACACAAAACAATCCACCAACAGCAGTGGAACACATATTCTTCTCAAGTGCACATGGGACATTCTCCAGAACAAATATGTTAGGCCACAAAACAAGTATTAATAAATTTAAAAAGATTGGAAATATACCACGCATCTTTTCTGACCACAATAGAAGGAAATGAGAAATCGACTGCAAGAACACTGGAAAATTCACAAATATGTGGAGTCTTTGTGATTTTAAAACATACTACTGTTATTAAACAGTAATAATCAGCATGTTACTGTACAACCAATGGGCCAAAGAAGAAATCAAAGAAAAACTAAAAAATATCATGAGGTAAATGAAAGTGGAAACACAACATGCCAAAACATGTGGGATGCAGCAAAAATCATTCCAAGGAGGAAGTATATAGCAATAAATGCCTACATTAAGAAAAAAATTCTAAAATAAACAACCGAATTTTACACCACAGGGAACTAGAAAAATAAAAACAAACTAAGTCCACCATTAGCAGAAAGAAGAAATGACAAAGATCAAAGCAGAAATAAATGAAATAGAAACCAGAAAGACTATAGAAATGATCAATGAAACTAGGAGCTGATTTCTTTAAAAAAAAAAAAAAAAAAAATTAACAAACTATTAGCTAGACTTGCCAAGAAAAAAAGAGAGGAATCAAATAAATAAAACTATAAATGAAAGAGGAGATATTACAATTGATACCACACAAATACAAAGGAGCATTAAGAGACTACTATGAACATTTATATGCCAATAATTCAGACAACCTAAAAAAAATGGATAAATTCCTAGAAACATAAAATCTACCAAGACTGAATCATGAAGAAATAGAAAAGCTGAACAAAAGTGGGACTACATAAAACTAAAAAGCTTCTGCACAGCAAAAGAAACCATCAATAAAATGAAAAAGAAACCTATGGCATGGTAGAAAATATATGGAAACCACATACCCAATAAAGGGTTAATATTCAAAATATACAAGGAACTCATACAAATAAATACTGGTGAGGATGTGTAGAAAGGGGACCCTTGTACTCTGCTGGTGGGAATGTAAACTGGTATAGCCACACCCACTATGGCAATCAGTATGGGGATTCCTCAATAAATTAAAACGAGAACTACCATATGATCCAGCAATTCCACTTACGAATATTTATCCAAAGAAAATGAAAGCAGGATATCAAACAGATATCTGCACTCCCATGTTCACTGCAGCATTATTCACAATAGCCAAGAGGTGGATACAACCTAAGCACCCAGCAAAAGATGAACACACACACACACACACACACACACACACACACACACACACACACATAAATGTTATTCAGCTTTGAAAAAGGAAATTCTGTCATTGCAACAACATGAATAGACCTGAAACGCATTATGCTAAGTGAGATAGGCCAGACAGAGAAAGACAAATATGCATGGTGTTACTTATATGTGGAATCTGAAAAAAAGAGAGAGAGAGAATAAATTAAATCATAGAAACAGAGAATAGAAAAGTAGTTGCTGGGGGTGAGAGTAGGTAGAGGAAAGGAGGAGAGCTTGGTAAAAGGTGCCAAGTGTCAGTTACAGACGAAGAAGTTCTAAAGACCTTCTTTGGCCCTTCTAGCCTTTTGGTTTTCGGTCTCCATGGCACTCATATTTAGGATTTTTCATAATTTTCTCCTACCCCCCTACTCCCTCCTTCCGCCTACCCACGGATTGTCAAGGGTGGTGCTTTGTGATGTCAAGCCACCCCAGGGCTACCATTGGCTGGAGGGATTTCTTGCTGGCCAATCACAGCTGAAGGGTGTGGCTCCTCATTGTTAACACTGTATTGTGTAATTGAAATTTCCCAAGAGGACAGACATAGACGTTTTCACATACACGCCAAAATTATAAACAGGCGAGGTGATGGATGCGCTCATTAAGTCAATTAGGGGCATCCTATCACATGGATACGGATATCAAATCATTATATTGTACACTTTCAATAGTTTACAATTTTATTTGTCAATTATTCCTCAATAAAGCTGTGTTGGGGGGGAATGGCAGGAAATTTGAACAGAGTAATAACAATGTGAATAGAGGAATGAGTACATCAAGGAAGGTGTATGCATAATATGGAAAAACTTGTTCAAAACCGAGGTGATATATACCAACATGGTTTGTTTCCCAAAATATAAGATATACTGTTCATTTTTAAACAAAAGAACCCACAGAAAATACTATGTATTTTCTACATGGTATGCATTTGTGTGCGTGTGCGCGTATATCCACAACTGGTCTATATTTATTCCTTGAACAGACAAATAACACTGTTTTTGTTATTCTTGTGGTTCTTGCTTCCTGAATAACTTTACCTCACTCTTTTTGTGTGTGTGACTGCATTTACTTTTTTAAGATTTTTATTAAAATATAGCTAACATCCAATATTCCATCAGTTTCAGGTCTACATATGATGTATAGTTTACTCCACTCTTTCATCATTTAGTTCTCAGCTCAACACCCACCTTAACGCCTAGCAACATAAACTAGGATCCTGCTTATGGCTATCATTTTCTAGCCTTTTGGTTTTTGGTCTCCATGGCACTCATATTTAGGATTTTTCATAATTTTCTCCTACCCCCCTACTCCCTCCTTCCGCCCACCCACGGATTGTCAAGGGTGGTGCTTTGTGATGTCAAGCCACCCCAGGGCTACCATTGGCTGGAGGGATTTCTTGCTGGCCAATGACAGCTGAAGGGTGTGGCTCCTCATTGTCCTTCGAGGGTTTTTTATAGAGTGGCCAGGAGCCCTGGAGTAGGCTAGTGTTGTTACGACATGGCACAGGTTACTGAGGAAGAGCAGGACCCTGGTCCAGCTATGGACACACAACCGGAAGCCGCGGACTTGGAACAACAAACTCCAAATACTACAGGGAAGAAGATAAACCTTACTGAACTCAAGGACCAAGAAAGCGAGAAGGTCAGAGTACCCTACTCGTGCCTCTTCCTCTTTTTCACTGACCCCCAGCCCAAGACACTTAACCCTGCCCTTGCCTGGCACAAACCCCTCCTCAACCCTCTCTCCTTCTCTTACAGTCCCCCTTCCCACCTATTTATTTCTTATTCTCTTCCCCCAAACCAATGTCTTTCTGTGCTTACCTGTTTCCCTACCAGATACGGAGGATGCTCGCGCGGGTAAAATCAGTCCTTGAAAAGAGTGCGGCAAAGCGCAGGAGAGGGAAAAAGCCGCAGATACTCATCTTTTACTACAGACGTGACAAAAAGAATGCAAAGAAGCCAGAGGATGAAGAAAACCCGGAGGATTCTCCCGGAACAAGTAATTCCCCAGGCCTCCCAAGAGCCGAAGACACTGCCGTGTCTACTGCTTCTCCAGAGAAAGAGCTGGAGAAATAATGATCTGTGTGTACAGATCAAAACTTAATACCAGTGGCCCTGTGTTGAGACCAAATAAAGCAATTCGGTGTTAAGGATTAAAACACAGGTGTCAAAAGATGTGTTTGTATCTCTGGTGGGGAGGGAGGGAAGGAAGGGGCACAGTGTGTGACAAGGGGGAGAAGTAGAATCCTGCAAGTTTGGGGCGCCGACCAGACTTTCCATAGTTAGCCAGACACTGAGAATAAGGACTAGGTGAGGACTGAAGGTGCATTTCCTCAACACTTTATTGGTGCTTCTGCATGTGTGCGGGGAGGGGGGATATGGGGACAGAGTGATGTGTGGGGCGTGGCAGTGTGTAATGAATCCGATTCCATTTTTGATGTTTGACTACTGACAGCTTTAGACCTCTTTCCTGCCTTGCCCCCTTCTGGCCCACATCTGGGCAAGCTGATTAAAAAAAAAAAAAATCAGTGAGTTACTGACCAAAAAATAGAAACAGGTATGCCTCAGCTTAACCATTGGAACTACTACCTTGCCTAAATTCCGCATAGCCAAAGAACTCATTGCCCTAAAATACCCCCTGGTGCACATGGACCATCTGACCCAGTGAGTAATAAAATGGAGTCTTTTGTACATACAATCAGCGTGAAAACATGTTACCCCACCGACCTTCTCCCTCCTTATAAAACAGGAACACCTTCCACCCTAGTTAAAAACATAAGGGCCCAATCTAAATGAAAATAGGGCCTCCAAAGATTGAAATCCATTATATAACACCTATTTAGAGAAGGTGTGAATATCCCCACTGCTTCTGAATTTAACAGCCACATTTGACTTGTTCTTAAACCTGGAAAGCATGAATGGTGCCTCCTGTGAATTTTGGCCCGTGTGCTATGGTTTGCAGACCACTGCTGTAGTGGGAAGTTCCAGGTAATTCTACCTGGAACTATTTATTTCTCTGCCATATCAGATCTTTACCTTACCCCTTTTTCTGCAAAAGAGAGGTATGGAATGGAGTTGAAGAAAACATAAAAAGTGAAGGTCACCAAGAGTATCTTTTACGACATCTTCTCAGAAAACACAAATGAAGTTTTACGAAAATTTGCATCCTCCAATCCAGAGGAGAGTCTGGAGCCCAGTATCTATTCAGTCAATGCTGGTGGAAGTTAATTGGCTGTTTCCATTTTAATTGGTCATCGGGTGACATTTTATTCTGGATCATCCTTACCATCATCAGTCAAAAAAAAAAAAAGTATTGAATGATTGCAAGTGAAGGTGCTGTGCTGTCACGCTATGCCAAGCAGAGTCAGTAGAGAATTCCTGTCCCAGCCATTATATCAGCTGTGAGAAAACAAAGACTCTTGATAAAGGTAAGATTGATTTTCGAGAATCTCTATCAGGTGGTTTCCACCCTTAATCTTGCAGATGAACAGTATTGCTACGATTTACAGCTTCCCTATGAAGAAATCTTATCTGCTTAACCGAGGTCTAGCTATTCTGAGGTTGACCCAGAGCACTGAAGTTCCTCCCTCGCTACGGTTTACCTGAACAGTCTGGGCCTGGAGGTACGAGTTTGCTCACTCCGTCTACTTAGTTAGCACTAAGATAGTCCCTAGAAAATTGTGTACATTGGCATATTCCTGTATCTAAGTCCATTTCCTTCTGCTCTATATAACATGACAATTTCTTGAGGACTGGAAGAAGCAAAAAGAAAAAAGTACTCCATTCAGACCCTATTAATATTATGCAAACACTGTGTTGATTCACATAGTAAAGAAACAAGTTAAACTGAAAATATTTTAGCAAAGGATGAAAGCTTTAGTTATTTGTTTAGCTTGAACCTAGTCTGTGTCCATTTGCTGGGGGTTTGGACAAATAACAGTTCTAGTGAAAAAACTGGAGTCATACCGAAGAGGCATTATTATACTTTAATTATTTTGCATGAAGGCATTATTTATTGGCAAAAGTAAAAGGGGGAGTTTTGTTTACGGAATATAATTTCTAAAAGCGACTCTATGAAATATGGGAAGATAAAGTAAGTCAAAACACTGAAAATTAAAGGGAAAATCCAATTGGTTAAATGAAAATTAAAGGGAAATGAGTGAAATAAAGAATCTAAAAGAAAAAACGATTCAAATTTGATGGCAAATTTAAATTTTTTACTTGATACAGTAAAGAGGAGAATAAAAACTTCATCAACGATTAACAATGTGAATTATATGCTTAAGAATCTTGACCACAACGTAGAGACAGAATGAAGAAATGAAAACAATGAGAAAGGATTTCAGATATGGACAGATGCGGGTAAAGTGGTATTGCAGAAAAAGAGATAAGAAGTAATGGATTGAAGCAATATCCATTGAAGCAAACTTTTCTGAACTGATGGAAAAGCCGAATTAATACTTTGAGAAGTCTCATCATGTGCCAAGAAAAGTCAATGAAAAGACAACCTCATCTACACCTATACTGGCAGTTTTTTCTGAGGTACAAGCATAAAAAAAATCTATAATTTTCTAAGCAAGAACACAAGTTATCTTCAAAGGAAAATAAATCAGGCTTTTCTCAAGTACCTCATCTGAAACACTGAATGGAGAAAAATGATGAAGCAATGCCTTCAGAGATATGGTAAAATACTTCAATCTAAGACCTTTGTATACGACCGGAAATGTAAAAGAACAGAAAATATACCTCCCAAAAGGATTTTCTAAAACTTACTTGAATTATATTCAAAATAACTGATCTATACAGCAAAATTTAAAATTCCACAAAGAAGAGATAGAATCAAATGACTAAAAGTAAGCCCTTAGCGAAGTCCATATATCCTTTTTAAACCTTATAACCAAACCAAAGGCAAATATATTTTAAATATTCTTCAAGAATAGATACATAATGCAAACATAGTGACTCATTAACTATAATATGGATCTAAAATTCTGAATTACACTAACAAAAATAGAGACATGTGGAGAGGAGCAGAATGGTATAAAAGTGGGTCAAATTCTTGATTTAAATAAGAAAGACATGAGTTCACTTTGGACTTCAACAACTAAGGAAGGTTTTGAAAAAGTAAAGGTAACTTCTAGTACTATTTTAGAAATGTGCACTCCACTGAAGATCCTGGAGAAGACAAAAGAGAATAAAATTAATAGGCAAAAACTGACAGCATGGAAAATAGCAACGAAGAATAAGAAAACACAAAAATAAGAGAAGATAATTAACTCTAAAAGTGAACTCATAATCTTTTGATTTTCCAATTTACTTATTTGTAGAAATAACCATTCATTAACAATGTTCTGGATCTATACTTCTGGCTATAGTAACACAGTAGAGATGGGTTGAGGATCTGGCTACTGAAGAAAATTCATTTAAATAATGGTCATTGTTTTTGGTTGCTTCTCCTCCGATATCTCTATCGGTTTATGCTGCTCCATTCAGGCATTATATTTTGGAGATATCAAAGATTGGTCTTAAACCCCCTCTCTTTTCTCTCTATATCATATATCCTCATATGATCTCATCTACAATCATGGCTTCTATACATTAAAAAAAGAAATCCTGAAAGAAAATAATGGTAACTTTTATCATATTACATATAAGAACTTTTCATTAAAGGATCTCATAAAAATAATGAGGCAAACTACTAACTGGTAGAAGCTACTTGCAATACATATAATAGACAAAGGATTAGTATCCAGTATATAAAAACAACATCAGCAAATCAACAAGGAAAGACAGACAATAGAAGAGAAAAAAGAAGTCTCATAGTAGCTACAAAGCAAAAGTCTATAGTAGACACAAACTATAAAGACAAGGGATCAATGCATACCACTAGAGAAAATCATCATATCACAAAAGAAGGTAGTAAGAGGGAAAAAAAGGAACAAAGGTATTACAGAACACCCAGAAAACAATTAGTAAAATGGCAATAGTAATTCCATATCTATCAATAATTGTGTTAAATGCTTAAATGTAAAAGGAATACATTCCCCAATGAAAAGAAACAGAATGGCTGAATAGGTTAAAACAAAAACAAAAAAGCAAGACTCAACTATATGCTGCCTACCAAAGCAGGATACCTATGTGCATTCTAAGCTTTAAGAATGCACATAGACTGAGAGTGAAGGATGGAAAAAGATATCCCAGGCAAATGGAAAACAAAAGAAAGCAGGAGTAGCGATACTTAATATCAGACAAAATGACTTTAAGTCAAAGATTGTAACAAGCGACAGAGAAGGTCAGTATACAATGCTCAAGGGGTCAATTGATCAACAGGATACAACAATTATAAATATTTATACATCTAACATGGGAGCATCTAAATATAGAAAACTGGTGTTAGCAGATCAGAAGGGAAAAGTAGACAGTAATACAATAGCAGGGGACTTCAATACCCCAATTTCAACAATGGATAAATCATCTGGCCAAAAATTCAATAAGGAAACATTGGACCTAAACTACATGTTAGACCAGATGTCCTAAATAGATATAACACAAAACAATCCACCAACAGCAGTGGAACACATATTCTTCTCAAGTGCACATGGGACATTCTCCAGAACAAATATGTTAGGCCACAAAACAAGTATTAATAAATTTAAAAAGATTGGAAATATACCACGCATCTTTTCTGACCACAATAGAAGGAAATGAGAAATCGACTGCAAGAACACTGGAAAATTCACAAATATGTGGAGTCTTTGTGATTTTAAAACATACTACTGTTATTAAACAGTAATAATCAGCATGTCACTGTACAACCAATGGGCCAAAGAAGAAATCAAAGAAAAACTAAAAAATATCATGAGGTAAATGAAAGTGGAAACACAACATGCCAAAACATGTGGGATGCAGCAAAAATCATTCCAAGGAGGAAGTATATAGCAATAAATGCCTACATTAAGAAAAAAATTCTAAAATAAACAACCGAATTTTACACCACAGGGAACTAGAAAAATAAAAACAAACTAAGTCCACCATTAGCAGAAAGAAGAAATGACAAAGATCAAAGCAGAAATAAATGAAATAGAAACCAGAAAGACTATAGAAATGATCAATGAAACTAGGAGCTGATTTCTTTAAAAAAAAAAAAAAAATTGACAAACTATTAGCTAGACTTGCCAAGAAAAAAAGAGAGGAATCAAATAAATAAAACTATAAATGAAAGAGGAGATATTACAATTGATACCACACAAATACAAAGGAGCATTAAGAGACTACTATGAACATTTATATGCCAATAATTCAGACAACCTAAAAAAAATGGATAAATTCCTAGAAACATAAAATCTACCAAGACTGAATCATGAAGAAATAGAAAAGCTGAACAAAAGTGGGACTACATAAAACTAAAAAGCTTCTGCACAGCAAAAGAAACCATCAATAAAATGAAAAAGAAACCTATGGCATGGTAGAAAATATATGGAAACCACATACCCAATAAAGGGTTAATATTCAAAATATACAAGGAACTCATACAAATAAATACTGGTGAGGATGTGTAGAAAGGGGACCCTTGTACTCTGCTGGTGGGAATGTAAACTGGTATAGCCACACCCACTATGGCAATCAGTATGGGGATTCCTCACTAAATTAAAACGAGAACTACCATATGATCCAGCAATTCCACTTACGAATATTTATCCAAAGAAAATGAAAGCAGGATATCAAACAGATATCTGCACTCCCATGTTCACTGCAGCATTATTCACAATAGCCAAGAGGTGGATACAACCTAAGCACCCAGCAAAAGATGAACACACACACACACACACACACACACACATAAATGTTATTCAGCTTTGAAAAAGGAAATTCTGTCATTGCAACAACATGAATAGACCTGAAACGCATTATGCTAAGTGAGATAGGCCAGACAGAGAAAGACAAATATGCATGGTGTTACTTATATGTGGAATCTGAAAAAAAGAGAGAGAGAATAAATTAAATCATAGAAACAGAGAATAGAAAAGTAGTTGCTGGGGGTGAGAGTAGGTAGAGGAAAGGAGGAGAGCTTGGTAAAAGGTGCCAAGTGTCAGTTACAGACGAAGAAGTTCTAAGGACCTTCTTTGGCCCTTCTAGCCTTTTGGTTTTCGGTCTCCATGGCACTCATATTTAGGATTTTTCATAATTTTCTCCTACCCCCCTACTCCCTCCTTCCGCCTACCCACGGATTGTCAAGGGTGGTGCTTTGTGATGTCAAGCCACCCCAGGGCTACCATTGGCTGGAGGGATTTCTTGCTGGCCAATCACAGCTGAAGGGTGTGGCTCCTCATTGTTAACACTGTATTGTGTAATTGAAATTTCCCAAGAGGACAGACATAGACGTTTTCACATACACGCCAAAATTATAAACAGGCGAGGTGATGGATGCGCTCATTAAGTCAATTAGGGGCATCCTATCACATGGATACGGATATCAAATCATTATATTGTACACTTTCAATAGTTTACAATTTTATTTGTCAATTATTCCTCAATAAAGCTGTGTTGGGGGGGAATGGGCAGGAAATTTGAACAGAGTAATAACAATGTGAATAGAGGAATGAGTACATCAAGGAAGGTGTATGCATAATATGGAAAAACTTGTTCAAAACCGAGGTGATATATACCAACATGGTTTGTTTCCCAAAATATAAGATATACTGTTCATTTTTAAACAAAAGAACCCACAGAAAATACTATGTATTTTCTACATGGTATGCATTTGTGTGCGTGTGCGCGTATATCCACAACTGGTCTATATTTATTCCTTGAACAGACAAATAACACTGTTTTTGTTATTCTTGTGGTTCTTGCTTCCTGAATAACTTTACCTCACTCTTTTTGTGTGTGTGACTGCATTTACTTTTTTAAGATTTTTATTAAAATATAGCTAACATCCAATATTCCATCAGTTTCAGGTCTACATATGATGTATAGTTTACCCCACTCTTTCATCATTTAGTTCTCAGCTCAACACCCACCTTAACGCCTAGCAACATAAACTAGGATCCTGCTTATGGCTATCATTTTCTAGCCTTTTGGTTTTCGGTCTCCATGGCACTCATATTTAGGATTTTTCATAATTTTCTCCTACCCCCCTACTCCCTCCTTCCGCCCACCCACGGATTGTCAAGGGTGGTGCTTTGTGATGTCAAGCCACCCCAGGGCTACCATTGGCTGGAGGGATTTCTTGCTGGCCAATGACAGCTGAAGGGTGTGGCTCCTCATTGTCCTTCGAGGGTTTTTTATAGAGTGGCCAGGAGCCCTGGAGTAGGCTAGTGTTGATACGACATGGCACAGGTTACTGAGGAAGAGCAGGACCCTGGTCCAGCTATGGACACACAACCGGAAGCCGCGGACTTGGAACAACAAACTCCAAATACTACAGGGAAGAAGATAAACCTTACTGAACTCAAGGACCAAGAAAGCGAGAAGGTCAGAGTACCCTACTCGTGCCTCTTCCTCTTTTTCACTGACCCCCAGCCCAAGACACTTAACCCTGCCCTTGCCTGGCACAAACCCCTCCTCAACCCTCTCTCCTTCTCTTACAGTCCCCCTTCCCACCTATTTATTTCTTATTCTCTTCCCCCAAACCAATGTCTTTCTGTGCTTACCTGTTTCCCTACCAGATACGGAGGATGCTCCGGCGGGTAAAATCAGTCCTTGAAAAGAGTGCGGCAAAGCGCAGGAGAGGGAAAAAGCCGCAGATACTCATCTTTTACTACAGACGTGACAAAAAGAATGCAAAGAAGCCAGAGGATGAAGAAAACCCGGAGGATTCTCCCGGAACAAGTAATTCCCCAGGCCTCCCAAGAGCCGAAGACACTGCCGTGTCTACTGCTTCTCCAGAGAAAGAGCTGGAGAAATAATGATCTGTGTGTACAGATCAAAACTTAATACCAGTGGCCCTGTGTTGAGACCAAATAAAGCAATTCGGTGTTAAGGATTAAAACACAGGTGTCAAAAGATGTGTTTGTATCTCTGGTGGGGAGGGAGGGAAGGAAGGGGCACAGTGTGTGACAAGGGGGAGAAGTAGAATCCTGCAAGTTTGGGGCGCCGACCAGACTTTCCATAGTTAGCCAGACACTGAGAATAAGGACTAGGTGAGGACTGAAGGTGCATTTCCTCAACACTTTATTGGTGCTTCTGCATGTGTGCGGGGAGGGGGGATATGGGGACAGAGTGATGTGTGGGGCGTGGCAGTGTGTAATGAATCCGATTCCATTTTTGATGTTTGACTACTGACAGCTTTAGACCTCTTTCCTGCCTTGCCCCCTTCTGGCCCACATCTGGACAAGCTGATTAAAAAAAAAAAAAATCAGTGAGTTACTGAGCAAAAAATAGAAACAGGTATGCCTCAGCTTAACCATTGGAACTACTACCTTGCCTAAATTCCTCATACCAAAGAACTCATTGCCCTAAAATACCCCCTGGTGCACATGGACCATCTGACCCAGTGAGTAATAAAATGGAGTCTTTTGTACATACAATCAGCGTGAAAACATGTTACCCCACCGACCTTCTCCCTCCTTATAAAACAGGAACACCTTCCACCCTAGTTAAAAACATAAGGGCCCAATCTAAATGAAAATAGGGCCTCCAAAGATTGAAATCCATTATATAACACCTATTTAGAGAAGGTGTGAATATCCCCACTGCTTCTGAATTTAACAGCCACATTTGACTTGTTCTTAAACCTGGAAAGCATGAATGGTGCCTCCTGTGAATTTTGGCCCGTGTGCTATGGTTTGCAGACTACGGCTGTAGTGGGAAGTTCCAGGTAATTCTACCTGGAACTATTTATTTCTCTGCCATATCAGATCTTTACCTTACCCCTTTTTCTGCAAAAGAGAGGTATGGAATGGAGTTGAAGAAAACATAAAAAGTGAAGGTCACCAAGAGTATCTTTTATGACATCTTCTCAGAAAACACAAATGAAGTTTTACGAAAATTTGCATCCTATCCAGAAGAGAGTCTGGAGCCCAGTATCTATTCAGTCAATGCTGGTGGAAGTTAATTGGCTGTTTCCATTTTTAATTGGTCATCTGGTGATATTTTATTCTGGATCATCCTTACCATCATCAGTCAAAAAAAAAAAAAAGTATTGAATGATTGCAAGTGAAGGTGCTGTGCTGTCACGCTATGCCAAGCAGAGTCAGTAGAGAATTCCTGTCCCAGCCATTATATCAGCTGTGAGAAAACAAAGACTCTTTCTTGATAAAGGTAAGATTGATTTTCGAGAATCTCTATCAGGTGGTTTCCACCCTTAATCTTGCAGATGAACAGTATTGCTACGATTTACAGCTTCCCTATGAAGAAATCTTATCTGCTTAACCGAGGTCTAGCTATTCTGAGGTTGACCCAGAGCACTGAAGTTCCTCCCTCGCTACGGTTTACCTGAACAGTCTGGGCCTGGAGGTACGAGTTTGCTCACTCCGTCTACTTAGTTAGCACTAAGATAGTCCCTAGAAAATTGTGTACATTGGCATATTCCTGTATCTAAGACCATTTCCTTCTGCTCTATATAACATGACAATTTCTTGAGGACTGGAAGAAGCAAAAAGAAAAAAGTACTCCATTCAGACCCTATTAATATTATGCAAACACTGTGTTGATTCACATAGTAAAGAAACAAGTTAAACTGAAAATATTTTAGCAAAGGATGAAAGCTTTAGTTATTTGTTTAGCTTGAACCTAGTCTGTGTCCATTTGCTGGGGGTTTGGACAAATAACAGTTCTAGTGAAAAAACTGGAGTCATACCGAAGAGGCATTATTATACTTTAATTATTTTGCATGAAGGCATTATTTATTGGCAAAAGTAAAAGGGGGAGTTTTGTTTACGGAATATAATTTCTAAAAGCGACTCTATGAAATATGGGAAGATAAAGTAAGTCAAAACACTGAAAATTAAAGGGAAAATCCAATTGGTTAAATGAAAATTAAAGGGAAATGAGTGAAATAAAGAATCTAAAAGAAAAAACGATTCAAATTTGATGGCAAATTTAAATTTTTTACTTGATACAGTAAAGAGGAGAATAAAAACTTCATCAACGATTAACAATGTGAATTATATGCTTAAGAATCTTGACCACAACGTAGAGACAGAGAATGAAGAAATGAAAACAATGAGAAAGGATTTCAGATATGGACAGATGCGGGTAAAGTGGTATTGCAGAAAAAGAGATAAGAAGTAATGGATTGAAGCAATATCCATTGAAGCAAACTTTTCTGAACTGATGGAAAAGCCGAATTAATACTTTGAGAAGTCTCATCATGTGCCAAGAAAAGTCAATGAAAAGACAACCTCATCTACACCTATACTGGCAGTTTTTTCTGAGGTACAAGCATAAAAAAAATCTATAATTTTCTAAGCAAGAACACAAGTTATCTTCAAAGGAAAATAAATCAGGCTTTTCTCAAGTACCTCATCTGAAACACTGAATGGAGAAAAATGATGAAGCAATGTCTTCAGAGATATGGTAAAATGCTTCAATCTAAGACCTTTGTATACTACCGGAAATGTAAAAGAACAGAAAATATACCTCCCAAAAGGATTTTCTAAAACTTACTTGAATTATATTCAAAATAACTGATCTATACAGCAAAATTTAAAATTCCACAAAGAAGAGATAGAATCAAATGACTAAAAGTAAGCCCTTAGCGAAGTCCATATATCCTTTTTAAACCTTATAACCAAACCAAAGGCAAATATATTTTAAATATTCTTGAAGAATAGATACATAACGCAAACATAGTGACTCATTAACTATAATATGCATCTAAAATTCTGAATTACACTAACAAAAATAGAGACATGTGGAGAGGAGCAGAATGGTTTAAAAGTGGGTCAAATTCTTGATTTAAATAAGAAAGACATGAGTTCACTTTGGACTTCAACAACTAAGGAAGGTTTTGAAAAAGTAAAGGTAACTTCTAGTACTATTTTAGAAATGTGCACTCCACTGAAGATCCTGGAGAAGACAAAAGAGAATAAAATTAATAGGCAAAAACTGACAGCATGGAAAATAGCAACGAAGAATAAGAAAACACAAAAATAAGAGAAGATAATTAACTCTAAAAGTGAACTCATAATCTTTTGATTTTCCAATTTACTTATTTGTAGAAATAACCATTCATTAACAATGTTCTGGATCTATACTTCTGGCTATAGTAACACAGTAGAGATGGGTTGAGGATCTGGCTACTGAAGAAAATTCAGTTAAATAATGGTCATTGTTTTTGGTTGCTTCTCCTCCGATATCTCTATCGGTTTATGCTGCTCCATTCAGGCACTATATTTTGGAGATATCAAAGATTGGTCTTAAACCCCCTCTCTTTTCTCTCTATATCATATATCCTCATATGATCTCATCTACAATCATGGCTTCTATACATTAAAAAAAGAATTCCTGAAAGAAAATAATGGTAACTTTTATCATATTACATATAAGAACTTTTCATTAAAGGATCTCATAAAAATAATGAGGCAAACTACTAACTGGTAGAAGCTACTTGCAATACATATAATAGACAAAGGATTAGTATCCAGTATATAAAAACAACATCAGCAAATCAACAAGGAAAGACAGACAATAGAAGAGAAAAAAGAAGTCTCATAGTAGCTACAAAGCAAAAGTCTATAGTAGACACAAACTATAAAGACAAGGGATCAATGCATACCACTAGAGAAAATCATCATATCACAAAAGAAGGTAGCAAGAGGGAAAAAAAGGAACAAAGGTATTACAGAACACCCAGAAAACAATTAGTAAAATGGCAATAGTAATTCCATATCGATCAATAATTGTGTTAAATGGTTAAATGTAAAAGGAATACATTCCCCAATGAAAAGAAACAGAATGGCTGAATAGGTTAAAACAAAAACAAAAAAGCAAGACTCAACTATATGCTGCCTACCAGAGCAGGATACCTATGTGCATTCTAAGCTTTAAGAATGCACATAGACTGAGAGTGAAGGATGGAAAAAGATATCCCAGGCAAATGGAAAACAAAAGAAAGCAGGAGTAGCGATACTTAATATCAGACAAAATGACTTTAAGTCAAAGATTGTAACAAGCGACAGAGAAGGTCAGTATACAATGCTCAAGGGGTCAATTGATCAACAGGATACAACAATTATAAATATTTATACATCTAACATGGGAGCATCTAAATAGAGAAAACTGGTGTTAGCAGATCAGAAGGGAAAAGTAGACAGTAATACAACAATAGCAGGGGACTTCAATACCCCAATTTCAACAATGGATAAATCATCTGGCCAAAAATTCAATAAGGAAACATTGGACCTAAACTACATGTTAGACCAGATGTCCTAAATAGATATAACACAAAACAATCCACCAACAGCAGTGGAACACATATTCTTCTCAAGTGCACATGGGACATTCTCCAGAACAAATATGTTAGGCCACAAAACAAGTCTTAATAAATTTAAAAAGATTGGAATCATTCTTTTTAAATGATTCCACGCATCATTTCTGACCACAATAGAAGGAAATGAGAAATCGATTGCAAGAACACTGGAAAATTCACAAATATGTGGAGTCTTTGTGATTTTAAAACATACTTCTGTTATTAAACAGTAATAATCAGCATGTTACTGTACAACCAATGGGCCAAAGAAGAAATCAAAGAAAATCTAAAAAATATCATGAGGTAAATGAAAGTGGAAACACAACATGCCAAAACATGTGGGATGCAGCAAAAATCATTCCAAGGAGGAAGTATATAGCAATAAATGCCTACATTAAGAAAAAAATTCTAAAATAAACAACCGAATTTTACACCACAGGGAACTAGAAAAATAAAAACAAACTCTGTCCACCATTAGCAGAAAGAAGAAATGACAAAGATCAAAGCAGAAATAAATGAAATAGAAACCAGAAAGACTATAGAAAAGATCAATGAAACTAGGAGCTGATTTCTTTAAAAAAAAAATAAATAAATAAAAAATAGACAAACTATTAGCTAGACTTGCCAAGAAAAAAAGAGAGGAATCAAATAAATAAAACTATAAATGAAAGAGGAGATATTACAATTGATACCACACAAATACAAAGGAGCATTAAGAGACTATTATGAACATTTATATGCCAATAATTTAGACAACCTAAAAAAAATGGATAAATTCCTAGAAACATAAAATCTACCAAGACTGAATCATGAAGAAATAGAAAATCTGAACAAAAGTGGGACTACATAAAACTAAAAAGCTTCTGCACAGCAAAAGAAACCATCAATAAAATGAAAAAGAAACCTATGGCATGGTAGAAAATATATGGAAACCACATACCCAATAAAGGGTTAATATTCAAAATATACAAGGAACTCATACAAATAAATACTGGTGAGGATGTGTAGAAAGGGGACCCTTGTACTCTGCTGGTGGGAATGTAAACTGGTATAGCCACACCCACTATGGCAATCAGTATGGGGATTCCTCACTAAATTAAAACGAGAACTACCATATGATCCAGCAATTCCACTTACGAATATTTATCCAAAGAAAATGAAAGCAGGATATCAAACAGATATCTGCACTCCCATGTTCACTGCAGCATTATTCACAATAGCCAAGAGGTGGATACAACCTAAGCACCCAGCAAAAGATGAACACACACACACACACACACACACACACACACACACACACACACACATAAATGTTATTCAGCTTTGAAAAAGGAAATTCTGTCATTGCAACAACATGAATAGACCTGAAACGCATTATGCTAAGTGAGATAGGCCAGACAGAGAAAGACAAATATGCATGGTGTTACTTATATGTGGAATCTGAAAAAAAGAGAGAGAGAATAAATTAAATCATAGAAACAGAGAATAGAAAAGTAGTTGCTGGGGGTGAGAGTAGGTAGAGGAAAGGAGGAGAGCTTGGTAAAAGGTGCCAAGTGTCAGTTACAGACGAAGAAGTTCTAAGGACCTTCTTTGGCCCTTCTAGCCTTTTGGTTTTCGGTCTCCATGGCACTCATATTTAGGATTTTTCATAATTTTCTCCTACCCCCCTACTCCCTCCTTCCGCCTACCCACGGATTGTCAAGGGTGGTGCTTTGTGACGTCAAGCCACCCCAGGGCTACCATTGGCTGGAGGGATTTCTTGCTGGCCAATCACAGCTGAAGGGTGTGGCTCCTCATTGTTAACACTGTATTGTGTAATTGAAATTTCCCAAGAGGACAGACATAGACGTTTTCACATACACGCCAAAATTATAAACAGGCGAGGTGATGGATGCGCTCATTAAGTCAATTAGGGGCATCCTATCACATGGATACGGATATCAAATCATTATATTGTACACTTTCAATAGTTTACAATTTTATTTGTCAATTATTCCTCAATAAAGCTGTGTTGGGGGGGAATGGGCAGGAAATTTGAACAGAGTAATAACAATGTGAATAGAGGAATGAGTACATCAAGGAAGGTGTATGCATAATATGGAAAAACTTGTTCAAAACCGAGGTGATATATACCAACATGGTTTGTTTCCCAAAATATAAGATATACTGTTCATTTTTAAACAAAAGAACCCACAGAAAATACTATGTATTTTCTACATGGTATGCATTTGTGTGCGTGTGCGCGTATATCCACAACTGGTCTATATTTATTCCTTGAACAGACAAATAACACTGTTTTTGTTATTCTTGTGGTTCTTGCTTCCTGAATAACTTTACCTCACTCTTTTTGTGTGTGTGACTGCATTTACTTTTTTAAGATTTTTATTAAAATATAGCTAACATCCAATATTCCATCAGTTTCAGGTCTACATATGATGTATAGTTTACCCCACTCTTTCATCCTTTAGTTCTCAGCTCAACACCCACCTTAACGCCTAGCAACATAAACTAGGATCCTGCTTATGGCTATCATTTTCTAGCCTTTTGGTTTTCGGTCTCCATGGCACTCATATTTAGGATTTTTCATAATTTTATTTGCATTTTTTGTGTGTTTCTCCTAAGTGCAAGGTAACAGAAAGACAGGACTGTAGTCTTAATTGTGTAATTAACATGATATGTAATTAATTGTGTATTCTTAATTGTGTGGCATCTAGTAATCCTGCACATAATTTAGCTTCAGAAGACAGGTGCCACATCTCTTTTAGTCTTCCCCGTCCAGGTCAGACAGACCCAATTCCTTTCATCATTTCTGAAAATGACTCTGCTCCAAATAGTCCTCATTTTCCATTACTCCTCTTAAACATTTGCACCCCAACCCCACCCAAAATAAAACCTAGTACATTGCTAATTACTGTTGAGCAGAGCGAAGTTACTTTCTCTCTCATTTTAGACAAAATACTCTTCTTCATACAGCCTAAGATAGCATTTGTTCTTTGGGAAAATGACGGGAATTATACTGTGACTCACAGTGAGTTTACCATTGACATTAAAACCAGATGTCTTCTGCAAGTGCTGATACAAAATTATGTTTCCCAATATGGATGTGTTCCTTAGGCTTTGATCCCAAATGTGTAGACTTACATCAATTTTTATTAAATTTCATTTTGATATATTTAGTCCACCATCTCAGGCTTTCAATATATTTTTGGATTCTGACTCATTCATCTAAACTACTTGTTTTCCCTGGCAACTTTTCATTATCTATTAAATTGCTGAGGAAATACTCAGCTTCTGTATCGAAATCACTAATAATTGTACTGATCAGGACAGGGCTGGCGCTAGCTTCCTGTGACATACCATTAGAAACCTCTCTCCAAGTGGAACTACGATCCAATCAGGTATACTGGACCATGGGGAAACCCAGATATGCTTCTACTTCTTCATGTTGTCTACAAAGATACAATGAGAAATTTTTTCTGAATGAACTGCTGAAATTCATACGTATTTTGTTTGCTGCACAAACCTCGTCTGAAAGGCTACTGAACTAACATAAGAGAAATGATAACAATTTATATTTACTGAGTACTTATTATATGCTGTGTTATATGCTAAGCATTTTATATACAATATTTCTTTTCATCCTTCCCCAAACCTGAAAGATAAGCATTATTTTTACATTTCGAAGATGAAAAAACTAAAGATCGGAGAAATTACATCAGAAGAAATTAGAATCACTCTGAAGTGCCTTATCATTGTGACCTCAAACAAGTTTTCATTGTTTGTAAGCTAAATACACTTATATTCTTAAAGCAATACTATTTTGCCAGGTAGCATAGTCTCAGAATAATTCGAATGTCAAAACAACACTTTCTGAAACAACAGTGCTATTTACATTGAAATATCAAGTTGCTAAGAAATAAGAGCATGAAACATACCAAGGCTAGTAAAGGAACTCAGGGTGCTGCCTCATCCTGGAGATAGTTTCTTGACATTTGTGAGAAAACCCATAAAAAATTCACCACCCCGAGACCGCAGGAGTTCTAGTAAGAAATCCACAGTCCGTCCTAATGTAATGTTTATGATTCCACAAAGCAGATGTTCTCTTCCCAGGGGACTTTCAGTTCTACTCTTACCTCCTCCCCCTATTGACTGTCACCAGATTTTTTTAAAGGACGGCCTCATTCTCTTTAGCTATCAGAACTGAGAGTTCTATCCATGGTTTATTGGTCTATGCAAAGCACAGAAAAGAGACAAGCTCCAGTTGGAATGTGAAAAAGTTTGAGGATGGAGACAAGGGGAACTAACGAGAACTGTCCTTTAAGAACATAAAAAATGTGGAGAAACAGTGCTTTCCTAAAATCCTGTTTTGTTAACCTTTATCAACGGCTGAGAAACTAGAACATGATAGAATTTTTTAACTTTCCTGTCTCCGCAAAAGGGTAATGCTTGTTATGATTGTTACTGGGCAAAAACTCAGCCTCTCTTTCCAAAAGTTCTCCAATTAACTTCATTCACGACTGATTAGAGAGCACAAAGACTACAGAGTTTGGTTTGGTTTGCTTTGGTTTTTTGCCACCTCTATGTTATATGTAGGTGAGAAACAAATGTTTCTCTTGATAAAAAATGCTCTGTGGATGTTGGCCAATAGCTGGCACACCGTTTGCTACCCCTGAGTTAATGCTGAAAATTGCAGGGAACATACTGGGAATGCATCAGAGTATAAATGAAAATGATGAAATTTCACTTTTCCTCTGCTTTAAACACTGAAAATGAAAATTAGTTTCTCCTTATGAATAGTTTCTGACATTTCCCTACAGTGAGATTGCTTATTCTTAAGCCTGTCAATAAGAACCACTGTTTTCCCCTCCAACATTTAATATGCCCGAATGTATGAAGGTGCAGACTAACATGGCTGACTGTGGATATGTTTGAAAGAAATATATATATATATATATATATATATATATATATATATATATATATGAGCAAAGTGAGCAGAAATAGTCTCACAGATACAGAAGAAAACCTGATGGTTGCTAGATGGGAGGGGGTTAGGGAAGAGGTTCGAGAAGGGAAGGGATTAGACAGCATAAATTGGTAATAACAATATTGCCATGGGGATACGAAAGACAGTTTGGGAAATATAATCAATAATGTTGTAAAGATTTTCTAGGGTATCTGACGGACACTTGTCTTATTAGGGAGACCACCTCAGGGAAGATGTAGATGCCTGATCACTGCACTGTACACCTAAAGGTGAAGTTGAATAATATTGTATGTCAACTATAATTTAATATATATAGTCACAGGATGTGGAGTAAGCGTAGAGAATAGAAGCAGTGGAATTGTAATAGATATATATGATGTCAGACGGGTAGTAGATTGGGGGAGGGGGGTTATCACTTTGTGAGGGGTGAAATGTCTAACGATTGCATTGTTTTGTACACCTGAAACTAATTTAAAAAAATGAAAGAAATATGTTTTTAAAAAACAAGTCAAAGGCAGTTTGAAAGCAACAAAGGAACAAGACAAACAAAGAAAGAAACAAAAACTCAGACATAAGACAATACTTTAGTGGTTACCAGAGGGTAAGGGGAGGGGGGTGAGAGATGAGGGTAAAGGGGGTCCAATATATGGTGATGGAAGGAGAACTGACTCTGGGTGGTAAACGCACAATGTGGTATATAGATGATGTATTACAGAATTGTGCATTTGAAACCAATCTAAATTTACTAACCATTGTCACCCCAATAAATTTTGATTAAAAAAAAGTCAAAGGCAAATTCCTATTTCATACTCCAAACCTTCCCAAGCAACAGGATTTTTAGCGTTGCAGTGTGGAGTCAGGGCTGTGGGCTTTAGTGTCAGTCTTTCAGGCTTTGAATTCTGACTTCGCTAATTGTTAGTTATTTTTGCTTCCTCTGCCTCTATTTTCTTATCTGCAAAATGGAGATAAGATTCATAGTAGCACCTATTTGGCTGTTGTAGATTTAAATGCATTAATTGTTATCAACTGCCTATTAGTAAGAGTGTTTGCTCTTACTGTCACTACTAATGAGATGCCACAGACTAGATCCAGGCTCTGGCTTAGCTTTACCATGTGTAACTTGAATAAAGCATCTGACCTCACCTCACTGGGTCTCAAGTTCCCCACCCATAGCTTGGGAATAATGATGCATATATCTTAATGTTGTTTGATGGTAACATGAAATAATTCAGGTAAAGTGCTTAGCACAGTATTTCATGCCAGGCAAGCCAGGAGAACAGCTTACCATTGATAATATCGTGTGTCTGTGTGTGTATGTGTGTGTGTGTGTGTAATGAAGACAAACCTATCAGCCCTTTTCTTCAGGACTGCTGAGGTGGTTTTTTTTTTTTATCATTCTCAGAAATGTCAAAAGTTATAACACTTATATCCTAGACTTTCTTCCAGTATTTTCATGGTTTTTAATTTTCATGTTTTGATATTCCATCCAGAATGTATTTTTATATGTTGTGACATTACTATCACACATTTATCATCATATGGAAAAATAACTGCCTAGTACAGTTTACTAAACAGATCATTGTTTCACCAGTGATTAGAAAATTCAAATATAATATCTGAAACCTCCCCAAAAGCAAAAGTCCGGCACCAGATGGCTTCACTAGTGAATTCTACCAAACATTCAAAGATGATTAAAAACCTGTCCTCTTCAAACTCTTCCAAAAAATTGAAGAGGAAATAGGCAATACTTCCTAACTCATTTTATGAGTCCAACATTACCTTGATACCAAAATCTGGTAAGGTTAACACACAAAAAGGAAAACTACAGATGAATATTTCTGATGAATACAGATGCAAAAATCCTAAACAAAATATCAGCAAATCGAATACAACAATACATTAAAGGGAGGGTGAGGGGATTGGAGGGCAGTCGGTGACCACAGGATGGCCACGGGGTTTGAAAATTAATCTGGGGAACGTAATTTAGTGGTTACCAGAGGGTAAGGGGGTTGGGGGGTGGGAGATGAGGGTAAGGGGGATCAAATACATGGTGATGGAAGGAGAACTGACTCTGGGTGGTGAACACACAATGTAATTTATAGATGATGTGATACAGAATTGCACACCTGAAATCTATGTAATTTTACTAACAATTGTCACCCCAATAAATTTTAAAAAATAATAAAACAAACAAACAAACAAAAAACAATACATTAAAAAGATTATACGTCACGATCAAGTGGGGTTCATTTCAGGGGCACAAGGACAGTTCAACAAATGCAAATTGATCAATGTGATACACCACATAAACAAAATAAAGGATAAAAAACCATATACCAATAGATACAGAAAAAGCACTTGACAAGATACAACATCCATAATTAAAACACTTAATAAAATGGGTATAGTAGGAAAGTACCTCAACATAATAAAAACCATATATGACAAACCCTCAGCTAATATCATACCTAATGGTGAAAAACTGAAAGCTTTTCCTCTAAAATCAGGAACAAGACAGGAATGCCTCCCATTACCATTGTTATTCAACATAGTATTAGAAGTCCTCGCCAGAGGAATCAAGCAAGAAAAAGAAATAAAAGGCATTGAAATTGGGAAGGAAGAAATTAAATTGTCACTTTCTGCAGATGACATGATTCTTTATATAGAAAACCATAAAGACTCCACCAGAAAACTATTGGAAACAATAAACAAACACAGTAAAGTTGCAGGATAGAAAATCAATCCATTGCATTATTATATACTAACAAATTTTAGGAAAAGAAAGGAAAAAAACAATTACCTTTGCAATTGCAACAAAATGAATCAAATATCTAGGAATAAATTTAACAAAGGACGTGAAGGACCTATACACGTAAAACTGTCAGACATCATTAAAAGAAATTGAAGACAACACAAAAAAATGGAAAGCTATTCTGTGTTCATGGATTGGAAGAATTGACATATAAATAGTTAAAATGGCCATCTTACCCAAAGCAATATACAAATTTAATGCAATCTCCATCAAAATCCCAATGGCATTTTTAAAAGAAACAGAACAAAAATCATCAGATTTGTATGGAATCATTAAAGACCTAAAGAGCCAAAGCAATCCTAGGAACAGCCACTATGGAAAACAGTATGGAGGTTCCTCAAAAAATTAAGAATAGAATTACCATATGACGCAACAATCCCTGTCCTGGGTATCTACCCAAAAAATCTGAAAACATTTATCCATAAAGACATATGTGCTCCAATGTTCATTGAAGCATTATTCACAGTGGCCAAGACATGGAAACAACCAAAGTATCCTCTGATTGATGTTTGAATAAAGTAGATGTGGTACGTATATACAATGGAATATTACTCAGCCATAAGAAAGGATGAAATACTGCCATTTGTGACAACATGGATGGATTTTGAGAGATCTTGAGATTACCATGCTAAGTGAAATGAGTCAGAAAAAGTCGAGAACCACATGACTTCACTCATATATGGGATATAAAACTGAAAGCAATAAATGACAAGACAAAGAAACAAAAACTCATAGACACAGATAACAGTTCAGTGGTTACCAGAGGGTAAGGGGGATGGGGGGTGGGAGATGAGGATAAAGGGGATCAAATATATAGTGACGGAAGGAGAACTGACTCTGGGTGCTGAACACACAATGTGATATATAGATTATGTATTATAGAATTGTACACTTCAAACCTATGTAGTTTTACTAACCAATGTTACCCCAATAAATTTAATAAAAAATGAAACAATAAAATAAAACAAACAAAGTCTTTATCTGAATTCTCAGATATATCAGATAGATCTAGCTTCTCTAGTTGCAAATCATCATTTACTATTGTATTTGGGTAGATCAAAATCCTACAATGCAACATACAGATGATGTATTATTAAATTGTACACTTGAGACCTATACAATTTTACTAACCATTGTCACTCCAATAAATTCAATAAAAATTTAAAAAACAGATGCCACTCAAACTTCTTAGCATATCCTAGTCTGATGTTACTATTCCAGATAGACATTACGCTTAGTGTATCAATTTTTGGTGGCTATTTTTAAATATTCAAATAATTTTCAACATATTAAAATTCCTGGTATAAATTAGCAAGCAAAAAATCGTTAAAATATACTGTCTTTATCTATTTTACAGAAGGTAATCATGCTGCCTGCTTAGTTCCCCAAAAGAGTATTATATAATAACCACCATAAAGTGATAAGTAAGAGCATGAACACTGGAGCCATACTGCATAGGTTAAAATTCCAGATCTGCCATTTGTTAGTTGTGGAACTGTGGAAAAGTTATTCAATTTCTTGGTAACTCAATTTCCTCCTCCGTAAAATACTGTTAATAATAACACCTTTGTGTCAAGCTATAGTGTAAATTATAAACAAATTGATACATGGGAATCCCTTAGGAAAAGTTACTGACATAGAGTAAGAGGAATGATAAGTGTTGGTCAGATAAAATAAATGCTTCGGAAAGTTATTTCTCCTTCCTATGAAATGAAAAATGATCTCTAAGGGCACGCATTGACTACACATTCCAACTCTGTCATCAATGGTATTTGGGGCATGGAAGGAATGCAAGTTGGGGCCCTTTGGGTTAATTTTATTAGGCCATACAGAACAAAGTGTTTCTCTCAAATACTCTCTGGAGATTCAGAGCGTCATACTTGCTTGCCCCTAAGTCATCATATTTTTTAACATCTTTGTCATATTTTGTAGAAGCAGGAACTTCTAGCAAATCTCCTTGTCCTGCAAAAGGATGTATTTCAGTGTGAGGTGGAGCTAGGCCACCTTAGTCTGTCCTCTAATGCTTACCTCAGTATCACTTTATCTGGTTGATAATATCTTTGAAGCCAACTTCCTATAACGGTATATTTTAACTGTAGGAGAATTGTCAAATAAAAACGCTGTTAAAGATATAAGACCAAAGTGTGCCATGATACACAACACAATTTGGCTTACAAACATTCCTAAGTCTGTTCAAGGCCAAAGCATTTCAGAGAGAAGTAAATAATAGCCATCATAGCTATCATTTGTAGACCTCCGACTAAATGCAAGTCACTGTGTTTGGCATACATTAGCTAATTTAATTCTTATAAAATTTCTGTGAGGTTGACATTATTATCTCCTTTTTACAAATTAGGAAAGAGAGGTTCACATAACTTAAGTGACTTTTTTTTTAGCTAGTGACAGCTAGTGAGTTTCAGACCTGGGTTTGAATCCGAAATAAGTGGTTTTTTTGGTTGGTATTTTTTACTGTATTCTTATTTTCTTCTTAGGAATATAGCATACATTTATTATTTATATTTATTAGAAAGGATAAAAATAACTTTAGGCTGTTCTCTCACACAACATAAAATTCTGCATGGTTTAAAAACGAAAATGTTAAAATAAATTTTATAAAATACAGTTGTTTTGAAAACATGTATAATCTAGGAGGAGTCAAGAAAACTTTTTATTCAAACTAGAAAAATTAGACACTGAACAGGAAGGAGTGGAACGTTGGTGTACTTAAAACAAAATATAATCATACGGCAATAGTAAAGGTAAAAAAAACAAAAGACAAGTAATAGAGAAAAATATGTTTGTAGCACAGATTACAGATAAAGTGTTCGTATCCAACATATAAAAAAAGTCCTACATATTAATAAGAAAAGACAAACACCCCAATTGAAAGTGGTTAAAAAAGAGTAAGAAGAGCTGTTCACGGACAAAGAAATCCACCTTGTCAATGAACAAATGAAGTTACTCCACCTCACAAACAGTCAGGGATATTGACATTAAATAACAGGCAATATCACTTCAAGACTATGAAATATCGCTGGAGGTTAACATGCTCTCATATATATTTACTGAGGGAAATGTGAGGTATTAAAGCCATTTGGCATTCAATCTTGCAACATCTATTAAAACTAAGAATTCAGACGTCATAGGAATGGCGGCAGCAGGGCGCACTTTCTGAGTTCTCCTCCGGATCTTGTTGCAAACGGGACCTATAACCCATCAAAGAAATTTTCGCTCACCACACAGAATAGTGGGGAGATTCGTGGATTACTTGAAGCTAAGAAATACTTGAAGGTGCGCTAATTGGGCGAGCAGGGGAAGGAAAAAGAGGAGCGGCGTGAGAGCGCCCGGCCGGCAGCGGCGGGAGAGCCCAGCCCCCAACGGAGCCTCAGCTGGCGGGGGCGAAAACCGAAAACCGCTGTGCCGGACACGCACGGGATTCCAGGGCGGAGCAGAGAGCGCGGGGACCAGGAGGTGGGCTCTTTCCCTGCGTCCCACGGCTGATTTCTCCCACCGGGAAACCGGCCAGGGCGCCCTTCTGTGAACAAGGAGCACAGACTCCATACCTGGGCCCCTCCCCCGCCCCGCTCTCCCGGGCACGGAGGGAATCCCAGGACGGAGCGGAGAGCGCAGAGACCACCCTTCCAGAGACTGGGTCTGGAAACCGCGGTGGAGCCCCGCTGTGCCTGTCACGCACGGGAGCCCAAGGCGGAGGGGAGAGCGCAGAGACCGGGAGGCGGTATCTTTCCCTGCGTCCCACGGCTGATTTCTCTCGCCGGGAGGGCCCTAGCGCAGACAAAGAACATAGCCTCCATACCTGGGCCCCTCCCCCGCCCCACTCTTCCAATCTTACTCCGCCCTTCCAGAGACTTAAACCGGCCCCTGAACCGAGGAGTGGTCTCTAACGCTCAGGCTTTGGGAAGCCTGACAGGCAGCCCTGACCCAGGCAGACTGGGTAGTGTGCGTGATTTTGGCTGCGCTAGGAGAGAAGAGACGCCTCCACCCCCAGCCACCACCTTTTCTGGCCTGCGGGAAGAGGGCGATGCACGGCTGGGCTGGGAGAGTGAAGACCCCTCCATACCCAGCCCCCACCCTTCCTGGCTTGCCTAGGGTGGGGTGGGTGCAGCTGCAGAGACACACCCGGAGATCAGCAGTGAGGCAGGCTCAGCTCTGGGCTTTCAGCAGATCAGAAATCTCCCGCCCGCACTCACACACACACACTGAAGAGGTGCCTTAAGACTCAAGAGTACTGGTCACGTATCTGGTGGTGCCACTCTCAGTGTGCATATGTGCAGGCAAGGGCAGAAACTGCACTGACATTGTGGAAACTATCATCCAGACCCCTCAGGCCCACGCATTTAAGTCTGCAGTCCCAGGGTCTCTCTGGGCACCAGGTGACCGGCTCTGCCTGCGCAATAAGCAGGGGGCTCTTTGGTACAGCAGAGGACAACCTGGTCATTGCTTGGTGGGCTCAGGCCGAGACGGTCGCTGCTTTTTGTTTTGCTTTGTTTTGCTTTGCTTGGTTTTGTTTTGCTTTGTCTTGTATCTTTGATATCTTTGCCTGTGTCGAGCGGGGGTTATCGGCTGTTTTTTTTTTTTTTTTGCATGTGAATGTACTTGATTTTTTTTTCTTTGCTGTTGTCGTTGCTGCTGTGCTTGGTGATTTGCCTTGTTCTGGGACTTCCCTGCCGGGGCCCAGCTTGGGTGGCATGGGACTCGGCATATCCGGGGGCCAACTCCAGACCAAATCGGAGTGCAGCCGGGTTTGACCTGCAGGTCACACACCTAGAGGGGGTTCTCTGCAGGCTCTGGAGCCCACAGAGGCCAAATCACATTGGGGTGGTCAACCCTCACGCAGCAGAGCGCCCTGCGGGGGGCAAAGCCAAGTCTCACGGCGGGTCAGCCCAGGAGTTGACCCCACCTGCTCACTAGCCGGAAGCAATTCAAGATCTTCTTGAATGGTACAGTGTACACAACACAAGACTCACCTTTGGAGCACACGCAGAGGAGGACGACGTGGTGCGAGTCAAATATAAAGGACACATACTACATAAGATAACCTAGCAAGAACTAAGAACTCTAGGGGATCTACCTAATATATCAAAATAAACACAGTCAGCCAGAATGGGGAAACAAAGATACACGTCCCAAATAAAAGAACAGAAGAATCCTCCACAACTGGAACCAAATGAAGCAGATGTAACCAACCTCTCAGAGACAGAGTTCAGAATACTGGTGATAAGAATGTTTAAGGAGCTTAGAGAAGACATAAAGAAGGATGTAGAAATCATAACAAACGAGCTTAGAGAAAACATAAAGAAGGATGTAGAAATCATAAGGAAAAACCAGTTAGAACTAAAGAACACAATTACCGAAATTAAGAACTCACTTGAAGGAATTACCAGCAGGCTAGATGAAGCAGAGGATCGAATCAGCGACTTAGAAGACAAGGTAGCAGAGATCACCCAAACGGAACAACAGAAAGAAAAAACAAAAAAAAAAACAATGAAGATGGCCTAAGAGACCTCTGGGATAACATCAAGCGCAACAACATGCACATCATAGGAATACCAGAAGGTGAAGAGAGGAAGCAAGGGATTGAGAACATATTTGAAGTAATAATGTCCGAAAACTTCCCCAACCTGATGAAGGAAACCAACATACAAGTCCAGGAAGTGCAGAGAGTTCCAACCAGGATTAACCCAAACAGGTCCACACCAAGACACATTATAGTTAAAATGGCAAAGCTTAAATACAAAGAGAGAATCCTAAAAGCAGCAAGAGAAAGACAGAGGATTACATACAAGGGAACTCCCATAAGACTTTCAAATGATTTTTCTACAGAAACATTGAAGGCCAGGAGGGAGTGGCAGGAGATACTCAAAGTGATGGAAAACAAAGGCCTACAACCTAGATTGCTTTATCCAGCAAGGCTATCATTTAAAGTTGATGGAGAGATGAAGAGCTTTCCAGAAAAAAATAAGCTAAAGGAATTTATCACCACCAAGCCAGCATTGCAAGAAATACCAAAAGGACTTCTGTAAATAGAAGAAGGATCAAAACAACCTAACTACAAATTTAAAAATGGCAATATCTATGTACCTATCAATAATCACTTTAAATGTAAATGGATTAAATGCTCCAATCAAGAGACATAGGGTGGCTGACTGGATAAGACAGCAAGACCCTTGTATATGCTGTATACAAGAGACTCACCTCAGAACAAAAGACACACACAGGCTGAAAGTGAAGGGTTGGAGTAAGATATTTCATGCAAATGGAAACGAGAAAAAAGCTGGAGTTGCAATACTTATATCTGACAAAATAGACTTTAAAATGAAGAACATACTAAAAGATAAAGATGGGCACTATATAATAATAAAGGGATCGATCCGACAAGAGGACATAACCCTAGTAAACATCTATGCACCCAACATAGGAGCACCTAAATATATAAAACAGGTACTGACTGACATAAAGGCAGAGATCAACAGTAACACTATTATAGTCGGGGACTTCAACACACCTCTGACCACAAGGGACAGGTCTTCCAGACAGAAAATCAATATGGAAACAACAGCCTTAAATGATACATTGGACCACTTGGATTTAATCGATATTTTCAGAACATTTCACCCCAATGTTGGAAAATACACCTTTTTCTCAAGCGCACATGGAACATTTTCCAAGATAGATCATATGTTAGGCCACAAAACAAGTCTTGATAAATTTAAGAAAATTGAAATCATACCAATTGTCTGCTCTGATCACAATGCTATGAAATTAGAAATGAACTACAGGAAAAAAACTGGAAGACACACCAATTCATGGAGGCTGAATAACTTATTACTAAATAATGAATGGGTCAAGCAGGAGATCAAGGAAGAAATCAAAAGATATCTCGAGATAAACGAAAATGAAAACACGACGACCCAAAATCTATGGGATGCCGCGAAAGCAGTCCTAAGAGGGAAATTCATAGCTTTGCAGGCCTACCTAAAGAAACAAGAAACATCACTAATCAACAGTTTATCTTCACATTTAAGGGATTTGGAAAAAGAACAGCAAAATAAGCCCAAAGGGAGCACAAGGAAGGAGATAATAAAGATCAGAGCAGAAATAAATGAAATAGAAACCAGAAAAACAATACAAAAGATCAATGAATCCAAGAGTTGGTTCTTAGAGAAGATAAACAAAATCGACAAACCTTTAGCCAGACTCATTAAAAAAAAGAGAGGACCCAAATTAATAAAATCAGAAATGAAAGAGGAGAAGTGACAACGGACACTGCAGAAATACAAAGAGTTTTAAGAAGTTACTATGAGCAACTATATGCCAACAAATTTGACAATTTGGAAGAAATGGACAATTTTCTAGAGGCGTACAACCTTCCAAGGCTAACTCAAGAAGAAACAGAAAACCTGAATAGACTGATTACCACCACGGGAATTGAATCAGTAATCAACAGTCTCCCAACAAACAAAAGCCCTGGACCAGATGGCTTTACAGGTGAATTTTACAAAGCGTTCAAAAAAGAATTATCACCAATTCTCCTCAAGCTCTTCCAAAAAATCCAGAAGGAGGGAAGACTCCCAAACACTTTTTACGAAGCCACTATCACCCTGATCCCAAAATTAGACAAAGACACCACAAAAAAAGAAAACTACAGGCCGATATCTTTAATGAACATAGATGCAAAAATCCTCAACAAAATATTAGCAAACAGAATTCAGCAATACATTAAAAAGATCATTCACCACGATCAAGTGGGATTCATTCCTGGTATGCAGGGGTGGTTCAACATCCGCAAATCTATTAATGTGATACACCACATTAACAAAATGAAAAATAAAAATCACATGATCATATCAATAGATGCAGAAAAAGCATTTGATAAAATTCAACAGCCATTTATGATAAAAACCCTTAAGAAAGTGGGAATAGAGGGATCTTACCTCAACATAATAAAGGCCATATATGACAAACCCACAGCTAACATCATACTCAATGGGGAAAAGCTAAACCATTCCCCTAAGATCTGGAACAAGGCAAGGTTGCCCACTATCTCCGCTTCTATTCAACATAGTTCTGGAAGTTCTTGCCACAGCAATGAGACAAGAAAAGAAATAAAAGGCATCCAGATTGGTAAGGAGGAAGTAAAGTTATCATGTATGCAGATGATATGATACTATATATAGAGAACCCTAAAGACTCCACCAAGAAGCTATTAGAGCTGATAGATGAATTTAGTAAAGTAGCAGGATACAAAATTAATATCAGAAATCAGTTGCATTTGTATATACCAATAATAAAACATCAGAAGGAGAAATAAAAAAACATCCCATTTACAATCGCTCCAAAGACTATAAAATACCTGGGAATAAATTTAACCAAAGAAGTAAAGATCTATACTCAGAAAATTATAAGACACTGAAGAAAGGAATGAAGGAAGATATAAATAGATGGAAACACATATCATGTTCATGGATAGGAAGAATTAATATAGTTAAAATGTCCATACTGCCTAAGGCAATATACATATTCAATGCAATTCCTATCAAACTGCCAACGTCGTTTTTCACAGAAATAGAACATATAATCCTAAAATTTATATGGGACCATAAAAGACCCTGAATAGCAAAGGCAATCTTGAGAATAAGAACAAAGTGGGAGGTATAACAATACCTGACTTCAATTATTACTACAAGGCTACAGTAATCAAAACAGCATGGTACTGGCATAAAAAACAGACACATAGATCAATGGAACAGAATAGAGAGTCCAGAAATAAATCCACGCCTATATGGCCATTAATCTACGACAATGGAAGCAAGAATGTACGATGGAGTAATGACAGTCTATTCAATAAATGGTGCTGGGAAACCTGGACAGACACATGCAAAAAAATGAAGTTGGACCACCTCCTTACACCATATACAAAAATAAATTTCAAAATGGTCTTAAAGACTTAAATGTAAGATCTGAACCATTTAAAATACCCTAGAAGAAAATATAGGAAGAAACTTCTCAGACATTACCCGGTAGAGTAAGATTTTTACTGATATATACCCTCGCTCGAGGGAACTTAAGAGAAAAAATAAACATGTGGGATTATATCAAACTAAAAAGTTTTTTCACAGCAAAGGAAACCATGAATAAAACAAGAAGGGATCCTACTGAATGGGAAAAGATGTTTGCCAATGATATATCTGATAAGGGATTAATATCACAAATCTATGGAAAACTCACTCAACCCAACTCCAAAAAAACAAACGATCCAATTAAAAAATGGGCAGAGGACTTGAAGAGACATTTTTCTGAAAAGGACATACAGATGGCAAACAGACATATGAAGAAATGCTCAACCTCACTCACCATCAGAGAAATGCAAATAAAAACCACAATGAGATACCACCTCACCCCAGTCAAAATGGCTATCATCAATAAATCAACAAACAACAAGTGCTGGCGCGGATGTGGAGAAAAGGGAACGCTTGTGCACTGTTGGTGGGATTGCAGACTGGTGCAGCCGCTATGGAAAACAGTATGGAGGTATCTCAAAATTCTGAAAATGGAACTACCTTATGATCCAGTAATTCCACTCCTAGGTATCTATCCGGAGAAATCCAAAACTTCAATTCAAAAAGCTTTATGCACTCCTATGTTTATTGCAGCACTATACACAATAGCTAAGACATGGAAACAACCAAAATGCCCATTGGTAGATGACTGGATTAAGAAACTGTGGTACATTTATACAATGGAGTATTATGCAGCCACAAAGAAAGAAATCTTACCATTTGCAACAACATGGATGGATGTAGAGAACATTATGTTAAGTGAAATAAGTCAGACAGAGAAAGATAAGTACCATATGATCTCACTTATTTGCGGATTCTAAAGAAAAGAATAAGTGAATGAACTAATCAGAAACAGTTTGGGAGACAATGAGGAAAAACTGAGGGTTGCTAGATGGGCGGGAGGGGTGGTGGGTGGGGGGGAGGGTGAGGGGATTGGAGGGCAATCGGTGACTATAGGATGGCCACGGGCTTGAAAATTAATCTGGGGAACGTAATTTGGTGGTTACCAGAAGGTAAAGGGGTTGGGGGGTGGGGGATGAGGGTGAGGGGGATCAAATGTATGGTGATGGAAGGGGAGCTGACTCTGGGTGGTGAACACACAGTGTGATTTATGGATGATGTGATACAGAATTGCACACCTGAAATCTATGTAATTTTACTAACAATTGTCACCCCAATAAATTAAAAAAAAAAAAAAAAAACTAAGAATTCACATAAACTTCAATTTAGCAATTCCATTTCTGGGTCCTAGTCCATACAAATAAAAGCACAAATATATAACAATGGATATGAACAAAATAAGTTATACACACAAAGGTGCCAAAAAGAGTATACACATTTTAAGAAAGAAGAAAACTAGTAAAATTGTAATACTCAATATACACCGATAACAAAAGATGAATACAAGTCACGTCTGACGTCTGCAATTACAAGAGGTGCTCAAAGTGGTTCCCATCAGCGTCCAGACACTTCTGATTACGGAGAACGACTGCTTGAGCAACGTTGACCAAAGTGTCCACTTGTATACTCTTTTTTGGCACCCCCGGTACGTATGTATGTAATGTATGTATCTGTGTGCGTGTGTGTGTGTATACAATTTATATTTATAAATATATATAAAATGGTGCGTATGCATACACTGGTATATATGTATATGTACACACACACACACACACACACACACACACATATATAAAGTGGTTTAATAAATTGTCTTTCATTCAAACCACCACATTACATAGCTGTTTGACAAAGTGTGTCAAGTCTATGCCAGATGACATGGAAAACATTTCTATAAAGTATTTCAAAGTGAGAAAAACAAGATGCAGTAAAGACTAAAACAGTGCCCCTACACGTTTGCATGTTTATGTATATATGTTACATTATTGTATGAACATAGATAAAGATATGGAAAGATGCACACCACGCTTTTAACATTGCTTATTCAGCGGAGGGGGTAATGAAATGGAAAATCTTATAGATTAGAGGTAAAGGTTTCATTAACATTAAAAACATACATAAAATTATTTATATAAATGCACATGTAAGTGTTTACATATGTGTATAGCCATGTGAAGAACGGTGGTTGCCAAGAATGTGTGTATTGCGGGGTGTTTTAGGGTTTTTAGCGTTTAGGTTTTTGTTTTTTTAATTTTTCTTTCTTTATTATACTTTGAATTTTTAACAATAGAATTTTTAAATGATTTTAAGTTTACCATTTTCTAAAGCAAACATTATAGATCAGGTTAAGGAAATGATCCAGTATGTATAGAATGACTTGATTATTCACTCTCCTGTTTGATATTCATAAAACATGCACTGAGCAGCCTCCATGATATTGTGTTAGATGTGTTAGGGGGTTGGGATTACAAAGATGAATGAAATAGTCTTCTTGCTATTCTACATTGTATACTGGAGGAGAAAACATGTACATTAACAATTTTATTACAACATAGTAATTTCATTAACATCAGTGTTTGTAAGACAATAGGAGCAGCTAACTCGGCTGGCATTGGTGGTGAAGAGGCTTCAGACGGGAAGCACCATTTGAGTTTAGCCTTGAATGATGAGTAAGCTTTCATCACTCACCAGCTCTTGGTAGGGAAGGGAAAGCAATTTCTTCAAAGAGGAAGGAAACAACATCTAGTCCTAATTCGCTCATTCATCAAGGATACAGAGGAGGCAGGAAACAGCTTCTTCATTCGAATCCATGCAGAAAGATGGGCAAATACCAGAGACCAAAAAGAAAATAAAAGCATCAAAAGAACCAGGGACTTTAGAAGAGCTCTGGTCAGGAAGTAATAAAATAAGAACCTGCTTTGAAAAATGCAACCAGATTTTCCTGAGAGAAGAAAAATTCAAAGCTGCACTTAATGGAAGGAAACAACTGTCAAAACAATCTGACTCAGCTCAGCAGGGTTACGTGTGCTGTTAGAGAAGAAATACAGGTTGCTGTTCATTTAGGACCTTGTGGAAGAAGTTTGGAGAGAAGAGGATAGGTGTTCAAGCAATGATTCATTAGGTAGAAGGACAGAATGTTAGTGATCGGTCACTTCCACCACTTCGTTGTATAAATTAACTATAAGGCATATACGGACTGTATTATGAAGTATCTAAAGGTACTGGAATGTCTGATCATTGAGGGAAGGTGCCTCAAAATACTTGTGTCTTCAAGAAAACCAAACAAGGGCTCACTCCTGGGTTAACAGCAGCTCACACAAGACACAATAGCTCTTGGGGAGTGTGGGAGAAAGAGGTAAGAAAGAGTATGTATGTATGTATTATAGATAGTAGGTTGGTGCAAAAGTAATTGCGGTTTAAAAGGTTAAAGATAATTGCAAAAACCACAACAACTTGCACCAACCTAATATTATCTATTTATTTATTTATTTATTTATTTATTTATTTATTTATTTATTTATTATATTAGTGACCATAATAACAGAAGCCATTCAATCAAATGCTTATTATGGATCTAATATAGTGTCAGGTGTTGTGTATAAATTACCTCATTCAATCCCAGCACGACTCGAAGAAACAGATACCGTCATCATTGGCATTTGACAGACGAGGAAACTAAGTCTTACAGAGGTTAAGGAACTTACTCAAGGTCCAATAGCTTTTAGGTGGTGAAGACGTAAATTGAGATTGGACTTGAAATCCTGTGCTCTGAACTTTTCTGCTAGACACTAAGTTATATTCCCGCTGCTCCAAGCCTATTCCCAGCCCCCATCATGTCACAGCTGGGTTATCACAACAGCCCGTCACCCGTCTGGTCCCACGTAGTCCACCACATCCAGTGAACTTTCGAAAACATACATCAGACTACATCACTTTTCTGTATCAAACTATCCAGTGGCTGGCGTCTGCACGGAAAACACAATTTCTTCCCCTGCAGCGCCCTGTGAGACCTCATCTCTGTCTGCCTCTCCAGTCTCAGTCATCTATCTCCACTCTGCCCCCCTCACACACCCCTTTTGCTGTTTCTCATCGCACTGGTCTTGTTCTTACCTCATGGCTTGACTACTTGCTATTCTTTCTATCTAAACTGCTCTTCTCCAAAGTCTTCACACAAGTGACTCTATCTCATTATTCAGCCCCCACAACACTCAGCCACTCTCACCCGTGTAAATTTAAATTATTTGATGGGAACTATAAACTTTATGTTCTTCGCTGTAAGCTCAGGACCAAGAACTACATCTCACACATACTTGGTACTCAAGACATGTTTTTTCCTGAAATACTAGTATTTTTCTTAAAGTGCCATTCCCATATGCCATATATACAATAAGTTTTCATGAAGTACGTGAGCTTGTTGTTGTTACCTCACAGAAGTGAGATGTACACCTCGCCATCCAAAATTTGGTTTGAATGTCAAGGCTAATGATGACACACATATACAAAGAGGGTATGAACAGGATTACTATTCACATCATGAGTCATGCATAAAAAAAGTCAGATAAGAAAAAAGGAAGAAAAATGGTAACTACATGAGGTGATGGATAGTTAGATGGTTGTGATTACTTCACAATGCATACATGTATCAAAACATCAAGTTGTATACCTTAAATATATACAATTTTGTCTCAATTAACCTGAAAAAATGGAGTCAGACTCTATTACAATTAACCCCTGATGTTTGACTGATAACTAAAACATTCCATGGTTTATTTATTTTAGACTTGTTTATCTAAGCCATTATGGCACTGGCAACCTGAGAGCAGTTAGAGACGTGAATGTTCCATTGAATGTTTTGCTCCAGAGCCCAGCATTGCATTAGGTTGGTGCAAAAGTAATTGCAGTTTTTGCAATTATTTTTATCTAACCTTTTGAACTGCAATTACTTTTGCACCAACCTTATGTATTCTGAGAAGTGAAATGAGTACATCGGTCACTATCGGTGATGTGTGAAACTCCAAAGAGGATAAGGATTGCCATGGTGAGACCTTGTATTGTGGCTTTAATATGTGCAGAGAAATGTGAGACCCCTTTGTTTATATTTTGGGTACCTGTGAGGCAAGAGATTCCCAGAGTTCTTCACCCCCAATAAGGCAACCCTGGATAAGGAACTGCTTTCACTGGCTAGACTAGATGGTCAGACCATTGGGCCAAAGAACTGTAGAAACGGGCACGAGGCCACCTGTTGGCCAAGACAGCCAGTGCTAAGATGACTGCCTAAAGTTTAGCCAACTGAACTGACTCTTGAGTCTTGTCTTCTATCAGGAACATCTTGGTTAAGGGATGACAAGCAGCAGATCTCAGGCAAGCTCCTTTAAGTGTGATAGTGATAAAAATCATTGCTTCAGTGGTATTCACTCTGTTGATCTTATGGGACTCCCCAGGTATCCAAGGGTTCCAAGAGAGAGATGACCTCTTCCAGCACTGTGGCATCTGACAAGGAACTGAGCATAAGACAAGTTACCCTCTCCTGTGGGTAGGCTATGCAAGAGAACTGAGTTTTGGTTCCAACCTGTAGCAAGGAGGCCTAACTTGGCTTGCAGAGTGCTGCCTCCGTGATCAAAGGCATAATGGGCAGCCTCATTATGCCTGTGGAAGGTCACAGGTTCAGGATCTGAGAGAGCCTATGTTTTTAGGAAAGTCTAGTATGTGGCCACCAACTGCCACACTAATGGCATATAGCATTGGACCAAGGAGGGCAGTTCCTTGTATCAGAAGCCACTAATGGCAACTAATGGCTATCATGGATGGTCCAGAGACTCCAAGCGATATGAAAGAAGGTTGCTAAAGGCTCTACAGTGAAGGAATCTCTAGGGGGCCCTAATAGGAGTGTCTGTTCTTTGGAAATCTAGACAGATTCTAGAGCCTTTTATTGCAAGGGGTCCCATTCAAGGTGGACCTATTTGCAAGTAACAGAACAAATGGACCTAAATAAAATTTGTGTATAAGGAATGTCGCCTCCATAATCTGAAAATGTCCAAAAGATGCTGGGCTGCATTTCATAATATGGGTGCTAAGGAGGGTAAAAGCTGTTTTTTGACACACTTAGAATTGGAGCAGCCCTCAGCTTACAAAATAGTTTTCAAGACCTTAACTGAGCTTGTGGGTAATGGATCACCCCTTTTTGTGAGCTCCTTTGTGAATGCTTTTATATCCTGAATAAATGTGTCGTATGAATTTCCTCAGAGGAGGATGCCATCAGTGTAATGCCATTCCTATCCATCTGGAAAAAGCTGGATGTGGTTAAGATACTGCCTGCAAAGATGATGTGAGATGACAGGAGTGGAGAAGTACCCCACTGAGTACCCAGGTCAAGGTGCATTATGTCCCTTTAAAGATGAAGATGAACTGTAAATGAGAGGCTATTGAAATAGGCACTAAAGAGAACATGTCAGTCAAATACTTTGCTGTGACTGCAATTTACCAGTTACTTATTGGGTGGCATCAGAATTTCAATAATATTAGATGAGGAGCCCTAATGGGTGGGGCCATGACATTAAGGGTACGAAAATTCACAGGAGGCACCATTCATGCTTTCCAGGTTTAAGAACAAGTCAAATGTGGCTGTTAAATTCAGAAGCAGTGGGGATATTCACACCTTCTCTAAATAGGTGTTATATAATGGATTTCAATCTTTGGAGGCCCTATTTTCATTTAGATTGGGCCCTTATGTTTTTAACTAGGGTGGAAGGTGTTCCTGTTTTATAAGGAGGGAGAAGGTCGGTGGGGTAACATGTTTTCACGCTGATTGTATGTACAAAAGACTCCATTTTATTACTCACTGGGTCAGATGGTCCATGTGCACCAGGGGGTATTTTAGGGCAATGAGTTCTTTGGCTATGCGGAATTTAGGCAAGGTAGTAGTTCCAATGGTTAAGCTGAGGCATACCTGTTTCTATTTTTTGCTCAGTAACTCACTGATTTTTTTTTTTTTTAATCAGCTTGCCCAGATGTGGGCCAGAAGGGGGCAAGGCAGGAAAGAGGTCTAAAGCTGTCAGTAGTCAAACATCAAAAACGGAATCGGATTCATTACACACTGCCACGCCCCACACATCACTCTGTCCCCATATCCCCCCTCCCCGCACACATGCAGAAGCACCAATAAAGTGTTGAGGAAATGCACCTTCAGTCCTCACCTAGTCCTTATTCTCAGTGTCTGGCTAACTATGGAAAGTCTGGTCGGCGCCCCAAACTTGCAGGATTCTACTTCTCCCCCTTGTCACACACTGTGCCCCTTCCTTCCCTCCCTCCCCACCAGAGATACAAACACATCTTTTGACACCTGTGTTTTAATCCTTAACACCGAATTGCTTTATTTGGTCTCAACACAGGGCCACTGGTATTAAGTTTTGATCTGTACACACAGATCATTATTTCTCCAGCTCTTTCTCTGGAGAAGCAGTAGACACGGCAGTGTCTTCGGCTCTTGGGAGGCCTGGGGAATTACTTGTTCCGGGAGAATCCTCCGGGTTTTCTTCATCCTCTGGCTTCTTTGCATTCTTTTTGTCACGTCTGTAGTAAAAGATGAGTATCTGCGGCTTTTTCCCTCTCCTGCGCTTTGCCGCACTCTTTTCAAGGACTGATTTTACCCGCGCGAGCATCCTCCGTATCTGGTAGGGAAACAGGTAAGCACAGAAAGACATTGGTTTGGGGGAAGAGAATAAGAAATAAATAGGTGGGAAGGGGGACTGTAAGAGAAGGAGAGAGGGCTGAGGAGGGGTTTGTGCCAGGCAAGGGCAGGGTTAAGTGTCTTGGGCTGGGGTCAGTGAAAAAGAGGAAGAGGCACGAGTAGGGTACTCTGACCTTCTCGCTTTCTTGGTCCTTGAGTTCAGTAAGTTTTATCTTCTTCCCTGTAGTATTTGGAGTTTGTTGTTCCAAGTCCGCGGCTTCCGGTTGTGTGTCCATAGCTGGACCAGGGTCCTGCTCTTCCTCAGTAACCTGTGCCATGTCGTATCAACACTAGCCTACTCCAGGGCGCCTGGCAGCTCTATAAATACCCTCCCAGGACAATGAGGAGCCACACCCTTCAGCTGTGATTGGCCGGCAAGAAATCCCTCCAGCCAATGGTAGCCCTGGGGTGGCTTGACATCACAAAGCACCACCCTTGACAATCTGTGGGTGGGCCGAAGGAGGGAGTAGGGGGGTAGGAGACGGGGGAAGATGCAAAGGAGTCTAGATGCTCTAGTTAGAGAAAGGGAGAGCTTCCTCAACACCCACTAAGAACATTCTCAAATTGACCTCTCACTCTTCCTCCTCTGGTTCAGGTCTTCTGGTGAACAAAGCAGGGAGAAGGTACTTCCTCTAAGCCATTCCCCATAGCCACCCCCATTCAGTGGTTCATTCTATTGTCTCCCAGCTCTCATCCTTACCTAGTGTTTTGTGGGGGTTTTCTTTTAATGAATGTTTTATTTTAGAACAGGTTTAAATTTACAGAAAAATTGTGAATACCTATGTAACTCACACCCAATTTCCCTTATTATTAACATCGTACATTAGTATGGTATATTTGTTACACTTAGTGAACCAAAACTGAAACAGTATTATTACCTAAAGTCGATACTTTATTGAGATTTCCTTAGTTTTTACTTAAAGTCCTTTTTCTGTTCCAGGATCCCATCCAGGATACCACATTGAATTTAGTCATCATGTCATGCCTCATTAGGCTCCTCTTGGCTGTGACAGCTTTTTAGACTTCTAGTTTTAGAGGACCTTGACAGTTTGGGGGTTTTGGGGTTTTTTGTTTTGTTTGTTTGTCTTGCTTTTTTTACATTAAATCCTCAGATGTTATTGATGTTATAGCTGAAAGTTTGTACCCTTTTACCAACCTCTTCCTATTTTTCCCACTCCTCAGACCCTGACAAACATTTTTCTACTTTCTGTTTCAATGAGTTTGACTTTTTCTTTTTTTTTTTTTTTTTTAGATTCTACATATAAGTGATACCATGCAGTATCCGTCCTTTTCTGTTTGGCTTATTTCACTGAGCTTAATACCCTCAAGGCCCAACCATGTTGTTGCAAAAGGCAGTTTCCTTCTTTATCATGGCCGAATAATATTCCAGTGTGTGTGTGTATGTGTGTAAAACATCTTCTTGATCCATTCATTCATTGATGAACACTTACATTATTTATCGTGGCTGTCGTGAATAATGCAGCACATTACCTAGTATTTTGGATGTCTTACCTATAATCCCATGGAGCTACCTACCCATATTTAAATTTCAGTAAAGATATGAATTATCACACTTCCCTTCAACATTTGGCTCTACCAGGCAACTTCCCCATGGGGTGTGTGTGTGTGTGTGTGTGTGTGTGTGTACTAGACATACTTCATTGAGTTTCTTCTCTACGCAGCTTATAAGTTTTTTCTTCCAGAGAACTTCAAACCAAGCCAATACCATCAGGGTTATGGACCTCCTCATGGCGGTGGTTGAATTAATCCCCTTGCCTTTGTCACAGGGGTACCATGGATGTTGCTTTCTAGAACCCTGAGGATCAGGATTGTCTGTGCGTGAGCACGTCTGTGTGCATGTACGTGTGTGTGTGCAGAGAGAGAGAGAGAGAGAGAGAGAGAGAGAGAGAGAGAGAGAGAAAGAGAGAGAGAGAGAGAGAGAGGCATAGGTAGCAGCAGCAGAAGCATTTTGTAAGGTCCCAGTGAGTCTTCTGCTTTTAGGTGTATGACTTCAGCCTCCACATAGTAACTGCTATTCCTCCCCAATGAGTGACCACCCAGTGGACCTGTGTATTGAACCAGACTATCAGTCTTTCTCTTGAGCTCTGTATAGAAAGGGGACCAACAACTGGTCAAGACACAACAAATGTTCAAAAGGTAAGCGTCATTCCCTTGGGCTTAACGTCAGTCACATCTTATTTTGGAATTGAGACACGTGATTCAATCTGAGACTCACAAATAGGTCCAGGTTGAGATACGTGATCAAGGACTGCTTCAAGGAGGGCTCCAATCCAGTTGCCCTGTTACTAGATGCCAATTTGCTAAACTGACTCATGTGGATCAAATCTTTAGCAGATGCTCAGTAAGACTCACAAATGCAGCACAAAGAAGAACAGTTGAAAACACAAGCTAGCCAGTGAGCAGTAGCTCAAAGTGCATGCTGACCAGCATGGAGCAGAGCCAGTTAGGAAGCCAAAGCAAAAGAAAGACCCCGGGTGGTAGTGGACAGTATCTTGATGTCTTGCTCACGGGGCCAATCATTGCAATCACTCCACAGAGATAGGAACAGATCCTTCACCCAAACTGTGGTTTGGATGTCAAGACTGATGACACATATAACAAGAGAGTATGAAAAAGGTTATTCCTCACATAATGAGGCTTTCTAGGGCAAGCAGGATAGACTCTCAAGCAGCTTCAAGGATGGCTTGAGAGAGAGCAGAGGAAGGAGACTGGCTTGGCTTATATGGCAGTAAGAGGATAAAGCTGGAGTGAGAGTTCCCACATACAGGTCAGGGTTTGCATGGTCTAAACATCCTACTGACCCCACATTAAAACTGTACCTGAGCTTTTTTACCAGACCTAGAGAAGTAGGGGAAGAGATAGTGGGGGGGCTCTTTATAGAATAGTGTTGTAAATGCAAGATGTGCTAACACGATTTAGAATTCTCATAACCCTTATAACAAGCTTCCCCTACAGTTTTTTACTTGCAGCTTAAAGTGGCTTAGAATTATCTTGGTTCATCAACAGAGAAACTGTGTAGAAAGAGCAAAGACAGCTAGCATCAAACGTCTGACACTGTCTCCAGGAGAGTAGACCTAATTGCACTATCGGAATTATGTGGGGTTACTTATATTTTTCCTATCCCAGGTGATTCCTGTAGCATCCAAAGATTGTAATAATAATAGTAATCATAATAATGGTAATAATAATAACAGACACTAACATTTATGACTACTAACTCTATGTAGGAATTACACTAAATATCCAGGTCCCTATCTAATCTTCATCACAACCCTATTAAGTGGCAAAACAGAACTTTTTGCTAATTCTACTGTGACTCCTGTGGCCTTCTCCATTCTAATTATAGAAGAAGAAAAGAATATGAGGGAGGGCACACAGGTATATATATGGCTCTGCTCAAAAGGGACATGCATTACTCCTGCTCACATTTCATTGGCAAAAACTCCCATAGCCACACCCTAAATGCTACAGAAAAGGAGAAATGTATATCTATCCAGAAGAAGAGAACTTGAATGTTGGAGATCAGCTAGCAATCTCTGTCTTCACTATCCTGTTCATCACTACCCCCAATATTTAGGGTAGGGCTTGGCACACAGTAAGTTGTCACAATATATCTTTTGAATGAGTTGGTTTGAGTCTTTAGGTCAGTTATGGGGATCAGAAACATATAGAACTTGGTTAAGCAATCGTTTCTTAGATCAATATCAAAAGCACAAGCAATAAAGAAAGAGTAAATTGGACTACATCAAAATTTAAAAAATGATTTCTTCTGCAAAAATAACATCAAGAAAGTGAAAAGGCACCCCAAAGAAAGAGAGAAGATATTTGCAAATCACATATTTGATAAAGGCCTAGTATCCAGAATACAGAAAGAACGCTTACAACTCAACAACCAAAATACAAATGACCCAATTAAAAATTAGGCAAAGGACCTGAATAGACATTTCACCAATGAAGATATACAAAGCGTCAACAAACACATGAAAATATTCTTTACATCATTAGTCATTAGGGAAATGCAAATCAAAAACCATGATGAGATACTACTTCAAACCCACTTGGAAGGCTATAGCTAAAAAAAATTAATTAATACAAGTATTGGAAAGGATATGGATAAACTGAAATCCTCATACACTTCCAGTGGGAACATAAAATGATGGAAGCTCTGGAAAACAGTTTGGCAGCTCCTTAACAAGTTAAAACATAGACTTCTGGTACTACTAGCAATTCCATACCCAGGTACATAACCAAAAAAAAATTAAAAACAGAGGAATAAACAGGTGAATGAAGCATCAGAAAAGCAATGGGCAGATAATGTTTCAATGGAGAAACGGTCAACTTTATTAAATACTCTTCATAGATAAGAGGGGGACAGACAGATGATTATTGAAATTGGTAGTATGGAGGTCGTTGGTAACTTTAAGAAAAAGAAGATTAAGAGTAGAAAGATTTAATATAAACCTGAATGATGTGTATTAAGGATATAATGTGATATGAGGAAGTGGGGGTAGATAGACATTTTCTTTGGAGAGGTGTGGTGCTAAGGAGGGAAGAAATATGGGACTATAGCCAGAGGGGGATTTCGTATCACGAGTGAATTTCTAAAAGGGTAGATTCCAGAGAATATCTGTATGCTGATATGAATGATTCCATGAAACTGATGATATAAAAGATCAAGGGGATAATTGTAGAAGAAGAAATATTGAGATAGCAAGAAGGGTATTCAGAATACTAGTACATGGGATCCATAGCAAAAGTGGAAGGGTTAGCCTTACATAAACAGTTAATGTTTACACATTGTACAGAAGGAAATGATTATGGCATAGTTACAATGCAGGTGATATGATTTGCTGAGGAACATATAAGGACACTCTTTCCCTTGATTCTTTTTTTTTTTTCCAGTAAAGGAATGAGGTGATGTCATAAAATGACAGAAGTGAGGGTGGGGTTTCGAGGAATTGAGGAGAGGATAAAGTAGGGAATATTAATTCTGAATAATGGAAATGGGTGCATAATATGAAAAGACGGCTGATTTGAGATATGTGGTCAAGAATTTAAGGTGAGATCAATCAGCTCAGTCTTGTAAATTTCGATAGCAACATTCATCGCTGTGTACAGGCACAAAGTAGGTAGATGGCTAGATTTCACCAGGGTTGTGGTTATGCCAAGAAAGTACAATGGTGGGAAAGTGAGCGGGGAGATGAAGGTTTATAAACGTAAGTGATGATGACGATGGACCCTGAACACTAAATTGCTAAGGAATGAAGAAATGAGGAAAGAGAAGGGTGGCTAATAGTGCAATGTAGCAAGGTTCATAGATTGGAGTTCAAAACTGAAGAACTGTTGGAGTTGGTGTGTGTGTGGGGGGCACATGCTTGTGAGGGAGGTACTTTGGCAGGAAGAATAATCAGTTGTAGCTCAAGAGATGCATATTTTAAAATCAAGATTTCAGAGTTGGTACAATTTGGGGGGGTTAGCAATGTCTAGCGCATGAACGTTAAAGTGAGTGGCTGAAGTACGATGGGAGAAAAATAATCACTGGAGATGAGGGCATGAAAGATTTGCAAAACCAGAAATGCCGGATCAACATCCACATAGATGACAGATGTTGAAGTTGCCAAAATGGTGGCAGCAATAAAAGTGGAGAGTAAGAAAGTAACTGTCATGCGGGGTGTCCCGCGGGGTCTCCGCTCCCGCTCCCCACATAAGAACACAGGACATGGTGAGGCCAAAAAGGAACACCCACGGAGCCATAGGTAGGGGAGTCATACCACTATACTCTCACTGGCGGCTGGGTTGGAGACACAGGAACCAGGAGCAACACAATTCTCAACCCTCACTGTGCTGCTTGCAGACTCAGCCACCACCTTCTGGCTAGCTCCCCCTTTTTTTCTGCTAGCGTAGCCACGGCAGTTATATTAGTGCCCAATGGCTCACTGGTTACAGCTGACGGCCAACTAGCCACAGCTGCTGGCCATTTGATCACAGTCGATGGCCATTTACTACCTGAGCCAGCACCTTTCTATGTGAGGCCAAGAGCCTGGAAACTGCTTTTTGGGGCTCTGTCCCCACAGTAACTCAGAAGTTAAAGTGTCGAATGAATGAAGGGAAAGACACAAGGAGGGAGAGCACGTGATATTGTCTGATGGCATGAATTACAAATGAGGTCCAGATTTTGAAGGAGAAAGGAGCAGAAATGGTTTGGACGTGACAATGAGGAGCAAAGCAGCCACTCCCTCTAGCTCTACTCTCTGAGGTATATGAGGAAAACTAATCTTCACTTAAGATGACAGCAGGAGAAGTGATTTCCTCAAGGCATAGCCATATTCCTCTTAAAAAACAGAAATAAAGGAAACACTGAGAGAAGGACATGAAGCTACTGGAAAGTTTAATGACAGACTATGAGTTACAGAGGGCAGAAAAGAAGGGCTTATGAAGATGGGAACAGTTGGGACCAATTTTGTTATGTGTAGAACCATACAGGGATAAGGGTCTAGGTGATGAATAATCTGCAGGGTAGTGACTGAAGCACAAAGGATGAGACAAGATGAATTTTGTGATTGCATGGCAGCCTGGGAAATGAGTAAAGCCCTTCCGACTGGTGATTGCCTAAATAAGATTGACCTAGAACCCAGAAGCATCCAGAAACACTAATAGAAACATACTTCCTCTAAATATCATGCATCCTGCATGATGATCCAGTGTTCCAAAGGTAGACTAATAAGGACAGCTAAGAGGGTAAATTTGAGCGGAGAGGAGTGTGTGGGCTCAGGAGTGTGGGTGTGTATGAAAAATATCAACGACGGATTCTAATGCCAGCAGGTTGCTATTATAGGCATATGGAACTGGCACTATTCTTGGACCACTCAAGATGCCTGCACACATGTGGCCCACATGCAGGTACCAACACCTACTGGGCACCTGCAAAGCCAAAGCTAGAGAGGCAGAGAGGCCCAAGGGAAGTGGCATGATTATCCCAATACAGAAATGCATTGACTAGGCCTCTTAAATGGCAGGTGGAAGTAAATGGAAGAAAGGAAAGGGGGCTTATATTTTTTCGTAACATCTCTCTTCAGGAAGTACTTGGCGTTGTAGTTCCCACATAAATCCACCTGCTAAAACTCCAGGGAGCTCATTAGTGGGCAGATGTTCCCACCTAAGTATGGTTACCAGCAAACGTTTAATCAAAGTCATGGCTGCATCTGGCTCCCATTAAAAGGTTTCTTTTTGTCATTGTCTTTTAACAGAACAATTCCCCATGCTTATAAATCCAGACTCAGAACATCAATTCAACCTGCCTCAGGAGTTTTGTGGCTACACCTTCCTGCTGGGAAATCAGCACTGTCTCCTGAGAATCAATTTGAGGACTATTGCCAAAGCGTTTTTCTTTTCAGTGTTTATCCACCAGAATGTCTAGGAGTAAAGCACAGACAGCGCAACACAATCCTAAGATTCAATTTCTCTCACCAAATACATACAGTGTATATGAGCATCACAGCACGAGGATGGAGAGCTTTAATTAAACTTCCAAAAGAGATCAGAGCTCAAATCCTAGAATCATCCCATATTAGCATTGTGAGTTAGGCTAGGTACTTAACCACTCTGAGCCTGTTTTCTGCTTTTTATATAAAAGGGGGTGGGTAATATCTCCTATGGATGTTGTAAAGATCAAATAATTCATGTAAAGAATATAGCACAATAACTCACAGAATGGGAGAAAATATTTTCAAATTATGTATCTGATAGGGATTTGTATCTAGACCATCTTAAGAACTCTTACAAATCAGTTATAAAAAGATAAATAACCCAATTAAAAACAGGCAAAGGATTTCAATAGACATTTCTCCAAGGAAGATATACAAATGGCCAACAAGCACATTAAAGATGTTTGACATCATTAGTCATCAGGGAAATGCAAATCAAAACCACAAAGGGACACCACTTCATAGCCAGTAGGACGGCTATGATCTAAAAGTCAGATAATCGTGAGTGCTGGTGAGGATGTAGGAAAATCGGAACACTCATACACTGCTATTAGGAATATAAAATGGTATAGCTGCTTTGGGAAAGTTTGGCAATTTCTGAAAAAGTGAAACAGAGTTACCATGTGACCCAGTAATTCTAATCCTAGGTACATTCCCAAGATTGATGAAAACAGATGTCCCACAAAAACTTGTACATGAAAAATTGATTCATAGCAGCAAGTCTTACTACCCAAAGGTGGAAACAACCCAGATGATGATTAACTGATGAATGGATAAACAAACTGTGGCATATCCATCCATACAATAGAATATTATTCAGTCATCAAAAGCAATGAAGTAGTGATACACAGATGAACTTTGAAACACTATAAATGAAAGAAGCCAGTAACAAAAGGCCACATACATATGATCCTATTTATATGAAATGCTCAGAATAGGGAAATCTAGAGACAACATAGATTAATAGTTGCTTCTGGCTGAGGGCAGAAATTGTGGGCACAGGGCAATGATAGCTAAAGAGTACAGGGTTTCTTTTGGGATGTTGAACATCTTCTAAAACAAACTGTGGGGATAGTTGCACATATCTGTGAATATTCTAAAACACACTGAATTCTACACTTCAAATGAGTGAACTGCAATTTATGCGAATTATGTCTCTAAGTTGTTTTTAAAAAGCCTGTGAGGTAGGCAGAAAAAAAAGTGCAGCCCATTACGTGGAACACAGTAAATGGTCAGTAAGTGGTAGCTATTACTATTATTCTATCATCATTTACTATACTCCTCTGACAAATTTAGTTTGTCTGGTTCAAAATCAATCCACGGCAAATGATTAAATTACCAGGAGGGAATTAAATGGGACCAATAAATCCTAATGATTGAGAGAATGATCTTTGGGAGCAGACAACCATGGATCTCCATCCCTCACATATGACCTTGAGCATGTGAACTTCTCAGTTTGCTTGTCTGTAAGATGGCGGTAATAACGGAGCCTGCCTCATATAAATACTGTTAGGAGTAAATAAAGTAAGGGATGTGCTAAGGCCAGCACAGTGACTGGAACATATGACTTCTCAGCAAAAAAATGAGATCACCCTTTCTCAAGTCAATTTCCTGCATGTTCTAATCCCCCAAAAGAGCTTTTCAATTTTTATATGCTAAAAATGTGTATTTTAAATGCCAAACTTTTTCTGGAAGTTCTTCCAATAATGGTTCACTGTTTGAATGTTGTCAGCTGCCAAAATGTCAATTATTCCAAAAGACTACATTCTTATTCTCATTGTCCTCTACTAGTAACTTGTGGACAGATACAAGTCACTGATACTGGTTGAGTTAGTAGGTATTCCTCATTTTAATCAGCCATTTGTGCATCTTTCCCTTTATGTTGGCTACTGGCAAGAAAAGAATTCATTGAAAAGTCAATGAAATAAATGTGATTCAATGAATACGGCTACCGACATTAGAAATGGAAACTATTACTAGCTAATTCAAGATTGTGCTATTGTCAAGTCTTCCACTCCCTAGGGTTTTTTCCCCCCCAAGTTTACTCAAAATCAGTGATGTTAAATAACTAAAGGAAAAACTAAAACAAGATGTTAAAGAATATGTCAAGATGTGCTTGGAAATCAATACACTGTTGCTTTTAATATAAAGAAAGGAAGACGAAACTTCCACAAACCCCCTGCTGGAACAAATCATGTTCTTCGCTTCAGGGATTGAAGAGAAGAGCAATTTTGTCACAACTATATATCATCCATCCAGATGTGTGACTTTTTTTTCAAATCTGTGAAACCTGAAGATTTCATTCTATAAACCAGAAACACATTCACTCAATTTAAAGATAACCATATGTACTTTTGTAATCAAGCTGAAATTATACTACAATAGGAAAAAAAAAACACCTTTTGGGCCGGCCTGGTGGCTCCGGCAGTTAGAGCTCCATGCTCCTAACTCTGAAAGCTGCCGGTTCGATTCCCACAAGGGCCAGTGAGCTCTCAACCACACGGTTGCCAGTTCGATTCCTCAACTCCCACAAGGGATGGTGGGCAGCGCCCCCTGCAACTAAGATTGAACATGGCACCTTGAGCTGAGCTGCCGCTGAGCTCCCAGATGGCTCAGTTGGTTGGAGCGCGTCCTCTCAACCACAAGGTTGCCGGTTCGACTCCCACAAGGCATGGTGAGCTGTGGCCCTTGCAACTAGCAACGGGCAACTGGACCTGGAGCTGAGCTGCACCCTCCACAACTAAGACTGAAAGGACAACAACTTGAAGCTGAACGGTACCCTCCACAACTAAGATTGAAAGGACAACTTGACTTAGAAAAAAGTCCTGGAAGTACACACTGTTCCCCAATAAAGTCCTGTTTCCCCTTCCCCAATAAAATCTTTTTTTTTTAAAAAAAAAAACAAAACACAGTTTTATACCTTTACAACTTTATTCAGAAATTCAGCATAGGAATTACCTATAAAAGTCTTAGATTTCATATATAGCTTCCAAGTTAAGCTTTGGGTCTGGAATTCTGCTTTAAACTAACTTAACAAAAACATCAACAAAAGCAATATACACGATGCAGGCAGTTTCAGGAAAAGCTGTGTCCTGCAGGAAGTCTCTATCCAGGGGATGGCATATGTCAAGTTCATTATTTTTTTGCCAAGGTGTAACCATGTGCCACTCTGCTGCACACCTGAAACTAATATAAAGTAATATTAACTATCAACTGTAATTGAAAAAAAGTCAAAAATATAAATAAATGAAAGATAAAAAAAAATAAATAAAATAAAAATAAAATGAAGCCTGCCCCTTCAGAGTCATAGGCCATTTTATTTCTGCAAGTAGCCTCTACGGTATAAGGGAGACACTATGTGGAAGTTCTGGAATCTTATTCAGATCATCAGCAGCATTTTACCTTTTCTATTTGTGTTGCTTAGAAACATACGGTGACTCACATTTCTCTTGTAATGCCATTTGTTTGGTTCACCAATCCATTAGCATGTTTTAGGAAAATTATTTTGCTTGTATAAAAAGTAAAGACAGCAACTCCCACAGCCAGATAGATGGGGGCGTTTTGTTATCAAATCTAGCTAGCCAAATAAGGCTGGGCTCTGCTCATTAATAAAACAAGCCTGAGCATGCTCCATGTGATTTTTTTCTCGTTTCTTGGAATGGGCACTTAATGAATGGGCCTAAATGCCTTGCCAACACTCTGGTCATTTTGATTATTAGGAAATTCCTAGGATCTCTTTCTCTGAGGACTGAAAGCCTCACAAGGAAACAAGCAGGGATTATGCCTGCTTTCTCTCTCATCCTTCCTTCTTTAAACGGTCCCTGGCAGTTAACTGACAATAACAAGTTTTGAATAAATTAAGCAGTCAAGCAAGCATTCACTAATCATGGTCTGACTGCTTGCTTTCCTGCTGCCATCATGGTAAGGCTCTTTGCCATCTCTGGACTCGTCCTTAAACTCTAGGTTCCTTTTTTTTTTTTTTTTGCATCACGGGGATTCTAGGTTTATTATCCCTGAAGATATCTTTTTTTTAATTTATTGGGGTGACAATTGTTAGTGAAATTACATAGATTTCAGGTGTACAATTCTGTATTACATCATCTATAAATCCCACTGTGTGCTCACCACCCGGAGTCAGTTCTCCTTCCATCACCATATATTTGATCCCCCTTACCCTCATCTCCCAGCCCCACCCCCCTTACCCTCTGGTAACCACTAAACTATTGTCTGTGTCTATGTTTTGTTCCTCATTTGTTTGTCTTGTTCTTTTGTTGTTTTTGGTTTATATACCACATATCAGTGAAATCATATGGTTCTCTGCTTTTTCTGTCTGACTTGTTTCGCTTAGCATTATACTCTCAAGATCCATCCATGTTGTCACAAATGTTCCTACATCATCTTTTCTTACAATGAGATATCACCTCACCCCAGTCAGAATGGCTATCATCAACAAGACAAAGAGTAACAAGTGTTGGAGAGGCTGTGGAAAAAAAGGAACCCTCATACACTGTTGGTGGGAATGCAGACTGGTGCAGCCGTTAATGGAAGGCAGTGTGGAGGTTCCTCAAAAAATTACGAATAGAATTACCATATGACCCAGCAATCCCTCTCCTGGGTATCTACTCAAAAAATCTGAAAACATCTACATGTTCCTTTTTTTAATTAAAAAGACTTTTTACACATATGGATGTACCTCAAATTACTAAGAACAGTCCCATTCATTTATTTTTGCTTTTACTTCCCTTGTCCTTGTCAAATTCATCAAATCCTCTCTGAACCCAAGGTCCATAAGTTTAGTATCTATGCTCTCTTCTATGCAATTTACTGTTTCAGGTCTTATTGTTTGGTCTTTGATCCATTTTGAGTTAATTTTTGTATAGGGTGACAGACAGCAGTCTAATTTCATTCTTTTACATGTGGCTTTCTAATTTTCCCAGCACCATTTATTGAAGAGGCTTTTTTTTCTCCATTGTATGTTTTACGCTCTTTTGTTGAAAATTATTTGCCCATATAGATGTGGGTTTGTTTTTGGGTTCTTAGTTTTGTTCCATTTGTCTGTGTGGCTGTTTTTCTGCCAATACCATGCTGTTCTGATTATTGTCACTTTGTGGTATAATGTGAAGTCAGGGAGTGTGACAGCTCCAGTATTGTTCTTTTTTCTCAGGACTGCTTTGGTTATTCAGGGTCTTTTGTGATTCCATACAAATTTGATGATTTTTTTGTTCTATTGCTTTAAAAAATGCCAAAGGGATTTTGATGGAGATTGCACTGAATATGTATATTGCTTTGGATAATATGGCCATTTTAACTTTGTTGATTTTCTAATTCATGAACAAATAAAGGCTTCTGCACAGCAAAAGAAACCATCAACAATACAAAGAGGCAACCAAGCGAATGGGAGAAGATATTTGCAAACAACACCTCCGATAAGGGGCTAATATCTAAAACATATAAAGAACTCACACAACTCAACAACAACAACAACAACAACAACAAACAATCCAATTTAAAATTGGGCAGAGAATCTGAACAGACATTTCTCCCAAGAAGGCATACAAACAACCAACAGATATATGAAACAAGGCTCAACTTCACTACCTATTAGAGAATTGCAAATAAACAATGAAATATCACCTCACATCTGTTAGAATGGCTACCATCAACAAGACAAGAAATAACAAGTGTTGGAAAGGCTGTGGAGAAAAAGGAAACCTCATACGCTGCTGGTGGGAATGTAAATGGTACAGCCGCTATGGAAGGCAGTGTGGAGGTTCCTCAAAAAATTAAGAATAGAATTACCATATGACCCAGCAGTTGTTCTCCTCGGTATCTCCCCCAAAAAATCTGAAAACATTTATCTGTAAAGATATATGTACCCCTGTGTTCATTGAGCATTATATGTGGGGGCCAAGAAATGGAAACATCCAAAGTATCTTTCGATAGATGATTGGATAAAGAAGATGTGGTACATATATACAATGGAATACTATTCTGCCGTAAGAAAAGATGAAATAGAGCCATTTGTGATAACATGGATGGATCTTGAGATTATCATGCTAAGCAAAATAAATCAGAAAAAGTCGAGAACCATGATTTCACTTATATGTGGTATATAAAAATGAAAGCAACAAGTGAACAAGATAAACAAACAAACACAAATTCACAGACAACGGTTTAGTAGTTACCAGAGGATAAGGGGGAAGGGGGAGGTAGAACAGGTAAAGAGGGTCAAATATATGGTGACAGAAGGAGACTTCACTTTGGGTGGTGAACACACCATATGCAGATGATGTATTATAGAACTGTACACTTGAAATCTACGTAATTTTGTTAATCAATGTCACCCCAATAAATTTAATAAAAATTTTAAAAGTTTTTACAGCTTTATTGAGGTATAATTGATACACCAAAAAAAACTGCACATATTTAATGTATACAACTTGATAAGTTTGGAGAAAACATACACCATGATACCATCACCACAATCAAGGTGAGGTTCCTTTGATTATATAGAGGAGAGAAAAAACAAAAGCACAGAGGTGGGTATTTACTTTATCAAAGAGACAGTAAGTCTAACAAAATAAATGACAATGTAAACTCAGAAATTGTCTCTATCATAATGTATTCGGGGAACCAAAATACACAATTAGTCAAAAGAAAGTTAAATTGTAAAGCATTTACCAATAAGGTGAAATGCAATTTCTCTTTTTGATAGAATGTTTTGTTCAAAATTTTTTTGTTCATTCAGGCCTTGCTGATAAGTAATTCCAACTTCTATCTCCAAAGAGATTAATCACATTTAATGTGTGCATTGGCACAGTGACACACCTAAAGCAAGTAGGCGGAAAACGATTTTGCCAATGTTATTGGGATGTGTTTTTGCCAAGCTCTGAACAATATTACTTAATGGCAATTCTAAGAGAGATGATATATGTGCTTCAGCTGAAGGAATTTCTTTGACTCAAAATAATTAAATGTGTAGTCAAGTTTATTTCCATATGCATGTAGTAAGTAGGTTCCTTGAAATCCTATGTCTATTCTGAACCCAGGTACACTCCGCAACAATTTTTTTCAATTTTGGAAAAGCAGACATATGACTTCCTAGGTGTGTTATCCTAACCCCCATTAGTGACTATAGCAGAGAGAATAATGGTTGCCCAAAGATTTCCACCTCCTAATTCCCAGACACTATAAATATTTTACCTAACATGAGAAAAGAGATTTTGCAGATATGGTTAAGGATTTTGAAATGGGGAGATTATCCTGGATTATCCAGGAGAGACTGGTATAATTACAAGGGTCCATAAATGGGGACAAAGAAGGCAGAAGAGGTAGAATCAGAGAGATGGTGTCATAAAAAAGACTTCCCCAGTTATTGCTGACTTTGTGAAAGAGGGCCACCTGTCAAGGAATCTGGGAAGCCTCTACCAGCTGGAAAAATTCAGTAAAACTGATTCTTCCCTGTAAATTTTATGGATATATGTTATCAATAGATAGTAAAATTCGTGCCAAGTTTGCAGTCTTAGGGGTTGATTTTTTAAAGGTCTGGAACGGATTAATCCATTTTGCACTACTTTCTATGGGGAAACCATGCCTCGGTTTTCAAACGTTTCAGAACTCGAACAGTTTTCTAGAATGGATTATGTTCGAAAACCGTGGTACCACTGTAATAATCTGTGGTGTTTTAAGCCACCTATTTTGTGGTAATTGGTTATAGCAAGCAAAAGAAAATAATACAGTGACCCTCTTAGATTCACAAGAATAATGTAGATTAGAAAAGAAGAAAGATGATACTACACATGTTTTCTGTAACAAGACCTGGGCAACACAATTGTCAACCAACTAGGGATGCTATTTTGAGGAATCAAAAGAGCCTGTAAAGCTGTGAGAACATGTTAAATCTCATCAGTTAAGAAAAAACATCTAAACCATTATTTCTGACTATACTGTGAGACTCAATTGGTTTGAACTGCAGTAGAGTAAGCCTTTAATTCATCTGCAAAATAATACATTTACTGGAGCATTTTCCAGCAAGAGAAAAAGAAACTTTGCAGAAAGGAGCTTCTGTAGAGGCAGTAGTATATCTTCGTGATCTTGATAGCTCAAATTAGCTGAATTCAGCTCAAACTGCATAAACAATTGCATAAAAATCAAACATGATATAACTCTAAGTAAATCAGTATATTCCTTTTTAACTCTGAAGAAATGGGGGATATGAAAACAGAGATATATATGTCCACTCTGAGGTATAGATGAAATCAACATCTCTTTATATGTATGAAGGAGTCCTTCATGGAGGAGGAAAGGAGTGTAATACAGCAGGCTAAAACAAGGGTATCATAACCATTACACGTGGGACATGACACAGTCACAGAGGTAGGAATGAAACGATTACCATCAATAAGGAAAAGGGAAAAAGAAATTCAGTCCTTAGATATGAATCCATTCAGATTTTCTGGATCTATGAGAAAAGCCATTATACTTTAGGGCTAGGCCAGCAGTGAGGTCATATAGAAGACAATCCTATGAGAGATGTGTTAACCTGGAAATACGTGAATGTGGAATCCCATCACCTGAATGAGATGCTGCACCTTGATCACCCCAAAATATATTTATTTTTTACTTATACTTCAGTGAACATAGATATTCAATGTTGAAAAAATAAACCTTAGTTATTCCCCCAAAGAATCCTATAAATTCCTCTAAACTATTCCCTAAAGAAAACTAAGGAATTTTGGAATTCATCAGTAGTAAATTCATTCAAAATGTCAGACAACCTAATATGCATGATTTATGTTCAAAGTAGGAAAGTGACTAGAAATAGGAGAGTCAAGTACAAATAGCACGAAACTATGATGAAAGAGAGACCTGAATTTCAGTTCTGACACTGCCACCACCTGGCTATGGAATCTTCAGTAAGTCATTTCCCCTCTCTGGGTCTCAGTTTAAGTATCTTGAAATTGACGGAGATTTAAATTAATTGAGAAATGGAGAGGCTGTGGAGAAAAAGGAATCTTTATACACTGTTGGTGGGAATGAAAATTGGTACAGCCGCTGTGGAAAACAGTATGGAGGTTCCTCAAAAAATTAAGAATAGACTTACCATATGACCCAGCAATCCTTCTTCTGGGTATCTACCCAAAAAGTCTGAAAACATTCATCCATAAAGATATATGTACTCTGATGTTCTTTGCAGCTTTACTTATGGTGGCCAAGACATGGAAACAACCTAAGTGCCCTCTGATAGATGGCTGGATAAAGAAGATGTGGTACATATATACAATGAAATATTACTTAGCCATAAGAAAAGATGAAATAGTGCCATTTGCAACAACATGGATGGATCTTGAGATTATTATGCTAAGTGAAATAAGTCAGAGAGAAAAAGTCGAGAACCATATGACTTCATTTATATGTGGGGTATAAAACTGAAGGCAACAAACAAGACAAACAAAGAAAGAAACAAAAACTCATAGACACAGACAACACTTCAGTGGTTACCAGAGGGTAAGAGAGGAGGAGGATAGAAGAGAGTAAAGAGGGTCAAATATATGGTAATGGAAGGAGAACTGACTCTGGGTGGTGAACACACAATGGGATTTATAGATGATGTAATACAGAATTATATACTTGAAACCTATGTAGTTTTGTTGACCATTGTCACCCCAACACATTTTAAGAAAAAAAGAAATAATAGAAACTCTGTCTCCTATAAACTATTTATAAAACACAAAAATAAAATGAAATAGACGCATTAATATGTAAAAATAAATAAATAAATAAATAAATAAAGATATATTTGGAAAAAACACGCTTCTACTAGTTCCTCTTTCAGCCCCTGCACATACTTATAACACATCATGGCACCCTTTCCCTGAACCTTGATATAGCCTCATGATTCTCAACTCAGCAAACCAAGCAGCGGCTACCGGACCATCAGATTCGACACACAAGGTGAAACTTATTGCCCTTCCTCGAAAATAATCTTTAAAATGCCTTCCAGTACCAAGGACTTATGTTTTTATGCTTTCTTGATTGAATGATCCCTGTCCTAACTATTTAAAATAGACTTGATAAGAATGGATCTTCTTCTGCAATTTCATCAATTTACTTCTTCTAAGAGTTCTGTTACAGGTCCTTGTGAAATTCAGAATCAGAGAAAGATTCTGTATTATAATGACAATGGTTTATAGGGCTGTTTTTTGTGCTCACAGAAAGAAGACCAGCTGCAGAGAATCACGGCTCCAGTGATCTTTTGACTTAGGTGTACCTGGCCTTAAACTGCCTTCACCGTTTGACTGAAAGTAGAAAGCAACAGCACAATTAGCAGAATGATGGCCTCAGAAAGGTACAAAATGGGTCTGGAAGGCTGAAATGTAATTCAACTGTAAAGTTAACTAGAAGCAGGAAAACAACATGCCCAGGAAATAAGGAGCCAGTCCTATATGGTGGAAAGAGCATAAGCTCTGTAATCAGGCAGAGAGACATAGGTTCAAAAAACAGCTCTGCCACTTGAGATCTGTGCAGCCTCAGCAAGTCACTGAGCTTCTCTTGAGTCTCTGCTTTTATATTGTGCAGAAGTAGGCACAATGACTACCTCTGGGGGTGGCTGTGAAAGTTAAATGCGATGAGTTTATTAAGGTCAGTGAAAATGTCCAGCATGTTGCCTGATATGTACTAAGTGTTCAATATTTGTCAATTTCCTTCCTTCTCTCTTTCCTTTCTTCCAAAGAGAAAAGCCAATTTGAAGAGCCTTATCTTATGCAAAAGCCCATCTACAAAGACTCCCGCATTCTTACTTCCTGAGGTAAATTTTGTAAATTAAGAAATAATTTTTAGGGGCCGGCCCGGTGGCTCAGGCAGTTGGAGCTCCGTGCTCCTAACTCCGAAGGCTGCCGGTTCGATTCCCACATGGGCCAGTGGGCTCTCAACCACAAGGTTGCCAGTTCAATTCCTCGAGTCCCGCAAGGGATGGTGGGCTCTGCCCCCTGCAACTAAGATTGAACACAGCACCTTGAGCTGAGCTGCCTCCCGGATGGCTCAGTTGGTTGGAGCGCATCCTCTCAACCACAAGGTTGCTGGTTTGACTCCCGAGGGGATGGTGGGCTGTGCCTCCTGCAACTAGCAAGGGAAAATGAACCTGGAGCTGAGCTGCGCCCTCCACAACTAAAACCAAAAGGACAACAACTTGAAGCTGAATGGCACCCTCCACAACTAAGATTGAAAGGACAAGTTGATTTGGAAAAAAGTCCTGGAAGTACACACTGTTCCCCAATAAAGTCCTGTTCCCCTACCCCAATAAAATATTTAAAAAAATAAAAAAAAGAAATAATTTTTAGAAACTAATTTTTGATGTAAAGAAATCACTGTCAGATTAACTGCTGTTTATAGAGCCTTTCTACATGTTTATCTCAAGGTGAAGATTAAAAATTGGAATAGGAGGACATTTTGTAGCTCAACTCTGAGAAAGTCTGATTGAACTGGGATTTTCTGATTAGGTTGGTAACATAAAAATGTTATTTGCTGGAATGTAAAATCACTGGTAGTAATTCCACATCGAGCTGAATTTAAAGGCAAATAATAGTGTATATTAACTGAGCGGGGAGAGAGGTCTGAAAAATGAGGCTTACAGTCCTAAGGGTCAGATGGTCAGAGGAGGAGGGTTCAAGGCAGCCATCCCTAGAAAAGTAGCCTTATCACAAGATACACTACGGGGAGTTTCCAGCATATACCTTGCTGTATTAGAGGTTACTAAACAAATGCAGGAACATAAGTAAAGAATATAAAATAACGCAAAATCATGCAATCCCTCACCTCTTAAAAGGAACAGGAATGAAAACAGGCAATATTGGGACTTTTGAAGCGCACACGCATGCCATTCCCAAAGCAGCACGGCCTGTACTGAATAACAATCTCATCAAGATGCCTAGAGAAACATGGTTGCTATTTTCACCCCTACTCCCATCTCAACCAGCTTTGTTCTTGGCATCTGTATTTGCAGAGGCAACTATTGTAGTGCAATTTGAGGAACTGAGTATATTTTCTGGAAAGTTAATGGGATTTTTAATCTCTTAGAAAATGGGTAGTTTTGTGAGAAAGTCATTTCTGTCTACGGAAAAAGAACAGAGAACTGTTATTGAAAGGATTTTCTATACAGAAGTGTAAAGTCAGACAGGGTTCCTTTAAATTTTTAATGCCATTCAAAAGATACAACAGGCATTCTTAAGTTATACATGCACAACTATATGAAGAGATGCAAATAAAAAAATGGCAGACGAGCAACACAGGACTAGTGTTCTTATGGTCGACACTTATTTTTTTTTGCCCTACATCTGATGGAAGGTATTTTTCTGATACCATTCTATACCCTTCAAACTCATACAAGGAGAACTGTGTTAATGAAGGGAAGAAATGTTCTGGACTGCGAGACAGGTATACAGCATTAAGTGAACAAAATCTATTTCCCTATGACCCTGTGGCTCCATCTCACCTTGGAGCATAAACTGTATAATCCATACAAAGGCCAGCTACTAATCTCAAGATCCAATTCCCCAGGAGGAGATTGCATTCAAAGGAACAACAGTGCATTATTAAAATATATATAATTTAAATATAGATAATACTATAAAATATAATATTTTATAATATTATAAAAATATGTATAATTTAAATTTCTTTTCCTTTCCTCTCTCCTTGAATTCAAAAATACTAATTGGGTCTGCTCCCTTGTGGTGGCCAGTGCCCACAGGGCCTGTGGAAACTAGGAGACCAGGGCTGAGGAGGTGGTTGGGGCCAATGAGGCAGAGTGGGCAGCAGGGCTGTGGGCTCAGGGCCAAAGAGAACGCTGCAGCCTTGGTAGCTGAGGCTAAGGAAGCAGTTGGGGCCAAGTTGTTGGCTAGAGCTAGGAGGCAGCAGGTTAATATTGGGGCCCACAGAGCCAAGATAGACAAAGCACGCAGGGCCAGGGAACGTAACAGAAGCTGGTGGAGTGCGGGCTAAGATGGCAGTTTGGGCCTCTCCATGGCTACGGCTGTACAAGTTCACTTCCTTTTCTGCAGGTTTTAGAGAGCCTCTCCCTGGCACAAACACATTACGGAGGATGGCTCCACCTCTTCTTTAGTGAATTCTGTCTCTGCTTTCTCACGTCAGGCCAACAATCTCAACTACTCCCACTCTGGCTTCTCTTTGGCCTACAGATTCTGCGTAGGCCTGATTTGAACCCTTTCCCCACCAATCCCTTAGATCCTAGGCTTGAATTTGACAGGGTCACTAGGGATGTGGTGGGAGAGACGGGTGAGGGGCAGAGGACCTTTTGTCCCCCTCCCTTAGGCCAACAGGATCCCAGGTCCAGGGATAACCACTGTGAGGGCAGATGCTGGCTGCAACATGCCCAGAGCACTCAGCAATGACTGCAGGTCAGGTGACTTGCTGAGAAGTGGCTGAGCCACGGCCTGGGCTTTCTTGAGTGCTGGGCCACCACACAATACAGATATGACATAAAGGGGCAGCTGCGAATAATATTCCTTCATACGGTTTGCCTCAGCGGGCAAAGCGTGGTATCCCCTTTCAAGCAAAACAACTTCACATGGACTGGACTTTAATAGTATCTAACAGGCCTTACTTAATATAACTCAGTGAGATCATGGGTTTTGAGCGCTGATATGGGTAACACAATAAACTCAAGAAGTTTAAAATATAACCAGAACCAAAGAAACAAGTCCAGTCTCCAAATGTTATGATACTATGATAGACGTCCTTAAACAGGAGCCTGTGTAGCAGGTGATTATTTAGCAATCATGTTAATGAAACATTTTGCATCTTCTCACTATATTCCAGAGCACTGTTTAGGCATCCTAGTTTTTTTCTGGAGTTGTAATAACTCATTCTGGAAAAGAGAAGACACAAGAGATGACGTGATAGCAGAAAATAATTTCTCTACAATAAATGGTGATGGGGAAACTAGTTAGGAAAAACTGATTGGGAAACTGTTAGGAGAAAATAAAATTGGACCCTTCTCTCACTCTAAATATAAAAATCAACCCAAAATGGATTAAAGTAATAAAAGTGTTAGAAGAAAATATAGGGAAAAATCTTCTTGACGTTGGTCTGGGAAATGATTCTTGGATATGACCCCAAAAACACAGGCAATGAAAGCAAAAATAGACAAATGAGATTGTAACAAATTAAAAAGCTTTAGCACAGCAAAGGAAATCAGCAAAGTAAAGAGACAATATACAAATGGAAGAAAATATTTGCAAACAATATAGCTGATAATGGATTAATATCCAAAATGAACAAACAACTCAAAACAACTCAATAGCAAAACCCAAGTAATCTGAGTGAAAATTGGACAAAGGACCTGAATAGATATTTCTCAAAAGACATACATGTGGCCAACTTGTACATGAAAAAATACTCCACATCACTAATCATCAGGAAAATGTTAATCAATGCTACAATGTATATCACCTCACAATTGTTAGAAAGGTTATTATCAAAATGACAACAGATAACAAGTGTTGGCAAGAATGAAGAGAAAAGAGACTTGGTGGCAACATACCAAGGAGATAGCTACCTATGTGGTGAAATAGTTGCGGTTATGTAGGATAAATAAGTCTGGAGATCTAATGTATAGGCATGATGACTATACTTAATAATACTCTACTGAACACTGGGAATATCCTGAGAGTATATTTCAGGAGCTCTCTCACACACAAAAAATTGTGGCAATATAAATTGGGACAGCCATTATTAAGAACAGTATGGGGGTTTTTCAAAAATTAAAAATGAAACTACCATAGGACCCAGCAATTCCACTTCTGGGTATCTACCCAAAGGAAATGAAATCAGTATCTCAAACAGATACCTGCATGTTCATTGCAGCACTATTCACAATAGCCAAGATATGGAAATACCCAGGTGTCTGTACACGGATGAATGGATAAAGATGATGTGATATAGGTGGGAATAATAATGGAGTACTATTCAGCTATAAGAAGGAAAACCTGCCATTTGTGACAACAGGGATGTACCTACCAGATATTATGCGACATGAAATAAGTCAGAGAGAGAAACACAAATACCATATGGTCTCACTTACACGTAGAATCTAAAAATAAAAAGTCAAACTCAGAAGCAAAGAACAGTGGTTATCATGGGCTGGGGAAGGTGGAGAAAATGGGGAGATCAAAGGGCTAAAAGTTTCAGTTATGTAGGATAAACAAGTCTGGAGATCTAATGTATAGGCATGATGACTATACTTAATAATACTCTACTGAACACTGGGAATATCCTGACAGTATATTTCAGGAGCTCTCATCACACACACAAAAATGGTAACTATGTGAAGAGATGATGTGATTAGCTTGACTGCAGTAATCATTTCATTATGTATATCAAAAAATCATGTACACCTTAAATATATATACATTTTACTTGAAACTGTATAAATAAATGAAAAAGGAGTTAAAAAGTTGTAAAAGGTAAAATAAATATTCTGCGTTCTAAGGTTGATTGTGGAGATGATGGTCCATTTTGTTCTACTTCTAGGAAACACAGTTCAAAAGGGTTGGGCTACTTTACCACATGGGTAGTTATCTCCTCGGTGTACCCATGTGACCAAACATGCTGGTCATCATTCTCATTGCACCTTACCCATTTTCCTTATGCTAATCACCACAGATATATTCAAATATTTTTTTCTTTTTTTGTGTTTGTTTTCAAGTATCTATCCTGATAGATTTTAAACTCCGTGAAGTCAGCAAATGTGTTTTACTTACCATTGTATGCCTAGTGCCTAGCCTAATGTTTTACTCCTAATAAATACTCCATAAATATGTGTGGAAAGGGAGGACTGGAGGGAAGGAAGAAAGCAAAGAGGGGAGGAAAGAAACAAGGAAGTAAGATGGAGCAAAGGACATGGATATAAAAGTTATTTAGATGGTGCACTCAACGTGATCTATGGATAAATAGGTTAATAATCAACCTTTTTAACCTACACAGAACACAATTTACATGGCAATGCATATCATGTGACAGGACAGTCACATAGGTGACTAACACATAGAGTGAATAGATGGACTACAACTTATTTGTAGAAGTTTGGAACAGTCTTGGAACTTATTTATAAAAAACGTATTTCCTTATAACATCTGTTTCCAAATGAATCCTCTTATTTTTTTCAAGAAAGCATCTGATCCAGAAGTATTTAAAGTATGCATATCATATGTATTCAGTAGGGCTACTCAAAAACCTCAAAGTTATTCTTGCCACTTTTCTTTTCCTCTCCATACGTTTCCAATTCGTTGCCAAGATTTGTCAATGTTGTTTCCTTAATATCTTTTTAAAAATATTTTTTAATTTTCATTTACATTTGACATATATTATATTAGTTTCAGTTGTACAACAGTGATTAGAAATTTATATAACTTATGAAGTGATCACCCCAATAAATCTAGTACCCATCGGACACAATAGTTATTATAATATTATTGACTGTACTCTACTCCCTATGCTATACTTTACATGCCCATGACTATTTTGTAACTATGAATCTGTACTTCTTAAATCCCTTCCTCATTTTCACCCATTCCCCACAATCCCCTTCCCATCTGGCAACCATCAAAATATTATCTGTATCTATGAGTTTGTGTGTTTTGTTTGTTCATTCATTTTGTATTTTAAATTCCACATATAAGTTAAATCATATAGCATTTGTCTATGTCTGACTTATTTCACTCAGCATAATACCCTCTAGCTCCATCCATGTTGTTGAAGATGGCAAGATTTCATTCTTTTTTATGGCTGAGTAATATTCCATTGTATATATGTACCACTTCTTATTTATCTATTCATCTACTGATGGACACTGAGGTTGCTTCCTTACCTTGGTATTGTAAATAATGCTGCAATGAATATATGGATGCAATTAGTGTTTTGAGTTTCTTTGGATAAATACCTAGAAGTGGGATTACTGGGTCCTTCTTTGGCTCTTGTTATACGCTTTGTTGTAAAGTCTATTTTGTCTGGTACAAATATTGCTAACCCAGCTTATTTTTTCTATTTCCATTTTCATGAAATATCTTTTTCCATCCCTCTACTTTCATTCTGTGTGGTGTGCTTTGATCTAAAGTGAGTCTCTTGTAGGCAGCATATGTAAGGGTCTTGTTTTCCTATCCATTCAGCAACCCTATGTCTTTTGATTGAAGCATTTAATACAATTACATTTAAAGTAATTATTGATGGATATGTAGTTATTGCCATTTTATTTTTCATATTTTTGATTATTTTTATTCTCCTTCTTGAAGAAGTTCCATATCATTTCTTGTAATGCTGGTTGGTGGTGATGAACTCTTTTAGCTTTTTTTTTTTTTTTTTTTTTTGTCTGGGAACTCTTTATCTGTCCTTCAATTATAAATGATAGCCTTATTGAGTAATCCTGTTTGTAGGTCCTTGCTTTTCATTACTTTGAATATTTTGTGCCAATCCCTTATGGCCTACAAAGTTTCTGTTGAAAATTTAGCTGACAATCTTATGGAGGCTCCTTTGTAGGTAACTAGTTGCCTTTCTCTTGCTGCTTTTAAGATTCTCTTTTGGTTTTTAAACTTTGGCATTTCAATTATGATGTGTCTTAATTTGGGCCTCTTTGGGTTCACCTTGTTTGGGACTCTCTATGCTTCCCAGGGTTGTATATCTATCTCCTCCCCTAGGTTAGAGAAGTTTTCTGTTATTATTTCTTCAAATAGGTTCTCAATCTCTTGGTTTCTCTCTTCTCCTTCTGTTACCCCTATGATGGGAATGTTGGTATGTTTGATGTTGTCCCAGAGGTCCCTTTAAACTATCCTCATTTTTTTTTTTTTGGATTCTTTTTTCTTTTTGCTATTCTCAATAGGTGTTTTCTGCTATATTGTTTTCCAAATTGCTGATTCGAACCTCTGCTTCATCTACTCTACTACTGATGCTCTCTAATGTATTCTTTATTTCAGTTATTGTAGTCTCCGTTTCTGACTGCTTTTTTGTTTTCACTCTCCATGTTACTGTTTCCTGTCTCTTTGTTGAAGTTCTCACCGAGATCACTGAGCATCCTTACAACCAGTATTTTGAACTCTGTGTCTGATAGATTGCTTACCTCCATTTTGTTTCATGCTTTTTCTGGAACTTTGTTCTAAGCTTTCATTTGGGACATGTTTCTTTGTCTTCTCATATTGGCTGCCTCCCTGTGTTTGTTTCTATGTATTAGGTAGAGCTGCTATGTCTCCCAATCTTTGTAGAGTGGCATTACATAGTAGGTGTCCTGTGGGACCTAGTGGTGCAGTCTCCATGTTCACAAGAGCTGGGTGTTCCAGCTGTGTCCCTTGTGTGGGTTGTGTATGCCCTCCTTTTGTAGCTGAGCCTTGGTTGCAATTGGCACATTGATTGGAGCGACTGACCCTGAAGCTGATTGGTTGTGAGGACTGGCTGGGAATACAGTGGAGGAGCTGTTGTGCAGGGGCTGACCTTATGGAGCAGGATTCACTTTAGCAGGGCTATGGTTTCTGAGTCTACCCTTTGGGTGTGTTGTTTGTGGAGGTGTTTGGGTGGTGCTCTGGTGTGATCTGAAGCTGGCCACCAGGTATGTTGGTTCTGGGACCTCTTTGGCAGGCCCTGGTGCAGACCAAGGTTAGTTGTTGCCTATGCTCTGGCCAGGGCCACTTGGTATGAACTACCAAGTGATCTGCAGATGGTTGCCACTTGTGCTGTGCTTGGAGGTGCCTGAGAGTAGCTAAACTGGGAAGTGTGTCTGGCTGCCACTAGTGCCAGGCTTGGGGCTGCTTAGCAAGAGGTACGAGGCATGCTGAGGCAAGATACTGCTATTTGGGGTTTGTGAATCTTTGAGAGATTTTAGGAAAGTCCACAGCATGAACCAAGAAAGGCCGTTTGGATGGGAAAGCCACTGGAAGTGGCTTGGGTGGGCCCACAAGTTTGGTGGGGAGAGGTCTCAGGGAATCACTAGGTCACTAGGGTGGGGTGAACAGTGTTAGCCAGGATGATGGAACTCAGATATAGTGTCCACCTGCATCTGCATGCTGGAAGGGGAGGGTGAAACAAAGGAACAATGGCTTCTGCCAGCACTTCTGTTTGGGTGAAACCCTTGCCCTGAAGCCAGACAATTCAGTTCGTCCCCATATGTCCCTGGCACCTTTCCAGCTGCTGCCCCAGCAGTGGAGCTGAGAACAAGGGAGTTTGTCAGCAAGTAAGTCCTGCATGGGCCCTTTAAGAGGAGCACCTGGGACTCCAGACACCCTTGTCTCACTCAGCCACGGTCTCCGCTGGTTTTCACAGTCAGAAGTTATAGGGACTTCTCTCCCTGGCCCTGGAACCATGGGCAGGGGAGCCTGGTGTGGGGCTGGGATCCCTCGCTCCTCAGAGGCAACCTCCATAGCCGAGATATCCCTCCCAATTTTTACCATCACACATGGGTGTGGGGCCAGCCTGTTCTACATCTCTACCCTCCAGTATCAAGGTGGCTTCTGTATGTCCTTAGTTGTAGGACTTCTCTTCAGGTACACTTTAGGCAATTCTCAGTGATGGTTGTTCTGTAATTTAGTTGTAATTTTGATGTGGTCTTGAGAGGAGGTGAACACAGCATTTATCTAATCCACCATTTTGATTGGAAACTTCCTTGATATCTTTTGAATCTCTCTTCCCTTTATTCTCTACTAGGGTAAGTCATAAGTCCACCCTAAGCTATCTTTCCATTGGTCAGGTGAAAAAAACCTCTTAACTGGTCTCCCTGCTTCTATGCCAGATCCTTCAAATTCACTTTTTCTGTTGCAACTATAGTGTTTCAAAATACAAAGATGGGTATGTCAACTACATGTTAAAAAGTCGTTAGTGGCTCAAAACAGTTAATACCAAAATTTTCAGTTAATTCAGGTGTGGTATGGTATGACCTTCCATTACCTTTCCAGCCTCCTCTTGCAACACTCTCATCTTTACCATCTATCTACATGCTGATCACGAGCTTGATTTTAGTTCTTTTAATGTATCACTCTATCCTGTCATCAGGTTGTTGTACATACTGTTTGCTTCATCCAGAATGTTTCCAAACACCTATGCCTTTTACCTAATCAGTCCTCCTCCTGTTTTGGGTCTCAGCTAAAGTAACATTTCTTCAGGAAAGCTTTCCCTAGCCAACGTTTCTCTCTAGTCTATGTCGGGATTATTTTTAATATGTTCCATGTAACCATGTTCTTGACATGAATAAAAAAATTCTCTCAGATTGGAATGATACACTTATGTAATTATTTGATTAATACCTATATACTTTAACAATTAGAAGATAAGGTCAATTAGAATAATGTCTGGTTTTGGTCAACATTTTATTAACATTTCCTAGCATAATGAGTAGCACATAGCTGATAATCAACAAATAGTTTTGAAAGGGGTAAAGAATAAGTGCACTCAAGGAAGTGTAATTTTAAAATATTCTCATAAACATAGGAAAACTTTCTATAATCCCATTTTAACCTAAAGTTGAAGACTTAGACTTACTATTTTAATTAACATCCTCTACAATTGTAAAAGAATAGTAACATCACCATTGTACTTGGTAACAGTTTCTTTTTATGAAAAAATATTGAAACTTTTAGGGTTGCATTATAACCTTGTGATGAAACCAAATTAATATGCTCTATAGCTTGATCTCATCATCAAATCACCTTTAATATGAATAATGAAATGTCTCCATGGAGAAAACGTTTTATTCCACGTTCAAATGTCTGCCCATGGGAGAAGGGTGTGCTATCTATTCAAATGATATCAAAGAGTTAGGTGGTATTATGGACTATGTTGAGAAATTGATTCACTGATCTATTGTGATAGAAAATATCCTCAGAGACTATTTTTACATTTAAAAGCATTGCAACAGTCTTAGTGGCAACAATCACCTTAACTGCTGTTTTATTTATTTATTTTTTAATGATGATCTCTCTCAGGCTTCTCCTGGCTAGAACAAAACAACAAAGAAAATTATTTTCTTTACTTAATTACACGTATTGTACCTTGTTCTTATTCTAAAATAAGAAGAAACAGGAAGGTTGGTTCATGACTGTAGGCAGAAAGTATAGATACTACTAGTGCTGAATGATTATAGCCTGGGGCTAAGCCAAAAGAGAGCAAAGCAAATTAAACTGCAACATAGAACATAAAATTCATACAGGGCACAGCAGTCAAACAAAAAAGTAAAATAATTTATGGGAACATCGTGGGCCCTTAACATGTAAAACGAAAGTGTCAAAAATAAGGAACATAAGAATTTCTCTCCCTCTTTTTAATGAATATAGGTTCTACCAACCCTAAAGTTCTTATTTGGGGAAAAGAGCTTTCAAACTTGCATTCACTTGACTTTGGAATGAACTTTATCTCCAAAGGCCTTTTAAAACATTTTAAAAACATGAAACTCGCCTTCATCTCTTCCCCCACCTGTCCCTTGGTCCATCCCTCAAAAAAGACCATTCATGATACTTCCCTGTTCAAAGCCTTTAATGGATTTCCCATAACCTTTCAGATTAATTCGAAAAATTTTAGGAGGACATGGAAGTTTTTTTAACATAATTTTCAAAGTGTTTTAAGATCTGACCCCTGCTCATTTCTTGCTAGCTCAACATTCAAATGGATACAAAAGGTGACCTCTTTATAGTTTCCAAATAGGTCTTTCTTCACTGTTACTTCTCTGTTTTGTGAATGTGCTGGGAATATCCTTTCTCCTGAAGTTAATTCCTGCTAGTCCTAAAAGGACCAAATTAAATGATAATCTTTCACTGTCTCTAAAAATCCTTCCTCAGTACTCCCATTTTGGGTGAGGTGCCACCCATATGCTCCAAGGTCAAAAAGAAAAATAGATAAGCTTTATTTATTTAGGTACAATAAAAATTATTGCCATTAATGATTTTTTTTAAAAAGCTAACTATATATATAATTAAATAATATGACTTCATAGTGGAACTAAAAAAGGCTATACATATCATCTACTCAGCAAGATTTTACCAAAGACAAGTTTATCCCACAGGGTACGATGGCCATGTTGGCAGGGTTGATATGTTCTGGAAGGCCACTCCATTGAGTAAATTACAGCTCCTCTCCACAGGGAACCGAAGCAGCAATTTCCTCCATACTAACAGCAGGAACTTGTCATTCAATTAACAGAAATAGAGATAGAGATGGTAGTAAATGCTTTTGTTGTAAACAGCATTGTATATGTGCATTTGATACGCTGGAGTTCTGGAATTAACTGATAGTGAAACTAATCTCCTTTCTTCAAGGACCTGACACCTGAATTGGAATGTTTGCTCACCTGAGCTGCCATCTCACTCCTAACTATCTTTTGGCGATAGAAATGGCATGTAAATCAGCCAACAGCTAAGACACCATTTCCTCACTCCTAAGAAGGCGTCACTAACATTTCATTGCTAGTCAGTTTTTCAAAAGTCTGCATGACCCCCAAAATTCTGTAAATGATTTATTCATGAAATTAGATTGAAATCTCTATTCCATGCATATTAATGACATCAATAGAGACAGGTGCTGTTCTAGAATTTTTATGTTGGTGGAGTTTGGCATCAGCGATTGGTTGAGGGAAGTGGGGAGAAAGGCTGAAGGACTTGTCTTGGGCTGACTGCGCTTCTGTGGGGAGGCACTTGCGGTGGAATCAAATGAATGTTAGTGTCCTAAACCCTGTGTCCCAGATGGCTTGGCATCACCATTAACAGCAGAAGCCTCTGTGCAGCTTCGTGAAGGAACAACTGGCACTGTTCTGAGTATTAAGACCTAGGTTCTTGCCTAAAATCCGCTGCTAAGTATTTAAGTGATGCTGGATACGTTATTTTCCCTCTTTGGATTCCAGTTTTTTCTCCTAAAAACAATAAAGACATTGGGTTCTATCATCCTATGGTCTCTCCCAGTTTTAATATTCTATGCCGGAAATACGTTAGCTTCGATGAGTGTCAGTGCTTTCTCTTCTGTACAAATCTTTATCTTGCTCCTAGATATTCGTTGTCATGAATTTCCACATGCTAATATGCTCACCAGGAATAGTTAGCACTCACTGAGCATAAACTATGGACTAGGTCCTGTGCTAAGTGTTTTATGTATATTAATTAATTCACTTCCCACAACAACCCTGGGAAGTGGGTGCTAGTACTATTACTCCCATTTTTAGATGAAGAAACTAAGACTCAGAGAGGTTAAGAAATTTGACCTAAATCATCCAAGTAGGAAGCAGCAGAATCCAGATCTGAACCAGGCCCATGTCCTCACCTTTGTGCCACATTGCCTCTAATGAATGTAACAGGAGTAATATTAATGAGTACAGCATCAATATAAGTTGAGTTGTATCACATTTAATAAACCTTACCACCACTGTTCTATGGAGAAAAGAATTCACCAGTTCCCAAATGTTACTCCATAGCAGTTCAGCATTCTTTCCTCTAAATGTCAATGCTTTCTAATATTGAAGGCTGTGATACTAAGCTCAGATTAACATCCATTCATTCACTAAATATTTCTTGAAAGCTTACATGTTCCAGGCATTGTACCAAGATGAAACTGATTTTTTTTAAGAAATCACACTTTTTTGACAGAAGTACAAGTACCATTTTAATGCTTTCCCCATTAAATTGGGGGTGGCCTTTCCAATAAAGTGGTTTCTAAGGAGAAACCTGAAGAAAATGATAATGAGAGCGGATATCATGGAGAAAAACCTTCCAGGAAGAATAATGCAAAGGCCTTGAGATGGACTTACGCATTCTGGGTTACAGGAATCGTATTGGTCAGTGTGACTGGAGCAGAGAGAGCCAGGAGGAGAATAACAGCATTGAAGTCAGAGAGGTAAGATCATGGAGACCAGATCCTGTAGAGCCTTATTAGGAATTTGGATTTTACTCTAATCAAGATGAAAAGCCTTTAGAGATTTCATCAAAGGAAACACATGATCTGGCTTAAAATATAAAGTAAGGGATCAAAAGAATAAGAAATGATTTTTTGTCATTATTACTTTACCAAGTATTTTCAAGAAACATTTTTCCAATTGCCCAGATGTTTTTCAGAAACACTCTTAAATGTTTGACTTTCTAATAACTTTATTCTTAAACAGTTGTCAATACACAGACTTTTGAAGCTGTCTACAAATTCCTGTTTAAGGACAGGTTTCTCTTTTGTTTTCTCTTCCTTCTCTTCCCCTTGTCCTCTCCTCTTCTTCTCCTTATCCTCCTCCTTCTCCCTCTATTTTCTCCTCCTCTTTCTTTTTTCCCTCTTAATTTCTCTCTCTTCTCTCTCTCTCTCTCTCTCCCTCCCTCCCTCTCGCTCATTCCATTTCTTGTTCTCTTAGATTCAGCCTGGAGCATAGGATGACATAAGACCAAACTTGATGTGTAAAATAAGTTCATGTCCCTGTTATTAAAAGAGTCTAAAAGCATAATAACCTCCAATGGATGATCTGGAAATATAAGATGTCTTACGCTAAACTCAGCATTACTGTACCATGGGTTACGGGGGCCAGCCTCCATGTTCTGTATTTCAGTCAGTGGCAAGGTATTTATATAAACTGGCTCTCAAATGGAACAATGGCCTTGATCACTGATTCTCAACATTTTTAAATCCATGAGGAAAATGATGTTCTCACATGCAATATATAACCCAAGGGACTTTCTGCAGAATACAGAAGATAGGGTGCAAGGTATGCTCATTTCTCAGCACCTTAGTCACATCTCGATCCCTTCCTCTTGCATTCAAAAAAGCATACTGGAATGCAAGTTGGTTTCTAAGAGTGACATTTTTATTAGTATGGTTGGTATATTAATATATCTGGTCCAAATGCTTGGCTGAGCAAGAAAAACAATGCCATTTTCCTATAACTGCACTTAATTTGCATGTGGGAAAAACATAATCAATTCAGGATCTCTGTCATATTCGCTAGAGTTGTGTCCATCTGACATCTCCTCAGATGTACACCATCTCATCTGGATCTTTGTGGCTGATTCATGCAGAACACTTCTACGTCATCCCCAAAATCCCAACCACAGGGCTTCTCTAAGTCCAACCCTCTTTAAGACACTCCCTTGTCCCTCTTAGGGGCATGGGAAATATTGAACTGTTTTCTTTCACTATTCAGATTCTTAAAAAAACAAGGTAGGGGTTTTAGAGGACTTCAACTGCCTGAGTGTGACTCGGGTAGCATCTGGTAGGTCTGGTTCCCAAACCTATTATTAGTTTCTACCATTCAGTTATTCCCCACCCACCCAAGGACTTAGGGTATAGAACTTCATCTCAGGCACCAACAGTTACCTATTTATTCATTGTATATTATGGTACATATCTCTTTATTCCACACTTCAAGGATGGATCTTCATATGGTCTAAACAAAACAAGAATATCCTTCACAATATGCTAGTATTTGCTGAAAAAAAACAACAACAAAGCTAAAATCTTAGTGGCTTGATATAACAAAAGTTTAATTCTCACTCATGCTAAATATCAAGGGTCAGCTAGGGAGTCTTACCCACAGGGCAGCGACTACCTAGATTACATTACCAAGAAGTGTGGCTGAGGGAAAACAGAGTCATGGAGGGTTTCACAGTGGCACTTAAATATTCTGGTCTAGAAGTGACACCTGTCATTTCTACTACAATTCAATGATCTAAGTCATGACCCTCACTGTCCTTCCGCAGCCCAATCGTGCCAAGGGTTAGTCATGTCATTGGTTAGCCAATGAAAAGCAAGTGGAAATGAATTAGCAGAAGTTATAAAATCCATAGCATTATTCTTCAAATTCTGTTTTTCCTCTGCCACGAAGGTGGTAATGCCTTGCTTCCTCATTCAGCCTGAATCCTGGAATGAAGATGATGTTGAACAGCTGTAGCCAACATGCAATCAACAAGCAGCATAAGCAAGAAATAAACTTTTACTATGGTAAGCCATGGATGTTTGGGGTTGTTGGTTACTGAAATATTCTTTCCCTAAACTAATTTGTATTGTCGAGAAGAGAGAGGAACTGAAATATGTGGTAAACAGCACTAATGACTTATCATAAACTTTCTGTTCTGAACCCCTGGGTACAATAATTGTGGACTTGGGAAAACTTGAATTTATGGTGTAAACAACTGGGAAAAGTTTTTAAAGGTGCGTCTATTTGAACCTACTGCTAGAAATGTGCTCCTTAAAGTGTTACTGATGTTCCGATATTGTGCCCACAGAGGAAGAACTTTAACTAAGCACACTGTTGTCTCACAGTGAGTGACATTTATATCATCATAATGATATATATACTCATGGCTTTGTATCTATACAATAAACTGGATGCAAATCCAAGAATACTTAACAATCAGTTTTGTAACCATAATGATCAGGCTTGACAATATAAAATAAACATAGTGCTCACAAAGCCTGGGTGCTAGAAAGAGGTAAAGATGGGTACAGGAAGGATACACGGAAAGGAGAAGGGGAGAACTGCCAATATTTAATCCTACCAAATAGGGAGGTAGGAGAAACTGTTTCTGGTTGGTAAAACAAGAAATGGAGATTTAAATACTCGGATTGAAATAGAAGAGGTGCAAGTGGAGGAACTCAGAACAGTGATATATTAGTTAGAACCGGCCAAGATGAGAGTCTGCTTCTGACTTGCAGCCGATTTTTGTAAATAAAGTGTTATTGGAACATAGCCACCTAATCTGTTTTTGTATTGTCTACGGTGCCATTCACACTGCAACAGCACATCTGATTAGTTGCACCACAGCCCTAAGAGTCCAAACCTAAAATATTTACTGATTTGTTATACAAAAAAAAGTTGGATAATTCCTGTACTAGATTATGCTGCAGTAGAAATTCAGTCACGGAAATAAAGTGGCCTAAGATAATGAGGGATACAAAGTATTTTTTTCTTGCTTACAAGATGCCTAACATAGGTCAGTAGAGACCCTGCTCCGTATAGTCATTCCAAAAACTTAAGCCACCCAAGTATCACCCCGTTGTGATGCGTCCATATCAACACAAGGTTTTGGGGTTTGCCACGGTACAAGAAGAGATCACAAGAAAAATTCCGTGCCTCTTTTTGAATGCTTTGGGCTAGAAGCGACACATATCACTTCCACTCGTAACCTGTTAGCCAGCACTAATCATATGGCCCTCACTGTAAGGTAGCTTGAAAGTATAATTTTCCATGTAATTCTGTGTGTGCCTGGAAGTAGAGGAACAGAAGACACCGGTGAGCACTAGAAATATCCAGACAAATGACATAATACTGAGAGGAAGATGGAGGGATAGGACTGGGAGGAAGCAAAAGATTTAAATACACATCAATCATTTCAGGGAATCAATAAATAGTGTCTAAAGTTGATAAATAGTGGTGTAACCACACTATTTAGAGTTAAGGAATTAACAACCAGAATCATCGAAAAGAGAAAGTCAAAAGGGTGGTTTCTTCTGGGGCACAGAACTGGGGGAGTTGTGGCATGAGCACAGGACTATTGTGCTCTGATTTGTAGCCTTTGTTTGCATCTATTGTGTAAATACTATCATTGTGAGTGATCTCAGACTACCAACATGATGCCACTAAACATAGCTGGAAGAGATGCACAGTAGTATGCCATGGTATAATACGTCCATGATGCAGATATAATAGAAATGAATACCCTCAATAGCACAGATAAAATTAAATTGAGTAAAATCATTAGGAAATGATTAGTTTCGAGTAGATATTATCTTGGTTTTTAATATATTCTGTTTAACTGCATATTTTACATGATTTAACTTTAGTTATTAAATTATCTAAAATTAATACCTTTTAGTAATCAACTAGGTCAAGAAATTCTAGCAAACCACTATAAATCTTTTTTGCAAGGTCTACAAAGCCCTTCATAATCACACCCCAAGCTTAGCTTTCTAGCCAATTCCATTCGGCATTCAGATCATAAAGAATGATTAATGGTTTCCCTAAGGATGCTGCCCTATTTCCTTTTTCTGTGCATTTATTCTAAATTTCCTCTGCCTGGAGGGACAACCTTTTTATTATGATAATGGAAGACTCCTAATAGTCATACAAGATTCAGATAAGAAGTGATGGCTGTAAAAAGAGTGTAGTAAGTACTTCCAGAAATTTTCCTCTTAATAAAAAGCAATGAGAAAAGTAACAAATATTACAAGAATCATCTCTTTCAAAGCTCTGGAAATTAACAAAAGGCTAGGTACAATGCAAGGATTATTTAATCAAGAAAAATTGTTGAATGCATGTAAGAACAGTGAGCTTGGTGGTGTTTTTAACTTGCCCTAGTCTAGTACCAGTTCTCCAGCTCCATTGGAGCCTTGAAAATTAATAGCCTGTATTCACAGACAAAACCAGTATTCTAGCAGCCACTGGAGGACAGCACAGTGTTGGAGCTTCTTCAAAGCCACATTCCCAGATAAATATTATTCGATGTGTCTGATTTCTCCCTGGAAGATCCCACTGGCAAGGCTGTATTTGAATTCATTTGGCCATCACCTACTAAGAAAAGCCTTTTCCCTAGAGTTTGAAGGAAGGCAATTGTTAAAATTCAAGACCATCTTAGGAGGTGGGTAATAGTTGGAGTCAACCATAAACTAACTAGATAGTTTAAAAGAAAAAGCTAAGGAATGAACTAAGGAATGAGATATCTAAAGATTTCGAATCTAGAAGGCCAAGTGCATGCATAGGGTTAAGCATATGCACAGGACTGTGTGCAGGTGCTGGAAAGACCTAAGAAAGCTCTGTGCTCTCACCTCTGTCTGAACTTGAGGCTTTGTACAAAGAGGAAATGAAGGATAAGGCCGAGTGGTCAACTTCCTGGCTCAGTAATAAAGGCATGCCTCAGTACACACACAGCCCCGCGGCAAAGAACAGATTTATTGGTTCCAGTCATTTAAGAAAACATACCCAATAATTAGTTGACAACTAATCTGAGTGGAAACTTTAATGATCACACATTACGGAGAATAGAGATTATATGGAATTAATTCAGAAAAGTCACTAAACAATGAACAAGTACAACAATGAACAGCAACAAAAACAAATGCTGAGTTAAAGGGAAAATTTGATTTCCAAAGTTGCCACATTATATGATTTAAAATGTTGTTTCTGACAAAAAAATTATGACACAGACAAACAATAAAGTATGGTCCATAAAGAAATGAAGAGACAGTCAAGAAAAACTGCCTCAGAAGAGCAGACAGTGGACTTATTGAAAAAAGACTTTTAATCAGTTATTCTAAATACATAAAAAGCACAAAAGGAAATTATTTTAAAGACATTAAGGAAAATATGAAAATTGTGTCTCACCAAATAGAGCATATCAAAAGAAGATAAAAATTATATTTAAAAAAAGTACCAAATAGTAATTCTGCAGCTGATAACTATAATAACACAAGGGACATACTTGAGGCACCCAGCTGGTGAGAATCATTCAACGGGGTCTCAAAGGACAGCTACTACACAAGGCCATCCTACCCAGATTGTGAGATGTAGAAGATCTACCTAATACATAGAAAACATACACATACACACACACACACACACACACACACACACACACACACACACACCCCACACACACAGAGAAAGCCAAAATGAGGAGATGAAGAAACATGTCCAAAATGAAAGAACACAAGAAATCCCCAGAAAAAGAAATAAACAAAATGAAGACAAGCAATCCATCAGATAGAGAGTTCAAAACATTGGTTATAAGGATGCTCAAGGAACTTAGTGAGAACATCAACAAAGAAAGAGCAAGCATTTCAAAAAACCATAGAAACCATAAAAAAGAACCAGTCAGTCATAAATAAAGAATACAGTAACTGAAATAAAAAATAACTAGAAGGAATCAACAGCAGACTAAATAAAGCAAAGGACTGAATCAGCGATTTGGAAGATAAGATAGAAGAAAACACCCAATTGTAACAGCAAAAAGAAAAAATATATATGAAGGCAATTTAAGGGAAGTCTGGGAAAACACCAAGCATAACAACATTTGCATTATAGGGGTACTAGGAAAAGAGAGAGAGCAAGGGATTAAGAACGCAGATGAAGAAAAAAATGACAGAAAATGTCCCTAACCTAGAGGAGGAAATAAACATATAAGCCCAGGAAATACAGAGAGTCCCAAACAAGATGAATCTAAACAGGCCCACACCAGGACCAAGATATATCATAATTAAAACACCAAAGGTTAAAGACAAAGAGAGAATTTTAAAGGCAGCAAAAGAAAGGCAGTTAGTTACTTACATGGGAGGTCTCATAAGACTGTCAGCTGATTTCTCAAGAGAAACTTTGCAGGCCATAAGTGAATGGCACAAAATACTCATCGTGATGAAAAGTAAGGACGTACGAATAAGATTACCCTACCCAGCAAGGCTATCCTTTAAAATTGAAGGAGAGATAAAGAGCTTCCCACACAAGAAAAAGCTAAAGGAGTTCATCACCACAAAATCAGTCTTACAAGAAATGTGAAGAAGAAGAAGGGGGGATAAAAGAACATAAATATGAAGAATAAAATCTCAATAACTATACACCTATCAATAAGCACTTTAAACATGAATCGATTAAGTGTTCCCATCAAAAGACATAGGGTAGCTGAACGGATAAGAAAAAAAGACCCTTACACATGCTGCCTACAAGACACTCCTTCAGATCAAAAGACACACATAGACTGAAAATAAAGGGATGGAAGGAGATATTTCATACAGATAGAAATGAAAAAAAGAAAAAAGGTTGGGTAGGAATACTTATATCATACAAAACAGACTTTAAGACAAAGGCTATAATAAGAGACAAAAAACGAGATATCATAATGATAAGGAATCAATCCAACAAGAGGATATAACCCTTGTAAACACTTATGCACCCAACATAGGAGAACCTAAATATATAAAGCAAATATTGACTGACAGTCATAGCAGAGGATTTTAACACCAATGGACAGATATTCCAGACATAAAATCAACATGGAAACAGTGGCCTTAAATGACACACTAGATCAGATGAATTTCACTGATATTTTTAAAGCATTTCACCCCAAAGCACCAGAATATACATTCTTTTCATGTACACATGGGACATTTTCCAAGATAGACTACATATTAGGCCACAAAACAAGTCTCAATAAATTTAAGAAGACTGAAATCATATCAAGCAACTTCTCTGACCACAATGGCACAAAACTACAAATCAATTACAAGAAAAAAAAACTGAAAAACACAGAAACACGTTGAGACTAAGTAACACGCTACTAAACTGTGAGCTGCTTAACAATGAGATCAAGGAAAAAAATCAAAACATATCTTGAAACAAATAAAAATAAAAAAAACAATAACCCAAAATCCATGGGACACAGAGAAAGCAGTCCTAAGAGGGAAATTCATAGCAATACAAGCCTACCTCAAGAAACAAAAAATTTCAATAAACAATCTAACCTTACACTTAAAGGAACTAGAAAAAGAACAAAAAACAATGTCCAAAGCGAGTAGAAGGAAAAAAATAATAAAGATCAGAAAGGAAATGAATGAAATGCAGTCTTAAAAAACAATACAAAAGATCAATGAAACCAAGAAGTGGTTCTTTGAAAAGATAAACAAATTTCATAAACCCTTAACAAGAGTCATGAAGAAAAAAAGGTAGAGGACCCAAACAAATAAAATCAGAAATGAAAGAGGAAACGTGAAAACTGTCACCACAGAAATACAAAAGATCATAGGAAAATACTAAGAACATTTATATGGCACCAGATTTGACAATCTGGAAGAAATGACTAAACTCCTAGAAACATACAACATTCCAAGACTGAATCAAGAAGGAACAGAAAATCTGAATAGACCCATTACTACTAATGAAATCGAATCAGTAATCAAAAAGCTCCCAACAAACAAAAGTCCTGAACCAGATAGATTCACAGGTGAATTTTACCTAACATTCAAAGATAAATTAACACCTACCCTTCTCAAGTTATTGCAAAAAATTAAATATGGAAAGCTCCCAAGGTCGTTTAACGAGGCCCTGATACCATTACCCTGATTCTAAAGCTAGCCAAAGATATTACAAAGATAGAAAATTATAGGCCTATAACCCTGATTCACATAGATGCAAAAATCCTCAAACCAAATTCAGGAATACATTAAAAAGATCATACACCATGATCAAATAGGATTTATTTCTGGGATGCAAGGTTGGTTCAATATCCACAAATGAATTAACGTGATCCACCATATAAACAAAATAAAAACCATATGATCATATCAACAAATACAGAAAGAGCATTTAAGAAAATCCAGCATTCATTATGATAAAAACTCTCAGTAAAGTGGGAATAGAGGAAATATATCTCAACATAACAAGGGTCATATATGACAAACCCACAGCTACCATCATACTCAACAGGGAAAAGCTAAAAGCGTTCACCTTAAGATCAGGAACAAGACAATGATGTCCACTTTCAACACTTTTAGTCAACATAGTATTGGAAGGCCTACCAACAGCAATAGGAAAAGAAAAATAAAAGACATCCAAATTAAAAAGGATGAAGTAAAACTGTCATTATTTGCAGATGACATGATACCATATAGAAAGAACCTTAAAAATTCCACCAAAATACTATTAGAACTGATAAAGGAATTCAATAAAATAGCAGAATTCAAAATTAATATTCAGAAATCAGTTGCATTTTATACACCAATAACAAACTAACAGAAAGAGAAATTAAGAAAACAATCCCATTTATAATTGCATCAAAATAAATAAAATAAAATATACATAGAAACAAATTTAACCAATAATGTGAAAGACCTATACTCGGAAAATTATAAGACATTGAAGAAAGACACTGAAGAAGATACAAATAAATGGAAGCACATGCTGTGTTCATGGAAAAGAAGAATTAACATCGTTAAAATGTCTATACTACTCAAAGCAATCTACAGATTCAATGCAATCCCTATCTAAACACCAATGACATTCCTCACAGAATTAGAACAAATAATCCTAAAATTGATAGGGAGCCATAAAAGACCCTGAACAGCCACAGCAATCATGAGAAAAAAAGAACAAAGTCGGAGGTATCACAGTACCTGATATCAAACTATACTACAAGGCTACAGTAATCAAAACAGCATGGTACTGGCATAAAAACAGACTCATAGATCAGCGGAGCAGGATAGAGAGCCCAGAGATAAACCCATGACTGTATGGTCAATTAATCTATGAAAAAGGAGGCAAGAATGTACAATCAGGTAAAGACAGTCTAATCAATAAGTGGCGTTCGGTAAATAGGACAAATACATGCAGAAAAAAATGAAATTAGACAACCTTTTTTTTTTTTGATTGACTGATTTATTTATTTTTAATTTATTGGGGTGACAATTGATAGTAAAATTACATAGATTTCAGGTGTGCAATTCTGTATCACATCATCCATAAATCACACTGTGTGTTCACCACCCAGAGTCAGCTCCTCTTCCATCACCATACATTTGATCCCCCTCACCCTCATCCCCACCCCCCCAACCCCCTTACCCTCTGGTAACCACCAAATTACGTTCCCCAGATTAATTTTCAAACCCGTGGCCATCCTGTGGTCACCGACTGCCCTCCAATCCCCTCACCCTCCCCCCCACCCCCCCACCCCTCCCGCCCATCAAGCAACCCTCAGTTTTTCCTCATTGTCTCCAAAACTGTTTCTGATTAGTTCATTCACTTATTCTTTTCTTTAGAATCCGCAAATAAGTGAGATCATATGGTACTTATCTTTCTCTGTCTTATTTCACTTAACATAATGTTCTCTAGATCCATCCATGTTGTTGCAAATGGTAAGATTTCTTTCTTCTTTATGGCTGCATAATACTCCATTGTATAAATGTACCACAATTTCGTAATCCAGTCATCTACTGATGGGCATTTTGGTTGTTTCCATGTCTTAGCTATTGTGTATAGTGCTGCAATAAACATAGGAGTGCATAAAGATTTTTGAATTGAAGTTTTGGATTTCTCCAGATAGATACCTAGGAGTGGAATTACTGGATCATAGGGTAGTTCCATTTTCAGATTTTTGAGATACCTCCATACTGTTTTCCATAGTGGCTGCACCAATCTGCAATCCCACCAACAGTGCACAAGCGTTCCCTTTTCTCCACATCCGCGCCAGCACTTGTTGTTTGTTGATTTATTGATGATAGCCATTTTGACTGGGGTGAGGTGGTATCTCATTGTGGTTTTTGTTTGCATTTCTCTGATGGTTAGTGAGGTTGAGCATTTCTTCATATGTCTGTTTGCCATCTGTATGTCCTTTTTAGAAAAATGTCTCTTCAAGTCCTCTGCCCATTTTTTAATTGGATCGTTTGTTTTTTTGGAGTTGAGTTGAGTGAGATTTTTATAGATTTGTGATATTAATCCCTTATCAGATATATCATTGGCAAATATCTTTTCCCATTCAGTAGGATCCCTTCTTGTTTTATTGATGGTTTCCTTTGCTGTGAAAAAACTTTTTAGTTTGATATAATCCCACATGTTTATTTTTTCTCTTAGTTCCCTCAAGCGAGGGTATATATCAGTAAAAATCTTACTCCGGGTAATGTCTGAGAAGTTTCTTCCTATATTTTCTTCTAGGTATTTTATGGTTTCATCTTACATTTAAGTCTTTAAGCCATTTTGAATTTATTTTTGTATATGGTGTAAGGAGGTGGTCCAACTTCATTTTTTTGCATGTGTCTGTCCAGGTTTCCCAGCACCATTTATTGAATAGACTGTCATTACTCCATCGTACATTCTTGCTTCCATTGTCGTAGATTAAATGGCCATATAGGCGTGGATTTATTTCTGGACTCTCTATTCTGTTCCATTGATCTATGTGTCTGTTTTTATGCCAGTTCCATGCTGTTTTGATTACTGTAGCCTTGTAGTATAATTTGAAGTCAGGTATTGTTATACCTCCCACTTTGTTCTTATTTCTCAAGATTGCCTTTGCTATTCGGGGTCGTTTATGGTCCCATATAAATTTTAGGATTATATGTTCTCTTTCTGTGAAAAACGACGTTGGTAGTTTGATAGGAATTGCATTGAATATGTATATTGCCTTAGACAGTATGAACATTTTAACTATATTAATTCTTCCTATCCATGAACATGATATGTGTTTCCATCTATTTATATCTTCCTTCATTCCTTTCTTCAGTGTCTTATAATTTTCTGAGTACAGATCTTTTACTTCTTTGGTTAAATTTATTCTCAGGTATTTTATAGTCTTTGGAGCGATTGTAAATGGGATTGTTTTTTTAATTTCTCCTTCTGATGTTATATTATTGGTATATACAAATGCAACTGATTTCTGAATACTAATTTTGTATCCTGCTACTTTACTAAATTCATCTATCAGCTCTAATAGCTTCTTGGTGGAGTCTTTAGGGTTCTCTATATATAGTATCATATCATCTGCATACAATGATAACTTTACTTCCTCCTTACCAATTTGGATGCCTTTTATTTTTTTTCTTGTCTGATTGCTGTGCCAAGAACTTCCAGCACTATGTTGAATAGAAGCAGAGATAGTGGGCAACCTTGCCTTGTTCCTGATCTTAAGGGGAATCGTTTTAGCTTTGCCCCATTGAGTATGATGTTAGATGTGGGTTTGTCATATATGGCCTTTATTATGTTGAGATAAGATCCCTTTATTCCCACTTTCTTAAGGGTTTTTATCATCAATGGCTGTTGGATTTTATCAAATGCTTTTTCTGCATCTATTGATATGATCATGTGATTTTTATTTTTCATTTTGTTAATGTGGTGTATCACATTAATAGATTTGCGGATGTTGAACCACCCTTGCATACCAGGGATGAATCCCACTTGATCATGGTGAATGATCTTTTTAATGTATTGCTGAATTCTGTTCGCTAATATTTTGTTGAGGATTTTTGCATCTCTGTTCATTAGAGATATCGGCCTGTAGTTTTCTTTTTTTGTGGTGTCTTTGTCTGATTTTGGGATCAGGGTGATAGTGGCTTCGTAAAAAGTGTTTGGGAGTCTTCCCTCCTTCTGGATTTTTTGGAAGAGCTTGAGGAGAACAGGTGATAATTCTTTTTTGAACGCTTTGTAAAATTCACCTGTAAAGCCATCTGGTCCAGGGTTTTTGTTTGTTGGGAGACTGTTGATTACTGATTCAATTTCCGTGGTGGTAATCAGTCTATTCAGGTTTTCTGTTTCTTCTTGAGTTAGCCTTGGAAGGTTGTACGCCTCTAGAAAATTGTCCATTTCTTCCAAATTGTCAAATTTGTTGGCATATAGTTGCTCATAGTAACTTCTTAAAACTCTTTGTATTTCTGCAGTGTCCGTTGTCACTTCTCCTCTTTCATTTCTGATTTTATTAATTTGGGTCCTCTCTCTCTTTTTTTAATGAGTCTGGCTAAAGGTTTGTCGATTTTGTTTATCTTCTCTAAGAACCAACTCTTGGATTCATTGATCTTTTGTATTGTTTTTCTGGTTTCTATTTCATTTATTTCTGCTCTGATCTTTATTATCTCCTTCCTTGTGTTCCCTTTGGGCTTATTTTGCTGTTCTTTTTCCAAATCCCTTAAATGTGAAGATAAACTGTTGATTAGTGATGTTTCTTGTTTCTTTAGGTAGGCCTGCAAAGCTATGAATTTCCCTCTTAGGACTGCTTTCGCGGCATCCCATAGATTTTGGGTCGTCGTGTTTTCATTTTCGTTTGTCTCGAGATATCTTTTGATTTCTTCCTTGATCTCCTGCTTGACCCATTCATTATTTAGTAATAAGTTATCCAGCCTCCATGAATTGGTGTGTCTTCCAGTTTTTTTTCCTGTAGTTCATTTCTAATTTCATAGCATTGTGATCAGAGAAGACAATTGGTATGATTTCAATTTTCTTAAATTTATCAAGACTTGTTTTGTGGCCTAACATATGATCTATCTTGGAAAATGTTCCATGTGCGCTTGAGAAAAAGGTGTATTTTGCAGCATTGGGGTGAAATGTTCTGAAAATATCGATTAAATCCAAGTGGTCCAATGTATCATTTAAGGCTGTTGTTTCCATATTGATTTTCTGTCTGGAAGACCTGTCCCTTGTTGTCAGAGGTGTGTTGAAGTCCCCTACTATGATAGTGTTACTGTTGATCTCTGTCTTTATGTCAGTCAGTACCTGTTTTATATATTTAGGTGCTCCTATGTTGGGTGCATAGATGTTTACTAGGGTTATGTCCTCTTGTCGGATCGATCCCTTTATTATTATATAGTGCCCATCTTTATCTTTTAGTAGGTTCTTCATTTTAAAGTCTATTTTGTCAGATATAAGTATTGCAACTCCAGCTTTTTTCTCGTTTCCATTTGCATGAAATATCTTACTCCAACCCTTCACTTTCAGCCGTGTGTGTCTTTTGTTCTGAGGTGAGTCTCTTGTATACAGCATATACAAGGGTCTTGCTTTCTTATCCAGTCAGCCACCCTATGTCTCTTGATTGGAGCATTTAATCCATTTACATTTAAAGTGATTATTGATAGGTACATAGATATCGCCATTTTTAAATTTGTAGTTAGGTTGTTTTGATCTTTCTTAGTTGCAGGGGGCGCTGCCCACCATCCCTTGCAGGAGTCAAGGAATTGAACTGGCAACCTTGTGGTTGAGAGCCCACTGGCCCATGTGGGAATCGAACCGACAGCCTTTGGAGTTAGGAGCATGGAGCTCTAACCACCTGAGCCACCGGGCCGGCCCTAGACAACCTTCTTATACCATATATCCGAACAAACTCAAATGGATGAAAGATCACAATGTAAGACCAAAAACCATTAAACTTCTAGAAGAAAACATAGGCAGTAAACTCTCTGACATCGCTTTTAGTAATATTTTTTCTGATATATCTCCTCAGGCAAGGAAAAACAAACAAATGGACTACATCAAACTAAAAAGTTTTTGCACAGCAAAGAAACCAGTAACAAAATGAAAATAAACAACCTAGAAACTGGTAGAAAATATTCTCCAATGATACATCCGATAGGGGGTTAATATCCAAATTTATAAAGAACTCGTAAAACTCAACACCAAAAAAACCAAATAATCCAATGAGAAAATAAACAGAGGACCTGAATAGACATTTCTCCAAAGGGGACATACAAATGGCAAATAGACATATGAAAAGATGCTCAACATCATCAGAGAATCTAATCATCAGAGAAATGCAAATAAAAAACACAATGAGATATCACCTCACACCTGTCAGAATGTCTATCATCAATAAATCAACAAACAAGAGAGGGTGAGGATGTGGAAAAAAGGGAACCCTCGTGTACTGTTGGTAGGATTGTAAATTTATATAGTCACTATGGAAAACAGTATGGAGGTTCCTCAAAAATTTAAAAATAGAACTACCTTATGACCCAGCAATTACACTTCTGAGTATTTGAAGAAATGTAAAACATTAATTCAAAAAGGTATATGCACCCCTATGTTCATTGCAGCGCTATTTATAATAGTGAAGATTGAAAGCAACCTACATGCCCATGAATAGATGACTGGATAAAGAAAAGGTGGTACATACAAGGAATATTACTCAGCCGTAAAAAGAATGAAATCTTGCTATCTGCAATAGCATAGGATTTACCTAGAGGGTATTGTGTTGAGTGGAGTAAGTCAGACAGAGACAAATGCCACATGATTTCACTTATATGTGGAATCTAAAGAACAAAATAAATGAACAAACAAAACAGAAACAGACTCATAGATGCAGAGAACAAACTGATGGTTGTCAGATGGGAGGGGATTGTGAAAAAGGGGCAGGGATTAAGAAGCACAAATTGGTTGCTACACAGGAGTCATAGGGACGTAGGGTATAGCATAAGAAATACAGTCAATCATATTATAACAATTGTGTATAGTGACAGGCAGGCACTAGACTAATCAGGGGACCTCTTTGTAAACTGTATAAATGTCTAACCACTATGCTATACACATGAAACTAATATAATACAATATTGAATGTCAAATGTAATTCAAAAATAAATAAAGAATAACAAAAACTGGTGAATGCTATGCTATGCAAAAAATAATGACTAGTAAATAAATACATAAAAAGTTATGATAAAAAAAAAGATTCAGCCAAAATATCACCACCTAAGAGTCTCCACAATTAGCTACTCCTACCTCTGTGTTTCCATGACACTTAACTATGTTCTATTTATTTCTACATCATGGTACATATCACCCATATTGCAATTGCCTGTTTTCTTGTCTTTCTCCCCTGCTATCTGTCAAACCCTATCTCTCCAAGGACAGGGACAGAGTCTTATCTTTGGATCCAGAGAATCTGAACAATATCTGACACATGGCAGGTCCTCAAAATATGTTTGTAAAAAGGCTGGGTAACTTTTATGACACAAATTTATTAGCTTTACCATTCCGGGTATATCATTAAAGATCAGCCATATAAATCCTACTTCGTGCTGCCAAAAATATGACCGGTGAAAATCATGAAAAGCAAATAATACCTATACTAAATTCTCACATTAGTAACAATTCTGGCATACACTTGCATGTGATTGTTATTAATATTAATATTATTGTTTTACATTGTTAAACGCCCATTTTGTTTTGAGACTTTTCCAGGTTTTGTTTCCCATGTTAAGTGATTGCTTTCTCACAGATTCAGCTTTGTCATAATTTCAAGGAGTAATTGAAAGAACTTCTACTTTTTCTATAGAAGACAGGAATAAACACGGAAGCAGAAGAGTTAGTTTGGTCTCATCTTGGATCTTATATGTAGGAGCAACTGAGGCAGTCAAAAGCATGAACTTCCACAGACCCCCCACACCCACATTTTCCCACCCACTTGCATCTGGGCCACATACCACTCCCCCTTTCATCCTGCTTACTATGAATGAACCATTCTTGCCCCTAGTTAAAGCCACTTTCTCCACTGAAGCATCAGATACCATCTTCTCTTCCCAATTGAAGGATATTATTCTAGCAATTATCCCTTTTATTTCCAAAATCATCAGGCCTTCCCTCTCCACTGAATTATACTTACATTAGTATACAAACCCATTCTTTCCTCCCATATTACCGATCAACAAACAAAAAACAAAAAATACTTTCTTGACCCTGCTTCTTTCTTCTGTCTACTCGCTCAAAGCAGAATTTCACCCTCACTAGTCCATCTGAGCTTTTTTTCTTAAATCAGTGTCACTAATAATATCCACATTGCTAAATCCAATTTCAACTCTCAGTCTTCAAATTATTCAACCTTTATACAGCATTTGACACACTTGCTTATTACCTCCTCCTTGGAAAACTCGCTTCACTCGGGTTTTAGGTTACTCCACTCCTCTTGTTTCCTCTTTTCTTGTTTCTCTTTCTTAGTCTTCTTTGCTGGTTCCTCCTCTTTTCCCTGACTTATAAAAGATAAAGGTCTCCAGGGCTCAAAACTTAAATCTCTCCTTTATCAATATTCTCTCTCCAAGTGATCTCGTTAATTCACATGGCTTTAGATATCTTCTCTATACCCATGACTCCCCTACTTGTGTCTTCAGCACAGACCTTTTCCCTGATGTCAACACTCACATGCATGTGACCTAAACCAAGATTGTGACCTGCCCCTTCTGTGCCCAAAACTGCTCTCCACTCAGTCTTCTCCTTCTCAGTAAATGGCAACATCTTTCCAGTTGCTCAGGCCACAAAACTTGTTATCTTGGAGTTCTCTTTTTCTCACCCCGCACATCCAATCAGACAGGAAATACTGCTGGCTCTACCTTCAAAATAAATCTGCAATTCATCCACTTATTAAGACAGGTTAGTTAGTAGGATTGCTAGGTAGATGGGAGGGGGCTGTCCTGATGAAATTTAAAAACAAAACAAAACAACAACAATGAAAAAAAACCAAAAAACAGCCATATCCTGAAACTTCAGGTCCTGGAATGTCCCCTTTACTCCAGGACAGAGACATGACAATACGCCTTGAGGTTAATAAATCATCTCAAATCCCTTCTGGCCGGACAAAGGAGCAGATCTGATAGATAGAAACGGGTTATTTCGGTAATCCCTTCAGGATGAGCAAACAGGACAAACCCGATAGATGAATTCAATTGGAAGGCCCCAGTCCAAAAGTCCCCTTCCCCAAACAGGCAAAGAAGGTAAGAGCTTCCGCCTCAGTCACTGGGCACCCCCCATTCGGGACCCCCTCCCTCTCGGGAGCTGCAACCTCTTCTCCTGCCTCTAATAAACTATCCTCTTTTTAAAACTTTTTGCCTCTCCCTGATCCACTGAGTCCATTCTTCGGCTTCACGAGACACGATCCTGGCCCACACCCAGAAACTGCCGGCAGGTCCAACATGATTTACATCATTTGGGGACTCACAGAAAAATATTCCCACTTCATTATCATTATTCCTTTTAACAGTATGTTTAGTCAAGGCCCACATCTCTTCTCTAGAGTACTGCAATGGACTCCTGGTTCCAGCCATTTCCCTCCTGCAATCTATTCTCAACACAGAAGCCACAGTGATCCTTATAAATCTTACGTCAGATTAAGTCATTTGTTTTCTCCAACACTCATACTCAGAGTTAAAGCCAAAGCTGAAATGCTCTTTATGATCGGGCCACCACCAGCCCTCCTTCTTAACCCCGAGTTACCTCTGTGAATCATCTCCTGGTACTCTGGTCGTTCACTCCACTCCAGTTTCACTGCACCTTCTCACGTCAGTGTCTTCGAAGTTGTTTTTTCCCTTTGCTGGAGTTTGCAGCCTTCAACTATCTGAATGTTTCTCTCTCTCAAGTCTACTTATTCATCTCTTTTCCAGCTCCATGATTTAGTCTCTAACACAGATTTATTAATATAAGTTTTTGAATTATTTTTAATGATATTTTAAATGGATGCTAAGATTATCAACAGCTCAGCAGTGCTGGTAAATACCAATCATCTCAAGCATTTTCCTGTTTGAATTTCCATTTATGCTTAATGGTGCCATCATCCTCCATGGCTCTGCGCTCAAAATTTGGCGGTCATCTTTAATACCCCCTAGTTGACAGACCTATTCTCTGATAAGACAGATATGGGTAAACAGGAACAAGCCTTTTGACTCCTGAGGGGAGCGGCAGGGCATGTGGCTCCAACTGCAATTTACTTAGCATATGCTAAGGTTGCAATAACAGGTTTAAACAGTTTAACCACACCTTCCCCCACCCCAAAGGACAAAGCCGAACACAATAGACAATTCCAGGACAGGCCGAAGCAATTTACATCCTGGTTAGAGAATATAAAACCCCAGCTGAACAGTCCCCTATGTTCCACTGTACATCTATCTACTGAAATTAGGACTATCCCCCAAGTCCCAGTTGAAAGGTTCCCTCTTCCATGAAGCATAGCCAAAACTTCTGACTAGAGACTGGCTTACTTCCTTTCCAACTCATATCCCATTGTCGCTCTCTTACAACGTTTCAAATATGAAATACAGGGGAAAACTTGTGGTCAAGTAGAAACAGCATTTAGACTTAGAATATAAAGGCCAGAATTCACACGCCACCTCTGTCATTTACTAGATCTGTGACCTTTGGCATCAAACTTTAGCTATATGGGCCTCATTCTCCTCACCCACAAAATGTGGGCAATAACCACTAATTGGGGTTGTTTGGAAGACCCCGTTAGCTAATACATGGAGAAACATGTAACACACAACTTGAAATATAGCAGATATTAGGTTGGTGCAAAAGTAATTGCGGTTAAAAAGGTTAAAAATAATTGCAAAAACCGCAATCACTTTAGCACCAACCAAATAAATCAATACTTAATAGAACACAAGGCTTATAACTTTTCCTAGACTGAAAGTCTCTCGATAACCAAGCTCATGTCCTGTCCAACTGTTTTACACACCCCCATCTCAGACCCAGTTAGCCTATTGCCTGCTTCATGGTAGGTACTGTAAGGCTTGCGGAGAGATAATGAGGCTAAGAGTCAGGCGGGTTGAGAAAGGTGAGTGCTTTATTCTGCGCTCCCGGGCGAGGTTCACCGGTCCACAGACGGGGCGGTGAAGTCGTGCCCAGGGCAGAGCGAGGGAGGCATATATGCGATTTTGGGGGTGGGGGTTGGCTGAGTGAGGTGGCAGATGAGCAGGCCCCCCTAGCGCAGATCGGGCGCCAGCGGCTGTGTCCGGAGCTGTTTATCGCACCAGCGGTCTGCTGCCTTTTCCGGGAAACGCCAGGGGCCTCAGTTTCCATCTTGCGGGGAGGGGTCTGACTTGGCAGAGGGGACTGACTTGGCAGAGGGGACTGACTTGGCTCCCGGCCGTTTGACCATGCCCGTAGCTGACCTAACAGGTACTCAATATCAAATGCATTACATTTTAAGAATTAAGTTTTAACAAAAATCTGTTCTCCAAGACTGAAGACATTATTTTGAGGCTTGCTGCCAAGTCTTCACTTTGCTACGTTAGAATAAGGTTGACTTACCAAATAAGTCACTACTCTTTGATGTGGGTTGTAAAAATATATGTTTCAGGAGTAGATTGTATCGATTTTTCCTGCAATATTGTGGCATGTGATGATGATATATCTCATGTGTTAAAAAAGTCTAAGCAGGACCCCAAGCCCTTTGATCACACTGTTTATCTTCTATTCACGCTACTGCTCTCAGAGCTACCATGAAGACAGCAGTAAGCTAGTTGTATAACAAACTAGAAACAAACAAGTTTTGGTTGGACTGTCAGTTGGCTAATTCCTCAATTCAATTTATTCTTTCTCTGTGAGTGCTGTAACCTCATTTATAATAAGAAAAACTCATAAATTATACTTTTCTACCTGAAATAAGATTGAAATGAAGGAGTAATACGAAAGATATAATTACAATGTGCCAAAATAGGATCGTTGCAAGTTGTTCTCTTTTTAAGAATTTATTTTGGATGACATTTAAATTGAACTTCATTTCAATTCAAATAGAAAGAAGGAAACCCACATCATTAACTAACTTTGCCAATCAACCTGTCAATAAACCAATTATCAAAAACTTTAGCAAGGCAGAATTGCCCCCTTGCAATTCTTATACTCTAGCCCCAGACACATTGTTCAAGTTGTCATTTTGTGACTTAAGTTTATGAAGAGTGCACTTCCTCACAGCACTAATAGGCCCTATCCATGAAAGAACTTGTGAATTTTAGTAGCTATAGAAATGGCTTTCTTAACTATAATACATACCAATTCACTAAAGGAACAATACTGTGTACCTCTAAACCTCCCCTGTGCATAATTGCAAACAATAAAATAATCATGTAAAACTAATCATAATAGCTGTCTTTTATTAGGCATCTACCAGTTTTAGATGTTAAAATGATATCTCTAATTTTCACACTCGGAGACATAAGTATTATGGCCCATTTAATAAATAAGAGAATGAGGCTCGGCTAAGTTAAGTAACTCAACCAAGACAGCATAGTTAGGAAGTTTACAGTTTAGTCAGATTTCTCCGATAAAGCCCTTACTTATTTTATTATCTTACACCAAAACTGAAAAAAAAAAAAAGTTAGCCTTCAAGCAAGACTCCTGAAATCGGAGTGTCCCAAAGTCAAGTACTTCAAGGGTAAGTTTACATATAGATCTTCATTCCAGGAATTATTTTTCAGCAGAGCTATTTCTTCTTTAACAACATTTTAATGGAAGATGGAAAACAGAATTAGTAGTATTTAGGAAGTGTAAATGGGAAAACAAGGTCAGTACTATTTTCAAAAATGAAGTAAATGATTCAGCTTTTTTTTTTTTTTTTTACTATATGTGAATTGTATATTTGGATACAACATAGGCAAAAAATGTAGACGTATAAAAATTCTCTGTTATGTTTAGGTATTTTGTCTTTCAAGAAAATTGTCCATTTCATCTAAGTTATGTTAAAGAGAAAAACCACAGGCCTAAAATGGCATCACATGATACCAAACCTAAATTTAATACCTGACCTAATTGCTGTTTCAACCTCTCCCACAAATACAATCTTAATCAACCAGTCTAGTATTTTCTGGTCAACATCATGAGGTAATCTGTCACATGGGTTCTCCCCCATACAAAGAGAGGTAATATGCATGATAAAAACTCTTGCCCTTCCCTTTCCCCCAAAAGGAGATGTCTTGGTCTAAAAGTAATCCTTTCTTTTCTTTTGCTAATAGCTCCCTTGCTCCTCTTTAAACAGTTGTAAATGATTGTCCTAAAGTTGTTTGAAGTTTATATCATTTTTAAATGACTACAGGGTATATAGTGACATTCCCTTTCATTCCTGACGTTGGTAATTTGTGTCTTCTTTTTCTCCTAATTAATGAAAAATATCTTCAAAACTTACACACACACTCATTCATCATCAGGCCCTTTATTTCATATAGATCCACATTTCTATGTGGTATATGTCATTTTCTTTCAATCTGAAGGACATCCTGTGGACAAGAAAGGGGCCACATACTAAACTTGACAAGCTCAGGGGAAGCCAGCATGGCAGGCCTTATAAACTCAGAGACCAAAATCAACCCCATAGCATAGCTGAATATAAAACTTCCTAACTAAAAGAGGGTCACGGTGGGTAGCCACGTCCTAGGTCTGTAGCTTCCTTGACAAAGGTTAATCTTTACCTTAAGTGAGCCTGTCTATTGTCTTTTTGCATCTTAGATACCCTTGGAATGTCAGACTCATCCCCTTATTCCAGACCCCTCAGGGCACAATCCACCAGAGCAGGAGACCACAGAACCCCTCATTGTTACCTGGTTTCCCGAATACCATTTCTATGTGCTGTAATGGTAATTATTAACTATTCTGTACTCACCAGTGTAAAAAAGTACCGAGTTTCCCCAAAAATAAGACCGGGTCTTATATTAAGGTTTGCTCCAAAGGACCCATTAGGGCTTAGGTTCAGGACATGTCATCCTGAAAAATCATGCTAAGGCTTATTTTCCGGTTGGGTCTTATTTTTGGGGAAACATGGTACGTGTCTCTCCATTTTACTTTTTATCCAATCCCAGAGATTTCTCTGCTTTGCTTTCTCCGGGTACCTTAATCTTCCACCCTTGGATTTCATGTAACCCTCCTTCTGTCTCCTCCTTTGATTTTAATGTAGAAAATAAGCTGCAAAACTGCCATTCTCCTGAGCTTTTTCTCAATGCATTGCGTTGAGATTTTGCTCCCCAGCCAATTGTCAGTTTGGCTCAAATAAACTCATAAAAATTCTCTACAGGTTTGGGCGCTTCTTACATGAACAGTCCTATATCATTTCTTATACTTCAGGACTGCTTGTGAAAAATTATCTGCTTGTTTGTTTGTTTGTCTGTTTCTGAAATTTTCTGTATGCACTTATCTCCAAAATATATTTTCACTGGATGTAGACATCTAGGTTGACAGCTTTGTTTGTTTTAGCACTTTGTAAATATTGTCAGTGTCTTCTGGTTTTTGTGATTTCTGACAAGAAGTCTGTAATATTTTTTTATTCATCTACACATAATATGTTTTAATTGAACTCCTTGGTACTACGAATTGGTAGCTTTTTAATCAAATTTACAAAGATTTATCCTCAAATAATTTTTTGTTTCCACCCTTCTCCCTTCTCTTTCTTGAACTCCTAATATACATATATTAGATCATGTAACATTATTCTAATTGTCACTAGTGCTCTGTAAAATTTTTTAATAAACATTTTTAGGATAGTTTTAGATTCACTATAGAGAAGTGAAGACAGTACAGCACATTCAGATATAAGGAAATCCCACAGTTTTCCCTGTTGTTCACATCTTACACTAGTATCCTTCTGGTTTTCACTGGTGACACATAAAGCTCCAGGCTGCATCCCGAGTCAGGAGATAACATTATCCTAAAACAAACCAGACCCCAGGAAGCCATGTTAGCCCTGGACCTGCCTGACCTACTCCCCCTTCCTTTGTTCTTCTTGTGTTCCTATAAAACCTTCTGACCGGTCTAGGAACAGGGAGATGGCCTTTGGACGAGAGTCCGCCATCCTCCCAGAATGCCGGCATTCTAAATAAACCTACTTTTCTTTCCACCAACCTTGTCTTTCGATTTTTAACTTTTTCAAGTGGCAGACAGCCGGATCTTAGCACAGTATCAGTATGGTGTATATATCACAACAAATGAGCCAATATTGACATATTATTATTCACTAAAGTCCATACTTTATTCAGTGTTCACCTAATGTCCTTTTTTGCTCCAGGATCTCATACAAGACGCCACATGACATTTTGTCATCATGTCTCCTTAGCCTCCTCTTAGCTGTTATTCAGACTTTCCTTGCTTTTGATGACTTTGGCAGTTGTGAGGAGTACCGGTGAGGTATTTTGTAGAATGTCCCTCATTTGGGATTTGTCTGGTGTTATTCTTATTAGACAGAGGCTATGAGTTTTAGGGAAGAATACCACAGAAGTGAACTGCTTTTCTCATCACATCATATCTGGGCTACGTGATATCGCATGATATTAGCCTTACTCACCTAGTCAAAGTGATGAATGCCAGGTTTCTCCACAATAAAATTACCCCTTCCTTTCCATACACTATTGTTTCAGAGCAAATCATTAAGTGCAGCCAATACTCAAAGGAGAGGGGAATGAAGCTGCAGCTCTTAGAGGAAGGAGTACCAACATAAACTATTTGGAATTTTTCTGTATAGATTTGTGTCTCTTTCCCCATTTATTCATTTACTAAAAAATGTGTTTGTATCACTATGGACTCCTAGGTATGTATTGCATAATTTGCATTACAATTCAACACTATTCATTTTGATGTCCATATTGTTCCAGCTTTGGTCGTTAGGGGCTCTTTCTTTTGGGTTTTGTGTCCTCTGGTCATGGCCCCATCTTTTGCTCTGGACATTTCTTTACTTGCTGGCATTGCAAGATGTGCCTGGCTCACACTGGGTATTTCCTGCCCCAGTACCATAATCAGCCATTTTTTCAAAGGAACCCTGTTTTCTTTCATTGGAGAATGATCTCAGAAACCAAGATCTGAGTCTAGGTGTGTTGTTTGCTACTGGGGTGTCATCAGTTTTAGGCCCTCCCAGCTGATAAAGTGAGAAAGTATATGCATGTATACTCAGGTGGGTATATACCCATATCTATAAATATTTCTATATATAGCCATCTGTATCTACATTAAGCTAAATATGAGTTTATACTGATGTCTTCAACTCTAATCCATTACCACATGTATCATACTAGCCTTCTGCCTTACCAGTCTACAACCTTCTGTTCCGACAGTTAGAAACTGAGATCCCACAGTCCATCATCTATTTGCTTGGTTGTTGAGTTCCAGTACAGAGGTCGAGTGGTTTCAGAATTGTTAGCCCATATCCCAACAGGAAACAATTATCCAATACAGTGCAGTGCTTATGTAAAACTTCTTTTGCCTTTAGTTTTATAGACTCCATTCATATCTACCTTCCCCCACCTGCCTCAGTGAGGTTATTTAATACATTTATAACAGTCAGATTCCACTGTATTTTCTCTTTGCATTTATATATATATAAAATCAGATGTGCCAAAAAATGTATACACGTGACCTGTGTTCATCTTTTGTTATTTGTATATATTAAGCATTACAATTTTAATAGTTTTTTCTTTCTTAAAATATGTATGCATTTTTTGGGCACCGTGTGTGTGTGTGTGCACATTTTTCTTTTGCAGTATCTAATGTTCTGGCAATTTCATCCACTTAGTTTTTAATTTCAGATAGTATATGTTTTACCTCCAAATTCTTGTTTGTTTTCTATTTCTCTCCTCATTATGTTTGTGTTTTTCTTTAAAATGTAGAACATACTTATACTACATTAAATAACTATTTTAAAGCCCTTGTTGGCTAATTCCTCCATCTCTGATTTCCTCCTGGTTATGGCTCACGATTTGCTGTTCAGTTTGTTTTGCTAGGTAGTTAAATGAAGATTTTTGGATTATGATTTGAAGTATCTTTTTTCTTTCTTTTGGATATTCATTTTAAGGTTTGTTTTTAATCTTTGCTGGGTGAGTCTAGAGTAACCTTTACTCTTGGGCTAATTTAGCCTTGTGGTGTCCACTGATTGCTTGCAGTATTAAGTGGCATCTTTCCACTTTCACTGGTAGGATTTTGAAGATGTTTGAACCCTATGTGTGGGAAACTTAAAAAACAATTCTTGACATCTGGGGACTGGTCTGATACATAACTATGCCTTAGTGCTGTTAGAAGTTGGCCTGGCACTCATAGCTAAGCCATATTATTATCTTGTTGGATATAACCTCATAGAATGCCAATTTCAGACCATGATAAAGTGAGCAAAAACAAGCCATTTTATAATTTCTCTGAGCATAGACACAAGATCACTGTGCAACCTCCAAAATGCACATGTCCCCTTTAATATGAGTGACGACTTATTTTTCCAATGATAGCTTTATGCTTGCTCTAGTCTGTTCTCCTTCTGAATAAGATTTATTTTGATACCCAGTCATAGAATTGACCCTGTTTTCTGACAACATTCAATCTAGACCCAATCACCCAACCAAAGGCCAAATATCTACAACAGGTTCTTTCTAGCACTCTCTTACTGAGATACCCTGGTGTTCATTCTCCGTCAGTGCAATCAGTAATAAACCCAACTTCTTCTTGGAGGGCAGTGACAGTGACTTCTAGAAAACTTTCAATTGATGCCTCACAAGCAGTCATTCTTTCCCTGGTCTCATGGAACACATCCTACAAATGAGGTGATTAGTCAAAGATTCAAAATACCCCCATGAAATTTTCTGGAGCTCTTTTTCTGCATAGCTCCCTTCTCTCCATTATTCTGCTATGTAAATTCCAATTATTTCAACCTACCTGAATTCAAATTTCTACTCTTCAATTTAGTGAAACAACGGTGATTTACTTGGGTTCCTCCTTCCTGTGCCAAAGTTCAAATTTGACCTCCTGGTATGGAGCTGGAGGGATTGTAGAGTTCACCTCATTTGTTTCCCTTCTCCTGTGATCACAGTCCCACACTGCCCCTTGTCCTGATTTCCAAAGAAAGACTGTTTCAAACGTTTGTTTTCTAATTGTTTGCATTTGGAGGGAAAGTTCTGGACTGGTTTTCCCTCACGGGCAGAAATGGAAGTTCTGTAATTGCTTTTTAAAATTGAATCACACCATATATGAGCTCTGACCATTAAGTTTGTGAACCTGTTGCAACAATGTTGCTAACCATTTTTGATATCAGAGGGATTATTCATTATGAATTTGTACCAACTGGACAAACAGTGAACCAACTTTACTATTTGGAAGTGCTGGAAAGGCTGCGTGAAAAAAACGACCAGCACTTTTCACCAACAATTCATGGCTCTTGCATCACGACAATGCACCAGCTCACACGGCACTGTCTGTGAGGGAGTTTTTAGCCAGTAAACAAATAACTGTATTGGAACACCCTCCCTACTCACCTGATCTGGCCCGCAATGACTTCTTTCTTTACCCGAAGATAAAGGAAATACTGAAAGGAAGACATTCTGGTGACATTCAGGACATCAAGGATAATACAATGACAGCTCTGATGGCCATTCCAGAAAAAGAGAGTTCCAAAATTGCTTTGAAGGGTGAACTAGGTGCTCGCATCAGTGCATAGCTTCCCAAGGGGAGTACTTCGAAGGTGACCCTAGTGATATTCAGCAATCAGGTATGTAGCACTTTTTCTAGGATGAGTTCATGAAGTTAATTGTCTTTGCTATTTGCTGTCCCCACTACAACCCTTGGAAAACATATCAAAGATATATTATAGATAAAATTCTACTTCACTTGCTTTAATATCTCGTTAATATTAACATTTCATAGGATATAACCACTATTATGCATATAATCAACACACTTTTAACAAACATTTGTATCCAGTGTGCATATCTGTGCATAAGGTACCTTTTTTGGCCCTTACCCATAATGTCACATTATTCTATTTATTGCAACATACACAGGCCTAGCAAACTTTTTAAAATTACTTTCAGGTGTACAAAACAATGTAATAGTTAGACACTTCACCCCTCACAAAGTGATTACCACCCGCCCCAATCTATTGCCCCTGTGGCATCGTATCACAGTGGCCCATGCAGGGATCGAACCAGCAACCTTGGTGTTATTAGTACCATGCTGTAACCAACTGACCTAGCAAACTTTTATTGGAAGGCTATTATGTGCCAGGCAGTCTGCATTAAAATGATCGTGGTTCCTACTGTTCAAACCATGAAAAAGATCGATGTCATTGACTATTTCTGATAAATGTACTTTAATTTTCCAGAGTAGACTTTCTGTAACACATATGAGAACTGTAGTCTAATTGTTCTGGTAGATTCACTTTAAATTTTTCTAAAACATTTATTTCTCACATAAATGCATTTTGAAACCATAAATTGACACATAAGTTGTGATTTTATTAGTCTAATTTCAAATTACTTTCTGAGGATAGTCTATAATTGAGCGAGTCAGATCTAGTTGCTCCATACATTTCATTTTCGAATACCCGATTTATGGCATTAATGGGAGCAATGGGCTGTACATAGTTTTGGACGGTACATAGTATGTGTTTAAATTAAACAAATGAAAGGAAAGCAAATGCAAAAACTCTTAAAACTTTTGATTGAAGAAACACAATCACAAATTTTCACAGTAGTCAACAGCTTTGCACTGTGGGATGAGGATGGCATCTAAGGGACTAGAAAATAATTGTAACCTTTTCTTCCCTTTTGGTAATTTCTTCTCTGTGCTACCTAAGTCACAGAGAGGGCAGTCTTAGAAAAAGGATTACTAGCACCTCTGATTAGTGGGAAACAGTTCTTTCCCACTAGAAAATAAAGAACAAAGGAAAAGGTGTTTAATGTGAAACTGCCTTTGAAACATAAACCAAAATCATAATTCACAGTTTATTGTATTTAAAATGCTACTTCTCAAGACTTCTAACATTACTCATAACAGTTTATGTTTATTGTGGTAATGAAAATTTAGGGATTTTTTGAAAGAAAATTTTAAAAGAATATCTGGGTAGAACTGTATTAATGTCCCATTCAGTTAATTATTTGCCATCCAATTTCCCTTCTAGTTTACAAGATCCTGACTCGGCATCATTTAATATATATTGGGAGTGAAGATACTGTTGGCAACATGAAGGGGGCAGCAAGTAGAGGAGAATCTAATGAAATAAATCATTGTCACAGGCAACGTGAAATACTAAGTCAGCAATACGAACAGGCTATCATTTTTAGGCATTGCTGTGTGCCAGGCAGACCACAGCTTAAGGAATATTAATTTCCCCCAGCTTTATTGAGATATAATTCACATGTACCACTGTGTAAGTTTAAAGTGTTCACCATGTTGACTTGATGCACATATAATTGATTATATGTTAATTGATTAATCCAAATTGATTACTTTGATTAATCGATTAATTATAATTGATTAATCCAAAATGATTACCACCATAGCCTTAGCTAACATCTTCATCATGTCACATGATTACCACTTCTTTTTTGTGGTGAGAACATTTAAGATCTACTCTCTTAGCAACTTTCAAGTATATAATGCAGTATTGTTAACTCGAAGCACCGTGCTGTACATTAGATCCCCAGAACTTATTCATCTTAAAACTGGAAGTTTATACTCTTTGACCAATACCTCCCCATTTCCCCCACCCCCCTACCCCTGGTAACTATCACTTTACTCTCGGTTTCTATGAGTTTAGCTTTTTAAGATTCCACATACACGTGAGATTATACAGTATTTGTCTTTCTCTGTCTGACTTATTTCATTTAGCATAATGCCCTCGAGGTTCATGTATGTTGTCACAAATGCCAAGATTTCCTTCTTTCTCATGCTTGAATAATATCTCATTATATAATATATTCATGTATATCCCATTATATATTCATATATATGTATATATACACGTGAATATATAATGGGATATTATTCATATTATTATTATACACACATGAATATATGTGAATATCATTCATATTATAATTAATGGGATATTATTAATAATATATAATGGGATATATACATTGCATTTTCTTTGTTTACAGAAATTAGATTGTTTCTTTTGCTATAAGCACTATACTTTTTAATCCTCAAACTAGCTCTATGAATTAGGTATTCTTATTACCCCCATTTCACACATGAGGTTATTGAGGCTTAGAGGGGTTAACTAGCTTATCTAAGGTCACACAGCTAGTATAAGGGACAGCCAAGTTTCAAACCCAGGTCTGTGTGAATACTTCATCTTGATTCTTTTTCTTGTGTTCACCTGCCTCTATATGAACTCTGTGTAAAGTTCTTAGTCTGTTTAGAGGGAATAATCATTTCCTATGGTTAGCCTCCCTTGACTGTTCTCGCGAGAAACATTTTGAATAATGTGTATAACTTCTGGTCCTATGGCTAGGAGTTGACACCATGATTTTGAGAGCCCATTTCCCTAATCCTACTGTTCTCTTTGCAGGTTAATGGGATTTAGATGAGGCAAGATGTAGGTGAGGAGCCTGAAGACTTTCCTTAATGTCAGCTCCATCTCTAATTGCTCTGGTACTTTTGGTTGAGTCTTAATTTGACTCTATCCGAGAACAAGAAAGAAGGCTTCTATTACACAAAGATCAATGAGATCTTTCCCCAATGTCTCATCATCTTCATGGGTTTCAATCTCATCAACTCTAAAGGAGAGGAAATTTGTTTTAATATATTTTCTTTAAGTTGTGCCAAATGCTATATAAGATCAAGAGACAACAAGACGAATATGGCAATGTTCCTTTTCCGAAAGAGTGGCTACAGTCCCCTAGAATAAACAGACACTAAAACAAAGAATTAAAATCAATGTGACATGGCCTGTACAAGACAAAGTTTTAGTAGAATTCAGAAGAAAGAATGCGTAATTTTATAAGGAAGAAACCAGAGAAGGCTTCTGATAAAAGATGATATTTGATCTAAAGGATACTACCATGTTTCCCCGAAAATAAGACCTAGCCAGACCATCAGCTCTAATAAATCTTTTGCAGCAAAAATTAATATAGGACCTAGTCTTATTTTAATATAATATAAGACCAGGTCTTATATAATATAATATAATATAATATATAATATAATATAATACTAGGTCTTATGTTAATTTTTGCTCCAAAAGACGCATTAGAGCTGATAGTCCAGCTAGGTCTTATTTTCGGGGAAACACGGTAATGATAATGATAATAAAAACATATTCTGAGTATTTACCATGTGTCAAACTCTCTGGTAAATACTATATATGCATTATTTTCTTTAATCCTGCCAGCAAAACTATAAGCTAATTACTGTTATGATTGTTATTTTACAGACTCAAAGTCACACAGTCGGTAAGGGGCAAAATTGGAATTCAACACTATGATTCCTCATTTATTAATGAATAAATATGGTTCCAGGAGCTGTTCTACATTACTGGTACTCAGCCAGGGCTGATTTTGTCCCGTACAGGATGTTTGGTAAAGTCTTGGGACATTTGGGGTTACCTCAACTGGGGGTTTGCTAGTGGCATCTAGTAGGTAGAGGCCACGGATACTGCTAAATATCGTACAATGCACAGGAAAACTTCCCACAACAAAGAATTATTTGGCTCAAAATGTCAATAGTTGGTTAACAAATCCTATTGACGTTGAAAAGCCCTGTTTTAAATGTTTACGGTATAGCAGGGAAACAACAGCCCTGGGATCAATTATCTCACATTCTTTTAGGTACAGAGAGAAGATAAACAAAATTAATAAAACTATAAATAACGCTGTGATAAGTCCTATGAAGGAAAAAAAGCAGAATATGAAAATGTGGAAACTATATGTTATCTTAGAAAGGGTGGTCAGAAAATACTTCTTGGTGGAAGTGACACGTAGAATGAAATGAAGAAAAAATACCATATGGATACATCTGGGGAATAGAAAGTGCAAAGGTCCTGAGGAAAGAGCATGCTTGGCATATTCTAGGAATAGCAAGGGGGTCAGTGTATCTACAAAAGGGGTGAACAGTGCAGAGAATGCTAGATGATGATAAGGAAGCAGGAGGCCAGATGATCTAAGACATTGTAATGCACGTAAGGACATTGGATTTCATTCTAAGTATGAGGTAAGGCCATTGGGGGATTATGTTGGAAATAACATAATGAGATTTATACTTTAAGAGTAACACTGCAGGTTGCATGGGGAGAATAGACCATTTGAAAGATTCCATTTTCCATGAGTATGTCTGGCTAAGAATCCAGACCGTTATCATGGTAAAAAGAAGTAACAATGCTGAATTAAAAGCAATCTCCTTAAAAACACTGGAAAACTGAAAAGCTAGTAAGAATTTATGAAGGCAATACACAAAGGAAGACAGGATTTCCAAAAGCAAGAAAACTGCTTTTGTTGCCAAACCTGTAAAAATGAAGCGTTGTTTGTATGATCTCAGAGGCTGTGGAGAACAAAAGGCAATGCCTAGGACCTACACAAGATGGGAGCTCTAATAGGAGACCCTACTTCCACAAATCTTAGACCGCATAAATTTACATCTTCAGTGTAAAGGTGGATGAGAAGTAAACTTGGCTCTGCTCCGCATTTATCCCTAATCTACAGCAAGGAAAATGGACAGCATGGAAAATTGCCTCAGAAATGCATATAGACGAAGGGGTGAGACACATAGACTGTACAACCAAAAGCTGACCCTAAATGAACTAAATTATCCAGTTAAAGGAAAATGTTTTCAGGCAGGACTAAAAATTCCAAGTACATATTCATTAAAGAGATATCTTCATCTTGTTTCTTTGTTGCTTTTAGTTCTATATCTCACATATGAGAGAAGTCATGCGGTTGACTTTTTCTGTCTGACTTATTTTGCTTAGCATGATAATCTCAAGATTTAACAGTTTAGTGCTTACCGGAGGGTAAGAGGACAGGGGCAGGGATAGAAGAGGGAAAGGGGAATCAAATATATGGTGATGGAAGGAGAACTGACTCTGGGTGGTGAACACACAAGGTGATATATAGATGATGTATTATAGAATTATATACTTGAAACCTATGTAATTTTACTAACCAATGTCACCCCAATAGATTCAATGAAAAAAGAGAGAGAGACATCTAAAACATAAATGATGAAAGCAAAAGAATGAAGAAAACATATAGCAAAGAAATTCTAACCAAAAGAAAAATAATTAGAGCTATATTATATAAAACAAAATGGACTATAAGGTAAAAAGCATCACTTGAGTGATAAAGTATCTTTAAATATAAGCTCTCTTAGGGCAGAGACTTTTTTTGATCACTGCACCTAGAACAGTGCCTGGTGCATAGTAAATGCTCAATAAATAGTAAGTAGATGCTAAATAAATGAATGAATGAACTTCATAATGATAAAAGGTTTAACTCACCAGGAAGATATGACAATTTTAAATTTGTATGCATGTAATAAAATACCTACCAAACAGGCAAAGGCAAATTTAACATACTATAGGGAGGAAAAGATAAATTCACAATTAGAATGAGAGACCTCTCTAGATGATTGATAGAAGGACCAGTCAAAAGTAGCAGTAAGATATGTCATTCTTTAAGACAGACTATAAATTGGCAAGGATGTAAACAGGGAAAACAGTTAAGATGCTTTTACAAAAGTCCAGTTGAAATATGGCATTGTGTTGGACTCAGTGGTAAGAGTAGAGATGGTAAGAAAGGTTGAAATACTGAATATATTCTGAAGGTGGGAAAAACAGGATTTACTTGTGGATTGCATGGATACGTGAGAGAAATAAAGGAGTTAAGCATAACTTCAGGAGTTCTGACCTGAGCAACCACGCGAATGGTGTTTCATTTATTGAAATGAGGTAAATGGGGAATGAGGAGGTCTGTAAAAAAAGATGATTGTGATAGTAGATTGAAAGATCAGTTCTGGATGTACTAAGATGGAGATGCCCATTAGATGTCCTAAGTGGTATAAAGCAGTTAAGTTGGAAAAAAAACCCTGAATTTCATAGAAGAAGTTGCGAATCAAATATAGATACAGGAATCATCAGCATAGAGATGGCGTTAGAAGCCATAAGTCTGGGAAGAATGGGGATCGAGGGTAGCCAATGAGATAGGAAGGAATAGTCACGAAGGTAGGAGAAACCAGGACAGTGGCATATTCTGATAGCCAAGTGAAAAACAAATGCTTGAAAAAGTTACCAACGATCTCAAATGCTGCTCAGTGGTAGAATAAGATGAGAACTGAACATCGATCATAGGATTAAGCAAGATGAAAGTAACTGGCTGCTCTGACAACTGTGGTTTCAGTGGAATAGTAGGGATAATATCCTGATTGAACCACTCTAGTTTCAAGAGCTGAAGAGAACAAGTGGAGATAGTATGTATACATTTTTTTTCAGAGGGAAGCAATGAAGGTTGAAAAAAGGCATGGTAAAGTCAGAATATGTTTCCTGTCTTAAAATGGAAAAGGTAACAGTATATTTGCATGTTAACTGAAATGATGGAATCAAGAGGGAAAATAATTATGAAAGGAAGACAGGAGGAGGATTGCATGAGGGAATTCCTTGAGTGGGTGAGAGGATGGGAGGATGGGATCTAACATCTTTGATAGATGCCCATATAGTTCATGCACACTGACCAGGAGAGTAGGCAGAGTGTATTGGTACAAACGCATGTTGGTTAGTAGATCTGGTGGTAAGAGCAGCTGGAAGGTCTCTTCTGATCACTTCTATTTTTCTCAGTGAAATAAGAAACTAAGTCACATGTGGGGGGCAGACAGTTTATGGGAAATCTCTTTCACTTTTGCTCAGTTTTGCTACGCATCTAAAACTGCTCTAAAATATAAAGTCTGTTTTAAAAACAGAAATGAAACAAGGTCACCAGTTATCTTAGGTTGTTTTCCTTAAAAACAGTCTCAGGCAGCAAGTTTTTACAGAATGTTTATTGAGAAATGCTCTCAGAAGATACTGCAGTAAGAAAACAAGGAAGGCAGGCTAAGGCAGAAGAAGGTGGCATGCAACACTGTTGCAACCAAGGTCTCAGTCAATCCTGCTTGAAACTCTGGAGTTGGCCAGTCAGGGTTGTCCCAAATTGAAGCAAGGGGACTGGGATTTCATGTCCCTGTATCAGTTTTTGGCCATGGCTCACCCGCTGGAAGGGGACATAATCTTGGGCAAAACCATTTCCTGTAGGCAACGTGAATCACTACTGTCTACTTCTTGAACCTGTATGGTGGTTCCTTTCTTTGCTTCTCTCAGCACGAGGAGACTGATGGGACCAGATGTCCACCACAGCTTAAAGCTCAATGGGATGCTTACTGTGTACCCTGTAGGAAGTGCACCCTCTGGGAACCAAAGCTTCTAAATCTGTAGAGCCTAAAATTAAAGGCATGTGGTCAACCAGCCAGGTCATTTCGCGTTTCTCATGAGTTTAATATATTTTAAACTCAGCACACTTCCCTTCCCACACAAACAGGATATCCAGATGCCTAACTCAAAAGTCTGTCCATCGGGAGTATTTTCCTCATAGCTATTTTTCAAGGTCATCTATGAATAGATTTCAGTACAGCAAATGTCCATTTTTGGCTCTATCTACATATTGGTTGTATTTGTTTACTAGGGCTGCCGTAACAAACTAACACAGACTGGATGTCTTAAATCACAGAATTTATTTCCTCACTATTCTGAAGTCTAGAAGTCTAATATCAAGGTGTTGGCAGGATTAATTTCTGAGGCTTCTGCCCTTGGTTTGTATTATAGTGTCTTCTCTCTGCATCTTTACATGATCTTCCATCTGTATGTATCTACGTCCTAATCTCCTTACAAGCATACCGGTCATATTGGATTAGGGCGCAACCTAATGATCTTAGTACAACTTCATTATGTCTTTAAAGACTGTCTCCAAATACAGTCCCATTCTGAAGTACTGGGGGTCAGGATCCCCCCAAATTCAACTATTAATTTTGGGGGGAATGCAATTTAGCCCATAACACTGGGTGACCAGTAAACCAAGCTCATCAATTGCCATCTGTGTCAGCCCATCATAAAGGAACTCCCATGTGACTGTGAATTAAAGGGGAGGTACCAGTGCAATAGTAGAGGATGGCATGGGGATCGAGGCCGCTTCTTTGCGCAGCTTACTATTGCACTCTAGGCCTGTTCAGTCCTGCTCTTGAATGTATCAGTTCAATTTTCCAAAGGATTCCTGCTAAGTCTGCCTGTCCATATGGATCGGGAGGTCTGACAGGATCCAGCATACAATAGGCAGCTCCTGCTTCATGATCACTTGAAATCTTGTAATTAGATATTCTGACTCTACCGTCCAGTAGAGTAGCACAGCAAGAGCTGATTTTCAAATGGTTTATAATTCTTTGTGGCAGATGGCATAACCTTGAGATTGGGATCTTAATTGGGAGCCACTCTATTTACCACACCTGCCCACTTTGAGTTAAAGGATGATACTAATTTGGAGGTAATGTCCACAACTCTTGCCATGACATTGGAGATCTTTCAAATCTGCAGTGTGTCCAATTAGAGACCCCTTGCGACTCTAAACTCATCTGACAAATTCTATTTCACTAACCATCTAACCTGTGATCAGTCCGAATGGGAGTATTTCCTATTCCATTATCTTGGCTCTTAAATTCTACCTTTCTGACATTGTTCCTCCTGCCTTTACTCCCTTATCCTCCCACCTTCTCCCCATGTTTAATTACTGATTCCTAAAAGGCCAGCAGTAATATTCCCTAAAGTCTTGCCTAATGCCTCCAGCCTGTCTTCTCTGAACTCTAATGGCACTTCATCATATATTGTTCTTTGTTTTGTAGTTATTTGTATCTATACATGACATCTATTAGACTGTCAGTTCTTAGGTGGAAGGATCTAAGTCTGACAAAGCCAAGGAATTATTCACTATACAGAAATAAGCAATTTACACTCCTCAAAAAGTTCTAAATACTCAGCAGTGTTTCTAGTCCTCTCCACTGTTAAGGGAAATAGATGGGAGAACAGGGCTGTGAGAAATATGGATGGACCAATACAAATAGTAAGGCTCGAAGCATGAATGGAAAGGAATAAGATATGTTAAACGGTCTTCTCAAGGGACCCCTTTCTTTCTTGGTGCATACTACCCAGCCTAGTTCGTTACCTCCTATATGAATGTCCAGGTGCCAGAGCAGAACTTTCCCTCGCAGAGGCCATTGGGACAGATTGAGTATTATCAACTGGACTCTATGGAGCAATAAGCTAAGGTACCAAGTGGTGACAGATTCTCCATTCATCTGGTAAGCCATCACTAAGTCTCAAAGTCCAAGGTGCTCATCTGGGTTGAACAGCCCTTTCTGTGACACGTTAGGAATATCTGAATGCAAAATCAAAGTTAAAATTCCAACACAGCTAATAATCAAAGTGTTGAACTTTGCAGAGAGAGAAGAGAGAGATGAGGGTAATAGTTCTCTTATCAGGTAAGGCTCACAGAAGGGTGGCTCCTTACAGGTTCTAGAACCTGACTGTGCTAACATATTCAAGAAAAAGGGAATAATCAGTGTCAGGGGAAAGACACATGCAACTAAACTCATCTTGATTATACTTCTGTGTCACTTTAGAAATAGGACTTCTAATTGCCTAATGGACTAGCAAAACGGAGTCACATAATAGAATCACAGCTGGAAAGAGAACTGACTCTGGTTGGTGAACACACAATGTGAGAAACAGATAATGTATTACAGAATTATACACCTGAAATCTATGTAACTTTACTAACAATCATCACCACAATAAACTTTAATTTTAAAAAATCACAGCATGTCTAAACTGAAAATTATTTAATAGCCATATTAAATTCTCTAGTTTTACAAAGGAAAAAAACTGCGACAAGGAAAAGGGATGTGATTTGTGTGAGGGTACAGAGCTAGCTGGTGGCAGAACTAAAATTTTGCGACAAAAATCAAAATTCCTGATTCACCAGCCAGTGAAATACCACTGTAAGTCATTAGCAATTCAACACACATTTATGGAGCACCTGATAAGAGTCAAAAAACAAAAAGTCACAAGCAGCCAAATGTAACATGAGGGGTGACTACGGAACACTGACATTGTCATTTTCCTGAGGAAGGACCAGCAGTTGACCAGCTTCTCTGGGTAACCCAAGTCCTACTTGAAATCTTCTCCAACAGGGATAATAACAGCTAAAGCTTCTTATCAAGTTATCCTTTAAGACATTTAAAAAAAACCTCTGTTCTCTATACAAGTGCTGACTAATAGAAACCTACTGTAAGATAAATATGTAGCTTAAAATTTTCCAATAGGCACAATGAAAACATAAAAAGAAACCAATGAAATTCACTTTAGTAATATATTTGATTTAACCCAAAATATCTAAAGTATTATCACTTCAACATATAATTGATATAAAAAACTTAATGACATATTGCGCACTATCTTATTGGTACTAAGCCTTCAAAATCCAGTGTGTATTTCTACGTGCGGCAAATCTTCCTTGGAACAGACCACATGTCGGTTCCATGCAATAGCCAAATCGCTAGTTACTACTGTATTGAACATCACAGCTCCTTATCACATACTAGAAAAATCAGTCCCTGATGTATTTCTGAAAAGCAATTATAATGCAACTCTAACATACTACATTTAATAATCTAATAAATTACAAAAAGTAGAAAATGCGTTTTTAGATGGAGTCCTATGATCTTTAGTCAAGTGCCCTCCTTTCCTTGGTTATTCTATACCATGCCTGAACACACCAGGTCACTGGAAAGGTTAAACAAAAAGAAGCAAAAAGAACATTAAAATAAAATGTTATATTAAACCCAATAGGTTTTGAATGATTTCTGGCCTTCATTTATTCCAAGTCTCTATAATTTGGATTAAACATTATTTTCACAGTGGCAAGTCAGAACAGATAACAACAGGAATAGAACCACTGTCTAGTAAGACATTAGGCAGTGAACTGTCCATTCCAAATTAGGTATTTTTTCCCTCAACATCACTGTCAAGACTAGTTTTTCATAAAAGGAAGATAATATTACATGGAAGGAATTGCTAAACAGTCTAGAGGTTGCAAATACATTACCTAGTTAACAGATATTCATCACCTAGTTAATAGATGCTCATTCTCTATAACCTTGAAGAAATTCTGCCACAAAATTCAAATGTAACATACAATTCATGACAGGTTCTAGAGCCCAAAGCTGCAAATCATGACTTGGCAACATTACAGAATCTTTCAAATGAGAACTTTCCCGAAAATCCATAATGTAGAGTCACAGTAACTATAAATCAATGAAATGCTACAATGAATTTTAGATCCCAAGAAGACACAGCCTAACATTATAGTAGCTAGCCAGGAGAAGGTAGCTTCTGCAAAACCATTAAGCACCGTCCTTTCAAGGGTACAGTTTTCCTATCACTCTAAAGAATAAGTGTTGAGGGAAAAATGAGGTACAAACCTTGGGTGTTTCTTGATTTTTTTCATGAATCTTGCTTCGTGCATTGCCCTTGAAGGAATATCACCTTTCTTGTCCTGAAAAGTTATAAAACACATTATTTCATTTCCGGATCTCTGGGGGGGGAGGGGGAAATCTTACTTTACTAGTATCTCTAGTTGGCCTACAATTTTAAAATGTGCTGCTCTAGTTACTAAGGTGATACATAAAGTTTATATGCCCTACATATAAAAACTGACTAAAAAGATTGTATGTTTAAAGGAAATGCCAGAAATTTTATTTCAATATAAGTTTACATTCAAATAGGGATATCTCCATAAACCAAAATGTCTGCAATTTTAGGGGCTAGAAACCTGCCAATCGTTCTGTTGCCTTGTGTAAATTCGGTCATACTCAATACATTTATCTGAGAGCATCTGCAAATTGGAGAGTATCCTAAAGAATGTGATCACGATGTTATGTAAGAAGAATTACATCATATCAGCTGAGGAATGGTTGAGGGAAATGGAGAAAGACTGTGGGAAGATGCCGACTTTAATGTAAATACTAAGAAATCTGAAGGGAGAAATAATACAACAACAGTAGGGAACTTAATTCCCCATGTTCAACAATGGATAGAGCATCCAGACAGAAAATCAACAGGGAAACACCGGACTTGAACCATACATGAAACCAAATGACGCTAACAGACATATACATAGAACATTCCATCAAACAGGAGCAGAATACACATTCTTGTCAAGAGCACATGGAACATTCTCCAGGACAGATACTATGATAGGTCACAAAAGAAGTCTTAGCAAATTTAAGAAGACTGAAATCATGCAAAATCCAGATACAGACACATTAAGAAAAGACGGTTACAGGCCTGTATCCCTGATGAACATAGATCTGAAAAGCCACAACAAAATACTAGCCAATAGAGTCAACAGTACATTAAAATGATCATAAACCATGGTCAAGTTGGATTTATCCCTGGGATGCAACAATTGTTCAACATACGCCAATCAATAAATGTGATACACCCCATAAAGAATAAAAATCAGACGATCATCTCAATAGATACAGAAATTGCATTTGATAAAATTCAACATCCTTTCATGATAAAAAAATCTCAGCAAATTAGTTGTAGAACGACTTTATCTCAGCATAACAGAAGCCATATCTGACTAGTCTACAGTTAACATCATATGCGAGAGTGAAAAGCTGAAGGCTTTTCTTCTAAGATGAGGTACAAGAAAAAGATGCCCACTCTCACCACTTCAATACAACATAGCACTGGAAGTCCTAATCAGAGAAGTTAGGCAAGAAAGAAAAAAACACCAAAATCAGAAAGGAAAAATTTCAATTGTCTCTGTTTACAGATGACGCGGTCTTATATAGAGAAAACCCTAAGGACTCACCCCCAAACTGGCAGAACTAATAAATGAATTAAGCTGAAGGGTTCAAAATCAATATACAATAGTCACTTGCATCTCTATACACACTAACAACAAACTATTGGAAATAGAAATTAAGGAAACAATCTTTATTGACTAGCTTTGGGAGAGAAATGCCTTCTGCCAGCCTGCTAGGGATTCTGAGACTTTGTTAGGCCTTTGCCATGGATATACCCGTTCCACACTTCTTGTTACCTCTTGTGGGGGACTCTTGAGATTGTATGCCTTTCTTCATGCTGCAGTGGCAGGCCCAGTCCTGCCAGCCTCCAGTTTGCCTTTCCTAGAGTGGTGCTGACTGCTCACGTTTGTGTGCTTTATTTCAAATCCTGCAGTCTGGACAGCTTTCTGTGCATGCTCCCTAGCCATCTGCAAAAACTTGCACTCGAACTAGAGCACATGCATCGCGAGCCAGTCAGTGTGGAAGGGTGTGTGTGGGTGAAGTATGCAGAGCACTGAGGGTGCGCAGGGGCCTGTTGGGAGGATTCACAGCTGACACATCCCCAGTGGCTTGTGAGCAGGCTTTCTGATGAATTCGAGGCAATTTCCTTAGGACCCACATCCCTTTGATGCTTTCAGAGAACACTGGGTGTTGTCCTTCCAGACCCTCCCTACCGTCCAATTATGCAGCACATCTATTTATTCTGGAGGGGATGACAAAGAAAGGAGCCTGTTTGGCAGTCCCTGCACAGATGGGGAAGCTGGGTGGTCACTCACACCCTCTCACGTTGCCCTGTGGCACTGAGCTGCCTTAGGGGAGGGAAAACACAGGTAATGTGAAACTATTCCTCGTATATCCTCTTCGGTGCTTCCAATCTCAGAAATGTTTGTCCCAACAGTGTGCTGCAACTTCTCCGCTGGACTCCTCAACTTGCACAACGGTAATCTCATCCCTGAGTGATGGTCAAAATAGGTGTTCTTTGGTGGGAAGATGATAGGAAATTCCTATTCTGCCATTTTGTTGATGTCATGTAAGAACTTGGAAGTTGACAGTTAAGTCTTGCTAACAGTGCTTCTTGAGTAGTATAAATATTGCCTAAGGTTGCATGTGATGTTTTGGGGCAGTGATGTGACCCTTCTTGCAGACATCAGAATAAAAGCCTAGGAGCTCTTTTGCTCAGGGCTCCATGGATCCAACAGAGTTTTGCATCTGTCATCACTTTGGGTGTGTCCTCCTTCAAACTAACTGAAAGGAAACATTCAGAAGCTGCCCTACTTCATATATCGCCTATGCCTATCGGCCTTCCATTCTTTTTTATCTTAATACAGCTTATGAGTAGAAACAATAGATGTCCATAATTTGATTTTCACCCATCCCCAAACCTGCTCTGGTCTTCTTTGACCAGAGCCTAATGCATCATTACATGGAAAATGATGAAGCTGGTACCAATGATGTTACAGGAAACTTAAGCTCTTATAGCAAAATTTTATGACATATTACATCTAAAAAGGAATCACTAAACAGCACCATAGAATGAGATAGCATTAAATTATAGCTATATATTTAGACACATCCATAGAAACAATATAAGAGAAAAATGTATACCAGCTTGTTCACAGTTCACATCTCCATATGTGAAATTATGTTTATTTCCCTTCTTTGTAGTCCTATGCATTTGCTACATTTATTAATATGTATTATTTTGGTAATCAGAAAAAAATTATGCTATGTCACAAATATAAGTAAACAATTAATTCCATAAACTTTATTTTTTTATGGTAGTTCTTAATTAGCCAACTTTTTTCAACAATATGCTGGAAAATTCCAACTGGGTTTGATGAGAATGATAAAGGCCTGTGGGGGGAGGGACGAATTGTTTCATTTTTCTATTTTTAATAATGGTGTCATGGGTAATTTTTAATGTCGGATTAGAAAACTAACATAAGTTGAATTTATCTAGGAACTCAATTCATATATATGAGTTTAAATACATAAAATTAAAACTCTCATTTTAAACACATAAATAATTCAGATTAAAATAATTCAAGACAGTTCATTTAAACCCTTAAGATTAAACCTCTTAATTTAAATAAAGAAAATATATTATTTCCATTAAAAATTGTCTTCTGGGGAAATGTAGCTTGTTCCTACAATGGGAAAAATAATAAACTGGTGACCTGGATCTCCTAATACCTCACGGTGAATTGGACAAGTCAGATTTATCTCTCTATCCTGTATCTGAATATGATCAGGAATTTATATAGACAATACATATGTTTCTACAGAGCAGCCTTCTACAATACATTACCATTCAAAGTTCATTCCTTGGATAGGATATATTTTCCTCGTGGATAAAATGTAGGAGTTGGAATAAATGACCTATGATGACCCTTTAACAGGGCAATCCTACAGACACACCAGCTCCACGAAGGAACCTGTGTTAATGTGAAGTCACCCCCATCTTTTTTTTTTGATTTACTGGGGTGACAACTGATAGTAAAATTACATAGATTTCAGGTGTACAATTCTGTATCACATCATCTATAAATCCCATGTGTGTTCACCACCCAGAGTCAGTTCTCCTTCCATCACCATATATTTGTCACCCCCATCTTATACAGAGTTTCCAAATACTAAAGAACACACTTGTGCCCAGGAAGGAATACCCTTCACCAATCTGACCCAATGACCACGCTGCATTAAAATTCCTTGTTACATCTTAATGAACGCTATCATCTTGAATCCTGTAATTGTGACACCAATGAAATTAACATTTTTCCATTCTAAATGTTCCCCAGGACAAGAGGCTATATTTTGTTATTCTGATTATATTTTATTATTTCAAAAATTAAATTAGAACTTCTAACACTGCATCTCATAGTCACATTATCATTTAGTGAATTCATTATAATTATCATCACCATGATGACTACCAAGGGAACTAATATATGACTACTGATTTATCATTTTACCAATGAAAGCTCAAATGTAGTTTTATCCCTTTCGTATGTGATTTTTCCTTTACCTCATTCCAATAAATAAAGTCTTTAATCTTCCATTGTTTGACATATACGCTAATTTGTATAACATAGTTCCTCTTTTCTTTATTATACAACTCTTACTCCCTCATTATTTCTTAAACTAGATATTCACAAATGAAATCAATTTATTAAAAGACTTATATGTTATTATAATGGTAAGTAGTACTGCAATATTGGATGCTTTTCTAATGGTTAAGTAAAACATTTCTTGATTGCTAAACATTCATTTTAGTGGGCATTTAAATTCTTTTAGTCTAATAATTTCAAAGTTCCTATAATGATGGGTCCCTGCCTGCCTACATCTGAGGGGCCCACCAGTGACAACTCTGCGGCTAGGGACACCAGGTCTAAACTATAAGCTTGTCCAGTGTCATTCCCATTTCTCTTCTCTGTACCGCAAAACTCCTAGAAAGAGTTGTCTATATTGTTTCTGTTTCCTCATGAACCCAAACAAAGCTTACACGCCAACCACTCCAACAAAACTGTTCAGGTCAAAAATAACTGAAATGAAATGAATTGAAACCCACTATTTATTTCCAAAGCCTCATCTTGTTAGACATATCAGCAGCATTTGGCTAAGTTGATCATATAAATTCTCCACCCTGATACACTTTCTTCATGTAGTTTCTAGAATACTACACACAGATTTCTTCCCACCTCTGTGGTCACTCCTTCTCAGACTTCTCAATTGTAGAGTGTGTCCCAGGGCTCTTGAAGGAGTCTAATAACACTCACATCTTTGGTAGTGTCTTTGTCTCTTACTTAAGTGCCATCTATTGGGGTTCCCAAAGAAATGCATACACATTTTAAGAGACGTTAACACTTTGGTCAACGTTGCTCAAGCAGTAGTTCGTCGTAATCAGAAGTGTCTGGATGCTGATGGGAACCACTTTGAGCACCTCTTGTAATTGCAGAAGTCAAACGTGACTTGTATTCATCTTTTGTTATCGGTAATATATTGAGTATTACAATTTTAATACAGTTTTTTCCTTTCTTAAAGTGTGTATAAATTTTTTGGCACCCTCTGTATATGCCGACAACTCCAAAATTTATGTCTCAAACCTAGATCCCTCCCTTGAACTTTAGACTTACGTATTAAAAATTGGAATGTCTTTTACTAATAATAAATAATAGTAATGATAACAATAATAAAAGCTAATGTTTCTATGGCGTTTATTATTTACCAGACCTTATTGTAAGCATTTTTAATTAACTCAATCCTCACAATAACCCTTGAAGTATTGTAATGTAAGCCCTCACAGTTGGCTTTTCTCTTTTGTAATGCAGGTGCCTGACTTAAGCTTTGATTGCCCTGGAGGCATCCGCTTCAAAGAGGCATCCACTTCAAAGATGGCTATCCCAGACAAACCTACTGCCAGCCACAGGACCAGATAAAGAACCAGTCCGCCTTCCCCCACCCTTCTCCAGGCCCCTTTGTTTTAGAGATCTTGGCTGATTTCTATAACTGACCTTAGGGGCTGCTTTTTTCTTTCTTTGCTGAACTTTAAACATTCCCGCTCTTATGTTTTAAATTCACCAATACAGAGTGAGCCTGGAAAAACCTTAGGCTCCCACCCTCGACCCCACTAAAAGCAGAACCCCAGCCTCCTCCCCTCTCTCCCTACTCTCCCTGACACACCAATCTCACCCAAGTAATTTCCAGGACTTATAAGTAATAAACTTGTTCATTTCAAAGTTTCCTGATGGTTATTGCTGAGGGCGTCTTGCAGCATAATAAGAAAAAGGGCCAGTCCAGCCACAACGTTGGTTATTGATAGGCTGCGACTGGCAAAAACCAAGTATGTACTATTATCACCCCCATTCGGAGACGAGGAAACAGGGACACAGACAGATGGAGTAATTTGCTCAAGGTCACACAGTTGCTGATTGGTGGGGCGAGAATTTGCCTTCATATAGTTTGGCTCCAGAACCTGTTCTCTTAACCATATGCCATCACTGGCAGTAATTAATAAGGCATCTTAAACTTATCATGGCCCAAACTGAGCTCCCGTTCCCCTCCCCACAGACTTGTTCTTCCAGAGCTCCCCCCCGCCCCCCCCACCAGGAAATGGTAATTCTAGTTGCTTAGGGCAAAAATGTTGATGTCCTTCTTAATTCCCCACCACCTCACACAACCCACATCTGTTTCATCAACAAGTCCTGCTGGCTCTAACTTCAAAATATATCCAGAATCTGACACCTTCTGCACAATCCCCAGGGCTACCATTCTGGTCCAAAACACCATTGTCTTTCACCTGGAACACTGCGTAGTGTTGCCAGTGGGCCCCTTGCCTCCATCTTTGCCTCCCCTGCTTCAAACTCTGCAGTGGATTCCCAGCTCACGGTCAAAGCTCGATTCCTTATAATGCTCTGCAAGGTTTTGCATGTGCTTCCCCTGTATCTTCTGACTTCCCCTCGTACTACTCTCCTGTTCCCTCATTCTGACCCAGCCATAGTGGCCTCCTAGCCATAGCTGGAAACATCAGGCTTGCTCCTACTTCGGGGCCTCTGTAATTGCCGTTCCGTCTGCCTAGGAAGCTCTTCAGATATTCGCGTGGTGCGCTTCTTCGCTTCCTTCAGACCTTTCCTCAAATGTCATTTCCTCAGTGAGGTTTCCTTGGCTATCCTATCTCATTTCAACCCTACACAACCACTGCACAATCCCTCCTGCATGCTTTATTTTCCCAGATTTGACTTATTTAGCTAATTTATTGCCTATATCCTCCTATGAAAAGATGGGTTCTATGGTAGCAGGATTTCTGTTTGTTTTCTTTGCTGCTATGACCACAGTGTCTAGAATGGTGCTTGGCACATAGGTGGCACTCGCTAAGTATTTGCTGGAAAAAAAAATAAATGAATGAAGCCAAATAACATTGTCACCAGTGGGAATTTCTGGCACAAATACAGGTTAGGTGGGTTTTCCCTTGGTTAAGCATAAGTGGTAGCTCTGCTATCTTTCTCTTAGAGAAAGACATCTTTCTCCCAGATTCTTTGCTCATCCCAGGCTTCTACGTCACATTCTTATACCGTGTTACCCCAAAAATAAGACCAGGTCTTATATTAATTTTTGCTCCAAAGATGCATTAGGGTTTATGGTCAGGAGATGTCATCCTGAAAAATCATGCTAGGGCTTATTTTCCAGTTAGATCTTATTTTCAGGGAAACCCAGTAGATGCTCACTAACCTGGGACTCAACTTGCTAGCAGATCAAAGTCTCCTACAGGCTAGATTTGACCTACATAGCATTAACCGGAATATCAAGTAAAGATATCCCAAAGTTTTGCAAAACTTTGTTTATAGTGACTTTTCTAGCCAATATCCCTATAGCTCCTCAATTGCAATACCAGAGTTGCTTGTACCTTGCTGTCACCTTTTAAAACTCTCAGTTGACTCGCGGACAATGTACTCTAAGGCAGAAGTGCCTTTCTTCCATTTTCAAGCCTATGAATTGTAAAGAAATTAATGGGAGGACAAAACCCCCATTAAGCCTTAATTATGAACACTCAGTACTGATTTTTTTAAAAAAAGGAACTGAAAAATATCCATCCTATTGATCCTTCATTCTACGAAGAGATTTCCAGCTGAAACCCTTTCTGGCACTAGAGCTCCATGTGTACGGGAATTCTAATTGAACTCTTCGAAAAACAGAGCCTCTTTGTAAAGTATGAATAGTCTTCACACACATCTTCATGAGTCACTTGCTTAACAGTATTTATCTTAATGGGGGCATTCAAATATTACATTTGCCACCAACATCGGTGGAATTCTGTTACACTTTTAAAATAAATACATGTCACAGAGCACCTAGCTTGGGTAGGAGCTGGCATGAAAGAAAATGTGTTGCAATTTTAAGACCAGTGCCTCTGAGCATTTTACAGAGAACTTTTTATTAAAGTACTCCATTGCCCTATTATTTGAGCTGGCATTTTGGTCTTACCTTGAGGATGCATAACTGACCCAGAAACCATTTCATGATTATCAGACAGTGACTGCTGTAAAACAGTAAGTGAGGTATTTTTTCTCAGTTCCAGGGTTATTAGCCTTAGACAGCTTAAGTACAGCAGTAACTGCTGATCCAGCTAGTAAAGTATGAAGGGAAATGAAGCTTGTGGTCTCTGGGAGATTCTGATTCTTCCACTACCTGCCATTAGCAAAAGTAAGTTTTATTAAGTCCAAATTTGTTTAGTCAATTGGGGACTAATGGTGGACTGTACAGTTGCTTCTAAGGTGTGCTTAAACTGGTTATTTATTTTGAAGTAAGTGGGGAGAACCAAAGGGGAAATTGGAACCCAGGAACTTTTAACTCCATCTGTGTGACCTTGGATAGACTGGACTTATTTTTTCAGGCAAAGAAGACTTGCGATATTCTAACCCAAGAGGACCTAACTTAAACCCAGATGGTACAGAAGACCAAAATGAGGCCCAGAGAAATTAACTGACTTCTGCAATTAGTGAGATACACAGCTATGATAGAACCTAGATCTCCAGAATCCCAGTCTAGTCTTCTTTGCATTAATCAATTTACCAAAAATGTATTGAACACATGGATGTATCAGGCATTGTGTTAGGCATGTGAGAGATACAAATATGACCATCAAGTTTCCTGCCTTCTAGGTATTTGTAAAAGCCAAATGTGTTCTAATCATCCCACCTTACTCAAAGATTACATTAAATATCAGGTTGAAAGTTATACAAAGAGAGGCTGAGTGAGATTCTTGTATCAAAGTGCTTCTGGGAGCTCACATTCAAAGCTGCCCACCACCACACCCACATAGAAATGACCAGATTTTTATTTTAAATAAAAAGACATAACTGGATATTAAAATAAAATAACTCTGTATACCAAAAATGGAAAAGAAATATAGAGTAGGTGTATTAGTTTGCTGGGGCTGGCTTACACAACGGAAGTTTCTTTTTTTTTTTTAATTTTATTTTTTAATTTATTGGGGTGACAATTGTTAGTAAAATTACATAGATTTCAGGTGTGCAATTCTGTATCACATCATCCATAAATCACACTGTGTGTTCACCACCCAGAGTCAGCTCCCCTTCCATCACCATACATTTGATCCCCCTCACCCTCATCCCCCACCCCCCAACCCCTTTACCTTCTGGTAACCACCAAATTACGTTCCCCAGATTAATTTTCAAACCCGTGGCCATCCTGTGGTCACCGACTGCCCTCCAATCCCCTCACCCTCCCCCCCGGAAGTTTATTTCTTTACAGTTCTGGCTAGAAGTCCAAGATCAAGGGATTGGCAGAGTTGGTTTTTTCTGAAGGCCTTTCTTCTTGGCTTATAAATGGCTATCGTCTGCCTATGTCTTCATGTGGTTTTTCCAAGGTGCCTGTCTTTCTCCTAACCTCCTCTTCTTATAGGGATGACAGGCATATTGGATTAAGCCCTTCCCATATGACCTCATTTTACCTTAATTACCCCTTTTAAAGACACTATCTCCACATACAGTCATATTCTGAGGTTAGGACTTCAACATATGAATTTGGAGGAGATACAATTCAGCCCCATAACAATGGGTTAACTGGGGCTAAAGTCACAGGACAGGAAAGAGAAAGACTCATTTTGACTCCTCTGAAGTGAAAGAAGCACTCTACATCTGAAACTACTGTAAGAAAGGAGGATGTAAAAAACCATACCTAGTACCCAACAAGGACCACAGATTCTGCTCGTATTGAAAAGTAGAATTAAGTTCTAGGAAAATAGGAAGTAGGGATTCAATGGTTTGTTGAACATTCTTAGATCTTTGTCTTGCATTATAGGAGGCAAGGTATGTTGAATAGTTTTAGAGTTTGGTAGAAAAAAATATATGTTACTGTGGGTGCTGAAAAAAATTGTTTTAAACTATCTCAAAGATAGACATATAAGCCATAGTTTCTAGATAATAAAAATAAAAGGAAAAAACTTTATCATCCAGCATAAATCAGGAAATTAAGAAAAATCAAATAAAAAGTAATAAGTAAAAAACGTTAAATAAAAAGATAAAAATAATTCCAAATGTACAAAACAATGACAATGAATGTAGATGAAGCTTGCCTATTTGACAAGAAAGATAATTATATTAGATCTAACAATCCAGCTATTTACTGCTTACAAGAAATACACTTAAAATCAGACTAGGAAACAACAGAAAGTTTGAAGTAATTAGTGATATAAAAAGACATGCCAGGCAAATACTAACCAAATCAAGTTGGTATGCTAACATTAGTATCAACATATATTGAATTTCAAGTATAGAATATTAATAGATGTAAAGAAGTACACTTCAATATGATCAAAATAATAATCCAAGTAGACTGAACCTGTACAAACTGGACAGCATAGCCTGAAAATACATGAAGCAAGATTTGACAAATATATGGTGATGGAAGGAGAACTGACTCTGGGTGGTGAACAATGTGATATATAGATGATGTATTACAGAATTGTACACCTGAAACCTATGTAACTTTACTAACACTTGTCACCCCAATAAACTTTAATTGAAAAAATAAATAAATGAATAAATAAACAAAGATTTGATGAAAACACAAAGAGAAATGAACAGTGTACTTTCTTAACATGAATATCTCTTCAAAACTGAAGAATACAAAAATCAAACGACAAAAATTATTTGAAAAGTCCGTTAATATGTCTGATCTAACGTGTGTGCGTGTGTGTGTGTGTGTGTATGTGTCTGTGTAGAGACAGAGGGGAAGACAAAGAAAGACAGAGGAGGTAGGGGAAAGACTTTTTTACATGCACACAATGAACATTTACAAAAACTGACTATGTTCTAGGTCAGGGGTCTGCAACCTTTTCCTGTACAGCCAGAGATTTAGTAAATATTTCAGGCTTTCTGGGTTATAAGGTCTCTTTCACAAGTACTCAACTCTGCCATTATAGTACAAAATAAGTCACAGACAACATCTAAATGAATGGGCATGGCTCTGCGACAAAATCTTTACTTACAAAACAAACAGCCAGATGAATTTACTCTACAGGCCTTAAATTGTCAACTTAACCCTTGTTTCAGGTCATAAAGAAAATTTCAATAAATTTTAAAGAACTGATGTCTTACAGACCTCATTGCCACAGAAATATATGTGGAGAAATCAGAAATTAAAAGACTAAGTCTCACATCTGTTAAAAAATGAATTTGTACATAAATTTTTTTTAAATATCCCCACTACACACACACATATATATGTATGCACATGTACACACACACACCCCCCCAAGCTCTGATGTCTTCACTGATTTTAGCAAACACTTAAAAAAGACATAATACCAAACTTACACAAATTGTTTAAATAAATAGAGGAGGAAAGAACGCTTCACAGCTCATTTTACAAGGCCAGCAAATCCTTGATATCAAAGTCTGTCAAGAATATTATTAGAAAACTATACATCAGTATCGCTCATGAACACAGGCACAAATATACATATAGGATGAAAAGCAGTATCGGCAAAGGGAAAAGGCACATGGAACAAAGTCCAGAAGAAACCAGGAATAAGCTTCCAAGACTACCTTTCCAGTAAAGTCACATAGGATGTGCGTAATTCCTATAGTGAATTGCAATAAAATGTGAGAAATATTGTCTACCAGAAAACCTCAGACACTCAAGGCCAAGGGTGTTTATTGGGGGCCAATCATGTAGGCACCTTCTGCCTCACACATACCAAATTCCAGACTCCGAAAAGGAAAGCAGATGTCCAGCAAAATCATGCTGCTTGTATATACAATTTAAGCACAGAGAGCCACTCTTATCAGTTACAGTGGAGAGAACCCTCCCCAAATCCAAATTACCGAACACTGGCGAATGGCCAGCCATGCAAGCAAGTCTTTCTAATGATAGCAGTCTCCAGACTACAATGTTACCTATTTTCTGAAAAAGGGCCAAGTGAGATTTATCCAAGGAATAAAAAATTGGTTTAACAATTAAAAAATCAACCAAGGTAATTTACCATGCTAACAAAATAAATTTTAAAATAACATGATAAAGAGTGTATAGTCTGATGTTCTAGAATGAAGGGCTCTGGAACATTCTCAAGGATAGACCATATGTTGGAAGACAAAATTAGCCTCAGGAAATTTAAGAAGACTGAAATCATACCAAGCATATTTTCTGATCGCAAGGCTTTGAAGGTGGATATCAACTGCAAAATGAAAGCAGGAAAAATCACAAATATGTGGAGATTAAACAACAAGCTTTTAAAGAACGACTGAGTCAAAGAAAAATAAGAGAAGAGATAAAAAAGTACATAGAAACAAATGAGAATGAAAACAATCCTATCAAAATTATTGGGATGCAGCGAAAGCAGTTATAACAGGGAAATTTATATCACTACAGGCCTAAACAAACAAGAAAAATCCCAGATCAACCTAACGTTATACCTTAAAGAATTAGAAAGAGAAGAACAAATGAAACCCAAAGTCAGCAGAAGGAAGGAAATAATACAAATCAGAGCAGAACTAAATGAAATAGAGAACAAAACGACAATAGAAAAAATGAACGCAACAAAGAGCTAGTTCCTTGAAAAGATTAATAAAATTGGCAAACCCTTGGCTAGACTCACTAAGATAAAAAGAGAAAAGATACAAAAACACAAAATCAGAAACGAAAAAGAAGTTACTATGGATGTCACAGAAATACAAAGGATCATCCAAGAACACTATGAAGGATTATATGCTATGAAATTCAATAACCTAGAAGAAACGGGCAAGTTCTCAGAAACATATAGCCTTCTAAGGCTGAATCACGAAGAGTTGGAAAATCTAAAGAGACCAATCAACAGTAAGGAAATTGAATCAGTCATCCAAAACTTTCCCAAGAGCAAAAGTCCAGGACCAGATGGCTTCACTAGTGAATTCTACCCAACATTCAAAGAGGATTTAACACCTGCCCTCCTCAAACTCTTCCAAAAAAACTGAAGAAGACGCAATACTTCCTAACTCATTTTATGAGGCCAACATTACCCTGCGACTAATACCTCATAAGGATAACACACAAAAAAGAAAATTACAGACTGATATCTGATGAATACAAATACAAAAACCTAAACAAAATTCTAGCAAATACAATGCATTAAAAAGATTATACCTCGTGATCAAGTGGGGTTCATCTCAGGGGAACAAGGATGGTTCAACAAACACAAATCCATCAGTGTGATATACCACATAAACAAAATAAAGGAAAAAAATCATATGATTATATCAATAGATGCAGAAAAAGCACTTGACAAGATACAACATCCATTTACGATTAAAACACTTAATAAAATGGGTATAGAAGGAAAACACCTTAACATAGTAAGGCCATATATGACAAACCCTCAGCTAATGTCATAACTAACAGTGAAAAACTGAAGCACTTCACTCTACGTTCAGGAGCAAGACAAGATTGTCCCCTATCACCACTGTTATTCAACATAGTATTGGAAGTCCTAGCCAGAGCAATCAGGCAAGAGAAAGAAATAAAAGCATCTGAACTGGGAATGAAGATGTTAAATTGTCACCTTTTACAGATGACATGATTCTTTATATAGAAAACCCTAAGGACTCCACTAAAAACTATTAGAAACAATAAACTAATAAAGTGGCTGGCTACAAAATCAATGTGCACAAATCCATTATGTTTCTATATACTAACAATGCAATTTCAGAAAAAGAAATAAAAAACCAATTCCTTTTGCAACTGCAACAAAAAGAATACCTGGGTATAATCTTAACCAAGGATGTGAAGGACCTATACACTGAAAACTATAAGACATTTGTAAAAGAAATTGAAGAAGACACAAAGAAATTGAAAGACATTCTGTGTTCCTGGATTGGAAGAATCAACATAGTTAAAATGGCTGTATTACCCAAAGCAATATAGAGATTTAATGGATCCCGCATCAAAATCCCATGGCATTTTTTAAAGAAATAGAACAAAAAATCATCAGATTTGTATGGAATCACAAAAGACCCCGAATAGCCATAGAAATCCTAAGAAAAAAGAACAATGCTGGAGGTATGATACTTCCTGACTTCAGCTTGTACTACAGGGCAACAATAATGAAAACAGTACGGTATGGCAGAAAAACAGACACACAGAGTAATGGAACAGAACCGAAAACCCAGAAATAAACCTACATAAATATGGACAGATAATTCTCAACAAAGGAGCCAAAAACATACAGTGGAAAAATGAATGCCTCTTCAATAAATGGTTCTGGGAAAATCGGAAAGGCATGTGTAAAAGAATGAAACTAGACTGCTATCTGTCACCATGTATCAAAATTAATTCAAAATGGATCAAAGACCTAAACAGAAGACTGAACAATAAACTGCATAGTAGAAAGCATAGGTACTAAACTTAAGGACCTTGGGTTCAAAGAGGATTTTATGAATTTAACCTCAAAGACAAGGGAAGTAAAAGCTAAAACAAATTAATGGGACTATATCAGACTAAAAAGCTTTCAGCAAAAGAAACCATCAGCAAAACAAAGAAGCAACCAACTGAATGGGAGAAGATATTTACAAATGCCTCTGATAAGGGGCTAATATTCAAAATATGCAGAGGGTGCCAATAAAATGTTCACACATTTTAAGAAAGGAAAAACTATTAAAGTTGTAATACTTAACACATACAGATAAGAAAAGACGAATACAAGTAATGTTTTGACTTCTGCAATTACAAGAGGTGCTTACCATCAACGTCTACGCATTTCTGATTATGGCGGACTACTGCTTGAGCAACGTTGACCAAAGTGTCCACTTGTATACATTTTTTGACACCCCCAATATAAAGAACTCATACAACTCAACAACAAGAGGACAAACAATCCAGTTAAAGAATGGGCAGAAGACATGAATAGAAACTTCTCCCAACAAGACAGACAAATGGCCAACAGATATATGAAAAAATGTTCAACTTCACTAGCTACTAGGGAAATACAAATCAAAACCACAATGAGATATCACTCATACCTGTTAGAATGGCTATCATCGACAAGGCAAATAATGAGTGTTGGAGAGGTTGTGGAGAAAAAGGAAACCTCATACACTGTTGGTAGAATATAAACTGGTACAGACACTATGGAAAACAGTATGGAGGTTCCTCAAAATATTAAGAATAGAATTACCATATGACCTAGAAATCCCTCTCCTGGGTATATACTGAAAATATCTGAAAACATTTATCCGTAAAGATGTATGTACTCCAATGTTCACTGCAGCATTATTTATGGTGGTCAAGACATAGAAACAACCAAAGTGTCCTTTGATAGATGATTGGACAAAGAAGATGTGATATATAGACAATGGAATACTACTCTGCCATACGAAAAGATGAAACAGTGTCATCTGCGACAACATGGATGGACCCTGAGATTATTATGCTAAGTGAAATAAGTCAGACAGAAAAAGTCGAGAACCATATGACTTCACTCATATGTGGGATATAAAACTGAAGGTAACAAAGGAACAAGACAAAACAAAGAAACAAAAACTCATACAACACAGACAACAGTTTAGTGGTTACCAGAGGGGAAAAAGAGGGTGGTGGTATAAGAAGATAAAGGGGATCAAACACATGGTGATGGAAGGAGAACTGACTCTGGGTGGTGAACACACAATGTCAGATATAGATGATGTATTATAGGATTATACACTTGAAACGTATGTAGTTTTGTTAACCACTGTCACCCCGATAAATTTTAGTAATAAATAAATAAATAAAAATATCATAGTAATTTGGATATATTTAGTAAAAGTACTTGACAAAATTCAACACTCACTCATGATTAAAATAATTCTTAATAAGCTGGACATAGATGGGAGTTCTTCACACCAATAAAAGACATCTATAAAAACATATAGCTGAGAACAGCTAAGAGACTCGTGGAAGTATTACTTGAAGGTATGCTAATTGGGCGAGCAGCGGAAGGAAGGAAGGGAGCGGAGTGAAAGCGCGGGCCCATGGCGGGGTCCCTGCGGGCGGCGGCCGCAGCGGCGAAAACCGCGGTGGTACCCGCAGTTCCGGGCATGCACGGGATACCAGGGCGGAACGGAGAGCACAGAGACCAGGAGGGCCCAGCTTAAGAGGCACAAGATTCAACATATCCAGAGGCCAACTCCAGACCAAACAAGAGTACTACGGGGTTTGACCTACAAGTCACACACCCAGAGGGAATTCTCTGCAGGCACTAGAGCCCATAGAGGCCAAACCACATTTAAGTGGTCAACCCTCACGCAGCAGAGCGCCCTGCGGGGGGCAGAGCCAAGTCTCACAATGAGTCAGCCTAGGAGTTAACCCCACCTACTCACAAGCAAAAACCAATTAAAGATCTTCTTGAACAGGACAATATACACAACACAAGAGTCACCTTTGGAGCACACGCAGAGGAGAAGAATGAAGTAGTGCAAGTCAAATATAAAGGATACATACTACATAAGATAACCTAGCAAGAACTAAGAACTCTAGGGGATCTACCTAATATATCAAAATAAACACAGTCAGCCAGAATGGGGAAACAAAGATACACGTCCCAAATAAAAGAACAGAAGAAGCCTCCACAACTGGAACCAAATGAAGCAGACGTAACCAACCTTTCAGAGACAGAGTTCAGAACACTGGTGATAAGAATGTTTAAGGAGCTTAGAGAAGACATAAAGAAGGATGTAGAAATCATAATGAACAACCAGTTAGAACTAAAGAACACAATTACCGAAATTAAGAACTCACTTGAAGGAATTACCAGCAGGCTAGATGAAGCAGAGGATCAAATCAGCGACTTAGAAGACAAGGTAGCAGAGATCACCCAAACGGAACAACAGAAAGAAAAAAGAATAAAAAACAATGAGGATGGCCTAAGAGACCTCTGGGATAACATCAAGCGCAACAACATGTGCATCATAGGAATACCAGAAGGTGAAGAGAGGAAGCAAGGGATTGAGAACATATTTGAAGTAATAATGTCTGAAAACTTCCCCAACCTGATGAAGGAAACCAACATACAAGCCCAGGAACTGCGGAGAGTTCCAACCAGGATTAACCCAAACAGGTCCACACCAAGACACATTATAGTTAAAATGGCAAAGCTTAAAGACAAAGAGAGAATCCTAAAAGCAGCAAGAGAAAGACAGAGGGTTACATACAAGGGAACTCCCATAAGACTATCAAATGACTTTTCTACAGAAACATTGAAGGCCAGGAGGGAGTGGCAGGAGATACTCAAAGTGATGGAAAACAAAGGCCTACAACCTAGATTGCTTTATCCAGCAAGGCTATCATTTAAAGTTGATGGAGAGATAAAGAGCTTTCCAGAAAAGAATAAGCTAAAGGAATTTATTACCACCAAGCCAGCATTGCAAGAAATACTAAAAGGACTTCTGTAAATAGAAGAAAGATCAAAACAACCTAACTACAAATTTTAAAATGGCAATAACTATGTACCTATCAATAATCACTTTAAATGTAAACGGATTAAATGCTCCAATCAAGAGACATAGGGTGGCTGACTGGATAAGAAAGCAAGACCCTTGTATATGCTGTATACAAGAGACTCACCTCAGAACAAAAGACACACACAGGCTGAAAGTGAAGGGTTGGAGTAAGATATTTCATGCAAATGGAAACGAGAAAAAAGCTGGAGTTGCAATACTTATATCTGACAAAATAGACTTTAAAATGAAGAACATATTAAAAGATAAAGATGGGCACTATATAAAAATAAAGGGATCGATCCGACAAGAGGACATAACTCTAGTAAACATCTATGCACCCAACATAGGAGCACCTAAATATATAAAACAGGTACTGACTGACATAAAGACAGAGATCAACAGTAACACTATCATAGTAGGGGACTTCAACACACCTCTGACCACAAGGGACAGGTCTTCCAGACAGAAAGTCAATATGGAAACAACAGCCTTAAATGATACATTGGACCACTTGGATTTAATCGATATTTTCAGAACGTTTCACCCCAATGCTGCAAAATACACGTTTTTCTCAAGCGCACATGGAACATTTTCCAAGATAGACCATATGTTAGGCCACAAAACAAGTCTTGATAAATTTAACAAAATTGAAATCATACCGATTGTCTTCTCTGATCACAATGCTATGAAATTAGAAATGAACTACAGGAAAAAAACTGGAAGACACACCAATCATGGAGGCTGAATAACTTATTACTAAATAATGAATGGGTCAAGCAGGAGATCAAGGAAGAAATCAAAAGATATCTCGAGACAAACGAAAATGAAAACACGACGACCCAAAATCTATGGGATGCCGCAAAAGCAGTCCTAAGAGGGAAATTCATAGCTTTGCAGGCCTACCTAAAGAAACAAGAAACATCACTAACCAACGGTTTATCTTCACACTTAAGGGATCTGGTAAAAGAACAGCAAAATAAGCCCAAAGGGAGCACAAGGAAGGAGATAATAAAGATCAGAGCAGAAATAAATGAAATAGAAACCAGAAAAAGAATACAAAAGATCAATGAATCCAAGAGTTGGTTCTTAGAGAAGATAAACAAAATTGACAAACCTTTAGCCAGACTCATTAAAAAAAAGAGAGAGAGGACCCAAATTAATAAAATCAGAAATGAAAGAGGAGAAGTGACAACGGACACCACAGAAATACAAAAAGTTTTAAGAAATTACTATGAGCAACTATATGCCAACAAATTTGACCATCTGGAAGAAATGGACAAATTTCTAGAGGCGTACAACCGTCCAAGGCTAACTCAAGAAGAAACAGAAAACCTGAATAGACTGATTACCACCACGGAAATTGAATCAGTAATCAACAATCTCCCAACAAACAAAAGCCCTGGACCAGATGGCTTTACAGGTGAATTTTACAAAACGTTCAAAAAAGAATTATCGCCTATTCTCCTCAAGCTCTTCCAAAAAATCCAGAAGGAAGGAAGACTCCCAAACACTTTTTACGAAGCCACTGTCACCCTGATCCCAAAATCAGACAAAGACACCACCAAAAAAGAAAACTACAGGCCGATATCTCTAATGAACAGAGATGCAAAAATCCTCAACAAAATATTAGCGAACAGAATTCAGCAACACATTAAAAAGATCATACACCATGATCAGGTGGGATTCATCCCTGGTACGCAAGGGTGGTTCAACATCCGCAAATCAATTAATGTGATACACCACATTAACAAAATGAAAAACAAAAATCACATGATCATATCAATAGATGCAGAAAAAGCATTTGATAAAATCCAACAACCATTTATGATAAAAACCCTTAAGAAAGTGGGAATAGAGGGATCATATCTCAACATAATAAAGGCCATATATGACAAACCCACAGCTAACATCATACTCAATGGGGAAAAGCTAAAACCATTCCCCCTAAGATCAGGAACAAGGCAAGGTTGCCCACTATCTCCGCTTCTATTCAACATAACTGTTTTAAATGCAAAGGACCTGCATAAAAAAATTTTTCCAAGAAGACATACAAATAGCCATCAGGTTCATGGATAGGTACTCAACATTCCTAATCATCAAGGGAAATGCAAATCAAGACTACAGCGAGATATCAGCTCACACCTGTTAGGATAGCTACTGTGGTTCCCCGAAAATAAGACCTCGCTGGACCAGCTCTAACGCATCTTTTGGAGCAAAAATTAATATAAGTCCCAGTCTTATTTTACTATAAGACCCAGTCTTATAATGTAATATAATATAATATAATACAATATAATACAACACAATATAATATAATATCGGTCTTACATTAATTTTTGATTCAAAAGACGCATTAGAGCTGATTGTCTGGCTAGGTCTTATTTGTGGGGGAACACAGTATTATGAAAATGACAAGAGATAACAAGTATTGCTGAAGGAATGGAGAAAAGGGAACCTATATATAATATTTTTTTAGCCAGAAAAAGGAAATTCTGCCATTTGCAATAACATTGATGAACCTAGAAGACATTATGCCAGGTGAAATTAGCCAGACACAGAAAAGCAAAAGCCTATATGTAGAATCTTAAAAAGTTGAACTCACAGAACCAGAGAGCAAAAAGTTGGTTGCCAGGGGCTAGAGGGAAGGGAAAAGGGGCGATGTTGGTCAAAGGGTACAAACTTCGAGTTATGAATAACTTTTGGAGATCTAATGTACAGCAAAATAACTATAGTTAATAATACTGTAATGTATACCTGAAATCTGCTAAGAGTTCAGATCTTAAATGTTTTCACCAAACACACACACACACACACACACACACACACACACACAAATAGTAACTATGTGAAATAATGGATGTGTTAATTAACCTAATTGTGGTAATCATTTTACAATGTATGTGTATATTAAGTCATCACATCGTACATCTTAAATATATACAATTTTTATTTGTCAATTATACCAATAAAGCCTGAAAAAAAATTTAAAAGTCTAATGTCTTGACCCAAGTTGAGCCAATTAAAGAAAAACACACCACATTATTGAGAGAAATTAAGGAAGACCTACATAAATGGATAGATATACTATGTTTGTGAATTATATGTCTTAATATTGTTAAAATATCTGTTCTCTCAAATTTAATTTGTAGATTCAGCACAATCTTAATCAAAATCATAGCACCCTTTTGTTTTTAAAGAAAATCACAAGCTGAATCTAAAATGTATATCAAAATGCAAAAACCCTAAAACAGCCAAAATAACCTTTATAAAAAAGTGCAAAACTAAGGAACTTACACTACATGGTCTTAAAACTTAATATAAACCTACAGTAGAAATGAGAGTTTGCTGCTGTCAGAAAGACAAATCAATGGAACACAACTATACTTATATAATCCATTAAAATTCAAAAAAGGTGTCCAAAACAATTAAATAGAAAGTGGAAAGTCATTTCAACAAATGGTGCCGGAAGAACTAAATAACTATGTAAAAAAAGTGAATGTTGACTTTCATCTCACACCATACCTAAAAAGCAATTCAAAATTGATCAGAGACCGAAACTAAAGAATTAACATTCTAATAGAAAACATAGGCAAATATTCTCAGTGAGGATACAAAAAGCACTAACCACAAAAGAATAATAGATTCAGTTTACCAAAAGACAGTGTTAAGAAAATATATAGATAAGCCATGGACAAGATTTACCAAAAATATAGATTAGATAAGATGATAGATAGATGATAGATAGATAGATAGATGATAAATACAAGAGGGAGGGAGATGATAAATAGATTGTATCTTGAATATTATAGGGGCTCCTATAAATCAATAAAAAAAATACAAACAAGCCAATAACATTTAGGCAAATCACTTGAATGGACACATCAAAAAGGAAATATAACAGTGGCCTACATGTATACAAACAGATGAATGCTATCATTGGTAATGATGGAAATGCACATTTAAACCACAAGATATCACTGTACATCCATTAGAGTGGCTAAAATTTAATAGACTGTCAGCATGAAATGTTGGCTAGGATGTGAAGCAACTGCTTCTCAGAGTGTAACACTGTATGATCATTTTTTGGATTACATTGAGTGATTTTAAAATTTGGCACCAACCTTACATGGCTAGAATGAATCCCACTTGATCACAGCGAGTAATTCTTTTAATATATTGCTGAATTCTATTTGCGAATTTTTTAAGGATCTTCACATCTAGGTTTATGAGTGATTTCAGGTTTGTCATATTCTTTTTTAATGCCTTTGCACGGCTTTAGTATCAGGGTAATAATTGTCTCATTAAATAACTTGAGAATTCCTTTCTCTGCTACTTTCTAGAAGAAATTGTGTAAAATTGATGTTAATTCTTCTTCAGTGATTAGAATTTTCCAGTGAAACTGTTTATGCCAGATTTCTCTTTGGAAGCTTTTAAATTTTGAATTCAATTACTTTAATGGTAATAAGACTATTCAGATTATTTATTTCATCTCGACTTAGTTTTGATGGTTTGGGTTTTCCAGGAATTGCTACATATCGTGTAAGTAATCACATTTATTAGTATATTTGTTCATAATATCCCCATATTACTCTTTCAGTGACTAACAGCACGTTTATTGATATCCCATGTCTCATTCTTGATATTGTTGATGTGTGTCTTTTTTTATCTTGGTCAGTCTTGAAAGAGGTTTGTCAATTTTATTGCTTTTTTTTTTTTTTGAAAATCCATGTTTTTGTTTTATTAATTCTATTGTTGTCCTGTTTTCGATTTCATTGATTTATGCTCTTACATTTGTTTATTTCCTTTCTTCTACTGGCTTAGTGTTTATTTTGCTCTCCTTTTCCTTGTTTCTTGAATTAGGAACTTAGATTGGTGAAATGAGATATTTTCTCATTTGTAATATAAGCATTTAGTGTTAGACATTTTCTTCTCGGCATTGCTTTCGCAGCATCTCACATATATTCATTTGTTTTATTTTCATTTTCATTCAGTTCTATTTTTTTTTGACTAGAAAAATTAAAAGTATAATTCTTTAATCAAGAAACAATTTAGGAAAATGATAGTCTCGTAAGTTCTTAAGTAGAATATCACATAACAATTTTGATAACATTCTTATCCATATACAGCAAATTACCCTAGAGAAATGGGGTCCCTCCTCTTCCAGATTCCATTTTCCCCTCCTAGGGCTAATAGTGAATTTTCTCTCCCAAGTTCAGGTTTTGCCAACTTGTTGGATCCCAAAGTGTGAAAATTTTACAAAGTAAAATTATATAATCGTGTATGTATACTAGGCAAAATAAAACTTAAAAAAAAGTTTAAGGTGCTGCATCAGCTTGTCACACACAGCTGCGTCTACCTTCTATCCTTTATCCTGAAGACTGCTTAAAAAAGTAAGTTTATACCCGGCCTGTTTCCCAATAATATAAGTCTCGATAGATTTTATTTGCCACACCTCAATGTTAACAAAAGGCTCTGCCAACCACAGAACACTACAACATTTGTGGCCTTTTCACACAGCATTCATTCAGTAGTCCCTCAGGTTTTTGGGACACAGGTTGGGGGTTTCGTAGGCTGTAAAGTCATCTTTTTCATCTGTTTGTTCATTGCTTAAGTTCTTCCTGCAAAATCCCTGCAAGGAGATTGTAGGTTTACAAACCCCTACAGAGACAGGGCATTCCTGTCCTTCTAGGATCCTGTTTTGGCTGTGGACAGCTTTACCTACTAAATTCTTGTCCTGTGCTGAAGTCTGTCTCATTTTCATTATGACTGCTCCTCTGTACTCTCTTGGGGTCCAAACAAGTCCCATTTCTCTCCCTTCTAATACTCCTCTTGGTATCTCTTTTGCCTTTTCTCCTTCAGATTGGAAATCTCTAGTAGTGTCTTCAGCTTCCTTCAGGACATGATTTTCAGTCCCTTCCTTCATTTGGCTCAAAATGCAAGCAGTGCAAAACCAGCACTTCCTTGTTCCAGATATTACCACTCTAACAATACAGCCTACTTAAGCTCTTTTGGCACTAACGCCACAGATATGTCAAGCTCACTGACACCAGAACCCCAGCAAGTCTTTTCATACTTGCTGCCGTTTAGCCACATGTCTACTCTGATCTTTACTGTTGCAGAATAATTTTCTAAACCTAAGGTAAAGAACTAACACTTATTCATCTAAGCTTCATCCTACTCAGTTTCATCTACCATTTCAACCTCTTAAAAATTACTAGTACTTCAGTTACTTAATCTAGTTGTGGACATGATTATTAAGCTTTGTTTGAGTCTAAAATGCTTGACTCCATGTAGAAAATTTTTTACCCACGGGGCTTAGAGGCTCATTCAGATTTTTCATAAGGAGACTTGTACAGGGCTTCAAACCATACACACATCCTGGGTTCCAACTTAAGTGCCTTCTGCAGTCTAGGAGAGGAAAGGGACAGTAACATGAAGGCTCTAGAAGATCAATTTCACTTCTGTTTCGTGTGAACCATGGTAGGTTAAATGTACTTCTTGATGGGACTTCTATTTTGATAGATAATGATGCTTAATCTGTACCTTTTATGCTTTTTGTTTCTTCTGCATCAATATTTCAGTCAATTGCTTGTCCGAGACACTTAGCTGCTGACAGGTCCTCATAACCTGACTAAGATAAACTGCCAAGACATGCTTGCACAGTAGGCTGTCACTCTTCCGTAGCACTGAGAAGGCAAATGCAGGACATGAACAATAATGACAAGAAGCCAAACATATGTATGTTTTACCAGAACTTCCAAGTACCTGGTAAACTTGCCTCCCACTGGGCGATGAGATTAAGGTGATGGATTGTTGATCAACTAGGTCCAAGGCCTGGATGGCTGAGGAGCCAAAGATAAACTTTAGCGATAATAGATGCTCATCAGGAATTTGCGCGCTCTCCTGCACCGCCGCGGCCATCTCGTTCAGGAGCTCCTCCACGACCGTTGGCAACGTGACCACCGCCAACGCGTCGGCCATGGCGCTACAGGATTTGGCCTCTTCACAGTGCACCGCGGGGAAAAACACTCCAACAGATCCGTGGAGTCCCGTCTCCGACCGGAGGCGGGCGCGGCGCCGTCAGTTCTATTTTTTTTACATCTCTTTCAAGACTTACTTATCCACCTATGTACTGTTTAAGAAGTGTGTTGTTATTTCCAACTTTAGTGTTATTCCTGTCATCTTTTTCTTAGTAATTCCTAGTTTGATTCCATTACAGCCAGAGAACATACTCTATATGATTTCAATTACTTTTACCTCACTGAGGTAAAAGGTCTATGGATGCAGTCCAGCATATGGTCTATCTTGGAGAATATTCCATGGGCACTTGAAAAAGAAATGGGTATTTTGCTGTTGTTAGGTAGAATGTTTTCTATTTGTCTGTTAGGACTTGTTCATAATGCTGTTCAGATCTGCTATATCCTTGCTGATTTTCTGCCCACCAGTTCTATCAGTTGCTGAGAAAGGTGTACTTAAGTCCCCACCTATAATTGTGAATTTCTCCATTTCTCCTTTCTGATCTATCATTTTCTGGTTTGTGTATTTTGAAGCTCTTGTGCTTGGTGTATACACATTTAAGACATTATGTCTTCCTTGTGGACTGACATTTTGTCATTATGCAATGCTCCTCTGCCTCTAGAATTTCATTTGCTCTAAAGACTACTTAATCTGTTATTAATATAGCCACTCCTGCTTTCTGTGATTCATGATTATTATGGTGAAATTAGCCAGACACAGAAAGATTATATGGTATATGATTATACAGTACATCTTTTTCATCCTTTTATTTTCAACTTATGCATGCTGTTAAATTTGAATTGTGTCTTTTTTGTAAACAGAATGTATCCAGATTGTATTTTTTTATCTACTTTGTCAGTCTCTTCCTTTTAGTGAATTTATACTTAAGATAATTTTTATAACATTGGGCTTAAAATTTATCATTTGTTTTCCATTTGTTTCCTCTATCCTATTTTGTTTTATTTTTCTAATTTTTTTTTATTACTTGTGGGTTGCTTGACCATTTTCTAGGATTCCAACATTATTTATTTATAGTGTCTTGGGATTTATGAGTTCATATAGTTTTCTTAGTTTTGCTCTGGGTAGTACAACATTCATATGCGACTTATCATAGACTACTAGGTGTCAACCTTTTACTACTTCAAGTGAAATGTGGAAACATCATTTCCATTCAGATCCCTTTACCCTTCATACTTTTACATTTCATCATCATGAGTACCAAATGGTGTTCTAATTTTTGCTTCAGTCATCACACATGATTTTAAAAACTCATGAGGAGGAGAATCTATTGTATTTACCCATATTTCTACTTTTTCTTTTGTTCTTCCTTCCTGATGCTGTGTGATTCCTTATTTTATTTTCTTTCTGCTTATATAATTTCCTTTAGCCATTCTTTTAAGTTTAGTTCTGCTAGAAACAAATTCTTCTAGTTTTCCTTTATCTATGAATGTCCAATTTCCCCCTTCAGTCATAGCTTCTCCAATATATTTTGTAGTTTAAAGTTCTTTCCATATAGCACTGGAAAAATGTTATATCTCTTCTGGCCTCCATAATTTCAAAGGAGAAACCCATTGGTGTTTGTCCACAGGTAATATGTTATTTTTCTCTTACTGCTTTCAAGATATTTTTCTGTCTTTATTTTTCAGAAGTCCAATCATGATGTACTCACACAGCACCCTGTACTTCCCTCATCATAGCACTCATCACACTACATCACTATTGGCAATATACTCACCCATATCTCTAAGCATTAGGACAACACAGACCAATTCTATCCTACTTTGGGTTATTCCTAATACCTTGCATAGTCCCTGACATGTGTATTCTCAATATGGATTTGAAAATGAATAAATAACTGAGACCTGAAGGAAATACAGTACTGGATAGTATGGTATGGCCCGAGAAATGAAAAGTGGCTGCTAAATACTCCCGATGTTCCTGGAGTGGCTACGGTCATACTGCAATATTCTAAAGTTTCAGCACCAACTGAGGCATAATGATTTACATTCATGAGATTGAGAATCACCGTGAGGGCATAATTATTCCCCAGGCTTTCCAAGAAGATCATCTCACCCCCCACAAATGCCATAAAAGTTTTCCTAACTCAGATTGAAATAACCTAGGCTTAGCAGTCACCAAGACATTGGTTTAAATCTAAGCTCCAACACTTTCTAGTTGTGTGAGATTGAACAAGTCACTTAACTTCTCAGATCCCAGATTTCTTTGTGCTTTAATACCTACCTCCAAGGGATGTAAGGGATCAAAAGGGAAACTCTAGTCAAAAGGTCCTAGTGCACCGTCCAGTATATAATACACACTCAATACAAGTTCCCACAATAATTGTTCAGGGAGGAAACATGAGTAAGACGTGTCCCCTTCATTTGAGAAGTTCATGTGTCAGTGGAAGTAAACCATTACAATGTAATATTAGAGTAAATTAATATACAAACTTATAGAGGATCACAAATGAGATACTGATTTCCTGACACGTGCACATGAAAGAAGAAATATTCAAGATGGATGACAGAAGATGACACGATGTTAGCAGATAAATAAAAAGCTGGAAACTAGGCGATAGGCATTCTAAGAAATATATCCAAAAACAAAGAGGTATGCCAAAGCATAGCACAATTAAGGAAAGGTAAATTGTTTGAAATAATTGAGTGGAATAGGTGGTGAGGATTGGATGGGGAAGCAGAATAGCAGATGTTGCATCATAAACGGTCTTGTATGCTCGGCTAAAAGTTTTTAAGTAGGGACGAGCATAATTAGATTTGTTTTCTAATACGTTAACTCTTGCAACTCTGTAGAAGACGAAGTAGAGGAGACTTCGACCAGAGTGGTATGGACACAGTTTGGAATACAGTGCATTAACAGGGGTATAGGTTATAAAGTCTGAACTAGTGTAGTAACGGAAAGAATAGTGTAAGAAACAGATTCAGGAAACAGTTAATAGGACAGAATTTGGTGACTGTGGTAGAACAAAGGTCCCCCAAAGATGTCTACATCCTAAGCCCCAGAACCTGTGAATTTGTTATCTTAAGTGACACAAAGGAATTAAGGTTGCCAATGGAATGAAGCTTTCAAAGCAGCTGAACTTAAAACATGGAGATTATCCTGGGTTGTCTGGGTGGGTCCAATATAATCACAAGGATCCTAAAACATACAAGAGAAAGCCAGAGAGTCCGAGTTAGAAAGATATGTGGCTATGGACAAGTGGCAGAGTTATGCAATGTAAGAAATAATATACCAGCCATTGCTTGACTTGAAGATGGAAGGTCACAAACCAAGGATCATGGTCAGCATCTAGAAGCTGGAAAAGGCAAGAAAACTGATTTTCCCTTAGAGCCTCGAGAAAAAAAACACAGCCCTGCCAAAAGCTTGATTTGGATCCAGTAAGTCCCATTTTGCACTTTTAACCTCCAGAACTAGAAGGTAGTAAATCGGTGTTGTTTGAAAACACTATGTTTGTGTTAATTTGTTACAGTAGCAATGGAAAACTAATAGTGACCGGAACGCTTCACAAAGAGAGTGACAGAGAGATAGAAAATAGGAAAGAGTGGTGAAGAAACATGGAGAACAAAATGAGCATTTCTAACATTTATCCAATAGTACTTCCGGAAGGAGCAAAGGAAAGAGTGGGGGAGATAATTAAAAAGCAGTTTGAAAAAATGATAGCTCCCTGTTTTCCACGAAGAACGAATAATCTGAACCCTCAGATTCAAAATGCCAAATCTCAAGTAGCATACACAAAAACAAAGCCACATCTAGACGTATTTTAGGGAAACTGAGGAACACATATGTCAAGGAGAAGATCTTAAAAGTAACTAGAATAAGAGACAATACACAAAAGAACAAAATTTAGCATATCAGTTGACTTTACAGCCACAACATAATCTGGAAGACAACTGGAGAAATTCTTTAAAGTACATAATAAGACTATTGGTCAAAGATTGATTTGAATAATGGCCACAAATTTTTATCCTTCCTTACTCCTTATATCAACACCCTCTGGTAGTGAGCTCCACTCTGATTCTGTGTATGTGATGGGATTTGGCAAAGGAGTAGGAGCCAACTTGATATAAGCAGAGAAGTGATAAAGAATTTAATTTCTCTCTCTCTCTCTCTCTCTCTCTCTCTCTCTCTCTCTCTCTCTCTCTCTCATACACATACACACACACACACAACAATCAACAGCAATGTACATGAGAAGGTGCCTTGTTTGGACTGATACAGAATAGCCTGTCATCCTAGCTGAGGCTATCCTAGATCAGCCAACAACCATCCAATCACAAGACATAAGTGAGCCCAAGTGGAAAAGAGAAGAATTAACACAACAGGTTCATCTAAGATAATCCAAACCCTGTAAGTGACATGTGCAACAACAAATGGTTATTTGTTAGACCATCATGTTCTGGGTGGCTTTTTAAGTACCATTATTGTGTCAATAGACAACTGATACAGAAATTGGTATTACAGTCATATATTGGCGCTGTTTTTAAAACTGAAAATAAGGGACCATCAGTGAAAAGAGCAGAGTTATGGTCTCTGAAATTTATCTCCATAAAAGCAACAAAACTCCTCACAACATTATCAAAATCAGTGTTTTCAGAACTATGAAAATTAACCCAAGGCTTATTAACAATTGAGGAAGCATTTATTGAGGAAAAACAACTAAATCATGTAACTAACAGTAACCTTTGTTGCATTATATAACTTTCCCTATTCCCACCGCCTCTGCTCCAATTCCACTGTATCCATGAAAACCCGTGTCCTAGCACTCAATTGAGAGGACAGACCAGAGTTAGAGATCTGTTATGGACTGAAGGATTGTATGTCTCCAAAACTTCTATGTTGGAGCCCAAATGACTAATCTGGCTGTATTTGAAAATAAAGCCTTCCAAAAGGTAATTCAAGTTAAATGACGTCATGAGGATGAGTCCCTGATCCAATGGGATCAGTGTCCTTATGAAAAGAGACATCAGCAAGTTCGCTGTCTCACTTTCCACAGGCACCCAAAGGAAAGACAATGTAAGGGAACAGCAAGAAAGTGGTCATCTGAAAACCAGGAAGAGAGTCCTCACCACAAACCAGATTTGCCACACCTTGACCATGGACTTCAAGCCTCCGGAAACGTGAGAAAATAAATTTCTATTGTTTAAGGCCCCTAGTGTACTGCATTTTGGTATGGCAGCCCTAGCAGACTAATATAAGATTCTCCAGAGGCTCTTTTCAGAGATTTTTCCTTATTTAACATCTGGTATTTCCATGTAAGACTTCCTTCCAAGGATGTCTTTATTTGACCTGACTCAAAGATCACCCCGAGAAAACAGCCTTTTCCCCATTAAAAATACATAGAGCACACATACATATACATGCGTATTTTACTTATTAACTCAGGATGTGCATCGTTCAGAGCTCTTGGTATGGAATGATGAGTAGAAAATTTTCAGTGAGACAAAAAATGGAAGAGAGTCCAAACAGAGGCAACAGCATGTGCAAAAGCACACAGACATAAAAAGCCTGCGCATTACTGGAGGTACTGTAACATAATTCAGTGTGATTGGAACATAAGCTGGAAAGAGAATCAGGCATGGCCTGAGATGAAAATAGAAGATAAGAAGATAAGCAGGGATAAAGCATGAAGTATCTCCAATGTCAGTAATGCATTTTGTTTACTCGGCGACTAGACCATAATTGATAGAGATTCCACTCGGCACGTCAACCCTCTCTTAACTGTTTAAAAACTATAACTGGAACAGCTAGTGCCCAATGGAATACTAATTGATATTCTATGAGTGTGGAGTTTCACCGGCAGTCACTGTAGGTGTTGAGTGTGCAGTACTCACATCTCAAGCCTCACAGCTTTCTCAGAGAAAAAAACAATGTTAGAATGAAACCAAAATCCCCTGAATATCAATTATTTTCCTCCTTCCTACCCTACAGCAGAGCATCAATCTTCAATAAGTTGCCATGGTTCTCAACACTGACAGCAAATTAGATTTACCTGGGGCACTTTCAAAAAGCATACCACGATTGAGGTGCACCCCAGACCAATGAAAATAGAATACGTAGGGTGGAGCGTGACACCGACATTTTTGAAAGCTCTTCAGGTAGCTTTCATTTGCAGCTCGAATTGAGAAATCCCATGTTAAGAAAAATACCCCACCAAAGGAAATTCCTACTTACTAATCTGGCCTTAATTTCATGACAGTGTTTTCGTGCAGCATTATACAATTCAAAAATAACTTTTAAAAACCTTATCAAAGTATATGTTTGGCCACATATGCTAAGCTACCAAGACTATCACCTGAGGGACTACAGAGTGGTGAAGTGAGCCTGAAACAGTGGGCTTGAGGGTCAATATCATCAGGACTGCAGGTGGCCAATCTGTGTTGGAAATGTTCAGAGTGGGCTTTTTCACATATTAGAGTCTCATCTCCTGAGTGTACTGCCTGAGGCGACGGTTCTGTTTATCTCTTGCAGATCTGTCTGGCAAAAAGGCTACGTGCATCAACAGTTTTTGCTAAGGGTCTTGTGATTAATTGGATGGCCTTTAAGTTGGACAGTTTCTGAGGACAAGATTTTTGCTATTTTGGCTCAGGAAGCCACAGGGATTAATTGTGCAAAAATATTTAACATTACAACAGCTAATAAACCATCCCTTGCCTTAAACAAAATATACAGCACCCAATATTTTAATTTTAGTTATGTCCAAATATTATATGGGTTTGCAGGCAAACCCATATATTCTGTACTGTTTGGTACTGAACATAGAACTGCAAGAAGGGGATCATGCGATACTTTATACAACAAATGTTCAGAGACCTTGCTATGTATCAAGAACTGGGCTAAGTGAGGAGATTAGAAAACAACATGTATCTACCCTCAAGGTGCTCTCGTTCTACTAAAATGGCATAATAATTCCACATGTGTAATAAAAGTTCCATAAGAAAGGTACATAACAAAGAGGTGAATTGTGGGGATGTCGTGATCATTTAGAGCTGAGAGAGATTAGAGCCAGGTCAAAGGCCATAAATGCCAGGATAGAAAGTTTAGAAGAAACTCTCTCAACAAAGGGGAGTCATTTTTTTTTTTTTTTTTTGGCATATGAAAATGATAAAGTCGGAGGTTCAGGAACATTATTAACCTGACTGCAATATATAGGATGGGTTGAAGATTGGCAAGAGAAGAGGCAAGATGAGCCACGGGTTTTATTAAATTGTTCAAATAAGACGCGATGGTGACTTGGGCAAGGGAACTGGAAGGGTTGAAAGGAAAGAGACAGATGCTAGAATTATTGCAGAGATATTGTATAATGGATTTAGCATGCATATTCTTTTCCTTTTTTTTTTTTAAACAGGACTTTATTGGGGAACAGTGTGTACTTCCAGGCCTTTTTTCCTAAGTCAAGTTGTTGTCCTCTCAATCTTAGTTGTGGAGGGCGCCGTTCAGCTTCAAGCTGTTGTCCTTTCAGTCTTAGTTGTGGAGGACGCAGCTCAGCTCCAGGTGCCTTGCTAGTTATAGGGGGCAGAACCCACCATCCCTTGCGGGAGTCAAACCGGCAACCTTGTGGTTGAGAGGACGCGCTCCAACCAACTGAGCCATCCGGGAGCTCAGCGGCAGCTCAGCTCAAGGTGCCGTGTTCAATCTTAGTTGCAGGGGGCGCTGCCCACCATCCCTTGTGGGACTTGAGGAGTTGAACCGGAAACCTTGTGGTTGAGAGCCCACTGGCCCATGTGGGAATCGAACTGGCAGCCTTCGGAGTTAGGAGCACGGAGCTCTAACTGCCTGAGCCACCGGGCCGGCCCTACATTTCAAATTGAGACTGTTAGACAGATTGTGGGACTATTAGCGTTCATCTGGTCAACAAGTCTTTTTTTCTACAATTAAATTTATTGGGGTGGTAATGGTTAGTAAAGTTACACAGGTTTCAAGTGTGCATTCCTCTAATACATCATCTATATATCATATTGTGTGCTCACACTAATAGCCAAAATACATAAAGCACTCGTACAACTCAGCAACAAAAAAACCCAACAATCCAATTAAAAAATGGGCAGAGGACCTGCACAGATACTTCTCCCAAGAAGACATACAAACGGCCAACAGATATATGAAAAAATGCTCAACTTCACTAGCTATTAGGGAAATGCAAATCAAAACCACAATGAGATATCAACAAGTCTTTATTAAATGAGATTACACATCAAGCTGGGTGTGGAGGTACAGCAATGAATATAATAAGGAATGGTCCTCACCTTCATGGAGCTTCATGTACTGGGAGGGACAGACAATAAAGACACAATTGACAGTTGTAAGTGCTATGAAGGAAGTTTGGGGATGCTGAAAGACAACAGGCAGAAGTGATGACTGGGGCAACAGACAGGATACTTTTTTTTATATTGGGCAGTAAGTGAAGAGCTCTCTAGGGAAGCATTATTTCAGAGAAGATCTGAAGGAGATCTCAGAAAGAGCAAGTGCTGAAGAAGAAGGAAAACCTAATGCAAAAGCTCTGAAATGGGACAATCAGTGCATTTCTCTGTTTGAAGAAGAGGGAGCTGCCAGTGTATTAAATGATGATGAGAAGTTGAGTAAGATGAAAATGGCAAATTGAATACACTGGTTTTAGTAGCACAGATGCTATTGTTGACCTTGACGAGAGCAGGTCCAGTTGAATGAGGAAAAAACCCAACTGGAGTGAACTGAAAAGTGAATGGGAATAAATGAGGGAAGTGGGTACAGTGTGTTTGGTAGAGAAAAGAAATGAGGGAGTAGCTGGAGAGGGACACAGAATGGGGTAAGTTGCAGTTTGTTAAAGCAGTATAAGAATTTAGATCCTATCTGTATACTGAGCTGGTAGAGAGGGAGAGATCAATGCACACGACTCACAGCTGATTCTTTCCAAAGTTGGCCTCTATTTGAGGGACGATGGAGTAAGAAACAGGACATTGTGGAATATGTAGGAAAGTAGACATATTGAGCACCACAAAGGAAGAGAAAGGTGCAGGAAAGCTGAGCTCCTAGTCACCAAACCAAGTGTTGCCTAAGTTCTAGTGTAGCTTCATGTCAACCCTACCCCAAATTTCAAAAGAATACAGATTGCTTCATTTGATCTAACCAGATACTAATGACGAGGTGGAGAAGCATACTCTGTCTCTTTCTCTATCCTTCAAAAGCCAGTGCAGTGGCCCCAGAATGTTGTTTGGGGAACCGCCAGTGTCTTATTTGGTCAACCATGGAAAATTTAAAACTCCCACAATGTACAGCCACCATGTCATAGAAGAAATATTTTAGGACCAAAAAGTAGGGATAACAATATCAGAATTAATAACAAATCAAGCTTCATAGGCAACCTCTCCACACTGTTTTCTTATTTTATTTCTAAGTGTATAGAGCATTAATTATGATAATTATGTCAGTCACAAAGTGACAGTCATGCCAGAGCATCATGTGAAAGGTGTACCCAGTAAACACCCTAACCAGGTAACTCCAGACGCAGGGTGGAGAGTGACCATCTGCACAGCTTTATCCGACTGCAGATGGGGGCACCACACCCAGTCTCGAGCATAAAATCAGAGCTCTTTGAGGGCTCCTGGCTCAGGCCTCAACTGACCAGCTGACAGCCGCCCCTGCACTCGTCCCAGGTGGAGCCTTTGAAGCCTGGTCTCCTGACCGTGTCACCAGCCCGGCCTGATGCCTGACGCTCCGCACCCCAGCGCAGTAGGGACTCTGGCTGAACACCGGACTCTCTCTCATCCTTCTTTCCTAAGACTCTGTTCGCCTGCCTAACCCTATTGCTTGCAAACCTGTGTGATGACCCTCTTGTGTGAAACTGCTCTCCCTCGACTATTGGAGGCTGTGCTCTGGCCGGAGCCTTGGTTAACGTCCGTGGGAAACCGAGACAGGAGGACTAGATCCATGGCTTTATTCTAATAAAGTCTGACATTGTGGAAAGACACAAATGTGTGTGAGACGGCTACTCTGACAGTCACATCCCACTCACGACACTAAGCCTGCCACGGATTGGTGAAAATACCATCCCAGTCTTGGGTCAGTACAGAAATTAGTGTTAGGAAATCACAGGACGGCATGACTTAAAAAAATCTCTTCCAATTCAAATACTATGATTCAGTTAATGGTAGGTAACCCCAAAGTGTCATATTTGAAGCAAAATAGTTTCCTTTTCATGTTCTGTTCAGTGACCTCATCACTTTCCTCTGCAAGTCGCCTTTGCAGTTCACTCAGCCTCAGGGATGTAAAGCAATGCTCTGCCATTCACAGCAGTTTCAAAGGCCTCCTCTCCCCAGCCTTCAAAGAGCCCAGAGCATTTACAATAAACACCTGTCTCAGCACAAAAGATAATAGCAGGTTCCACTGTTTTCTGTCGGCTTGAATGGTGATTAAGACCTCAGTAATCACGCTGCTCTAACAAATCCAAAATCAAAAACACAGATTAATTTTCAGAGAACAGAAAGAAACAACTGAAAGAACAACAACAACAACAAAAAATGAAGCCGCCTTGCCCAAAGAAAGAAAAACATGAGAGAAATCGCACTGGCTAGCTTATTTGGGTATTTTGACTTCTAAAGTGTTCAAGTATCCCAGTATTTTTTTACCGCTCTAAAAGAGACATATTGAAATACTGTATCACATAGGATATTTAAAAAGATGACTTACATTATTACAGGAGAACTCAAAATACCAGAATTGTCACTTGCTTAAGAAGAGCTCCAATCTGTGGCATGTGCCTGATGACACCTTTCTAATTCCACCAGCATGGGCCTAAAGCAAAGTTTCTTCCAAGGCAGGGTCTGCTTTATTGAATTCCCTGCCTGTCCTAATTCTATGTATTTCCAGTTAGCTGACCTTCAAAGCTGACGTTGGTGGAAGGGATTTTTTTTTTCTGACAAGCTAACATTTTAAGTCTAATGGTTTTTTAATAAGCAATTGAGTTTGCAGCATTCAGCTCTTGTTATGTCTTATTGGGCTTTGTGCTTTAATTTGCTATGTGTGTTTTGGCACAACTCCATGGCAGGTGCAATTTTTAAAATGGAATCAATAAGATTCACTCTGATGTATGATATAAGCATTTCGAGCTTAGCTTTCAAAACAAAATGCTAGGCTTGGCTCTTCCCAGAGCTCTGCAAAGAAAATGTGTTGATTCTCTAGGGCTTTCCTCACTGTAGCTTTTTGAAATCTTGTTCACACTCCTTGAATGTCCAAATCCGCCCTCCCTTAAACAGCTCTCACTCAGAACCCATGACCTTATCTCCGCATTCCGGAAGAGATGAAGTTTATCCAGCAGGAGAGCCTAAGTACAGCTTGTTTTCCTCTTCAAAATCTCTCTCTAGTGCTTTCTACAGTATTGCCAATTAATAGGGACTTAATATATCTTTGTTAAATGACTATTTGAATGAACTTGAAGTCTTCCTTCTCTGACTAAAAGGAAAAGAAACTCCTCTTTTCCAAGACAAATAACTCTTCATGATTTAGAATATATCTGATTCTACTCTGGCCTGCCTTCATCATGTACTCCTTCTTAGTCCAACTGTCTTTGATCTTGATTTCTCCAGTGGTCATTCAGTGACTTCACACAAACACTGAAAGATGTCTCAATTTCATTTCAAACTATGGTCTGAGGGAAGAAGAGAGCGGGGATTGAGACAGTGCACATCAAGGGGACATTGTGTTGGGTGGCAGTGTTCTATTGCTTGATATCTGGGTGGTAAACATTAAACTATATAGTCGTTTTATGCACTTCCTATATCTGTTTTATTTAACAAAAGGTGAAAGGAAAGGGAAAGAGAAAGAAAAAGGAAAAGAAAAAAACCTTAAGGGCAAGAACATGATTAGAAAAATGGATAATCGGCTTGAGAAAGTGAACAACTGTAATGACTAGGTAGCAAATCCTTTTGCAAATCAGCTAATTTCCAATGCTTTGCGTTTAACAAAATTGAAGAGTGATTTGCAGTTGTCATATAATTATACACAATATTTTTGGTACATAATAAATGAAGAATTTTTGGTATATAATAAATAAAGAATACAATTTTGATTATGTAACTAAAAGAATTTAAATTGAGTGAAATTGCTATAAGAGAAAAACACCTCCATTCTTTCCCATATACTTAATTGTGAGAAAAAAAGTCTCTGTGGCACTTTCATCCATAAAAACAAAAAATGAAGACAGAATTGATAATGAACTCTGTCTCATTCTAGCAATTAGTAATAATCATGTATGTTTATAAGAGTGAATGGGAGGGAGGCAGAAACAGTTGCATGCATCTCATTAAGAAATGCATTTTCATTAAACAAAAACAGAAACGAATTCATGGATACAGAGAACAAATTGATGGTTACAAGCTGGAAGGGGGGTTGGAGGGTGCTGAGTGAACAAGGTGAAGGGATTAAGAAGTACAAATTGGTAGTTACAAAACAGTCACCGGGATGTACAGTATAGAAAATACAATCAATAATATGGTAACAGCTATGTATGGTGCTAGGTGGGTACCAGACTAGTAAGGGGGATCACTTCTTAAATTGTATAAACATCTAACCACTATGCTGTACACCTGAAACTAATATAAAATAATATTGAATGTTAACTATAATTGAAAAATAAAAACATAAAAAAAGAAATGCATTTTCAATAAATGTTAACATTTTATGTTTAGTAATTATTTTCTAAACATTTTCAACATCTTATTTTAACACTTAATCTTATGATCACTTGATATAAAAAACATCAGTGTGTATGCATTTTTTCGTAGGTTAATAAGTGAGTGATCTATAAAAGGGCTTTTAAGCATTAGAAAAACAATGGCCTGCCACGGATGAACCTTACCAATATAATGTAGAAGAAGAAAAAAAGCAAGTCACAAAGAGTATATACTGTATGATTCTCTTTATATAAAGTTCAAACAGGCAAAACTAATCTATATCAGCAATTGACAAACCTTTCCTGTAAAGGAATAGATAGTAAATGTTTTAGATCTTGTGAGCCATAAGGTCTCTGTCTCAACAACTCAAGTCAGGCATTGTGACATGAAAACCACAAGAGAGTACATAATCGAAGAGGCTTGACTATGTTTCAATAAAACTATTCAGAAAAGAGACAAGCGGCGGGCCGGATTTCACATGTGAGCTGTAGCATCGCAGCCCCGATCTATATTGCTTAGAGGTACATACACACATGTGGCACTGATGAAACTATGAGTACCGCTGCGGGACAGGCAGACTTACAAAATGGCCACGTGTACAGGAGGAAAATCTTAGGCAACACTAATTTGCTTCTTGACCTCAGCTGGTTATGACAATGTTATTCAAACATTGTCACAAACACTTACTGAACGTCACATACCTGTTCTATGCCTTCTTCTGTGTATTACAATTTACAATAAATTTCTAAAAATAATTCTTCCATTTTTATTAGATTTTGTTAATTGACACTCTACAAAATTATATTCATTTATTTTCATGCCAGTAATAAAAACACTCCTTTCTTTACACACTCAACAAAGCATGTTGCTAGTCTTTTGACCTCAAAATGTCAATTCCAGGAATTTATCCCAAGAAACTAATTGCCCAAGAGAAAAGCTGTATACGCACAAGGAAATTTCCCTCAGTGTTATCTGTGTTGGTTAAATCTTAGCAACAGCCTAAGTAGTCACCAATAAAAGGTTTGTGAAATAAACTATGGAAGATTATGTTGCCATTAAGAGTGATAATGTAAATCTGTATTTATTGACATGTAGACATATCATGAAATGAAAATAAGCAGGTTACAAAATAATATACAGTATGATGCTGTATAGGTAATAATATATGTGTATACATGTATAGGAAATATTCCTTCAAGTTCTGTTTGTGATTATCTAACCTCAAGGACTGGAATAAAACTGACACAGCTTCTAGCCTGTACAGGAGCTTCTTCTTCTGTAGATGTATTTCTTCTTTGATCTAATACAATCAAAGGCAAGTGTTCAGAGAGCAATGATGATTTGGCTAATTCTATATCATGAATCGAAATATTGCACTGTACTTGGTCAAGACGACCCCGCCAGAAGAATGTTCTGATTTACTGAACTTGTCTGCCTAACAATGATCAAGTGGCTGAATCAATAGTTTTACACACCGTCTTCTTTGCCTGGGTCTTAGGAGGCAATCAGCCGGGAAGATATAAGGCCCACACTTTTGATGCAGCAGCCTTAGGGAAAGGGGCCAGTGAAAGGCTGGTTCTACTCTGAGAACACGATTGTGATCCAACATGCACGCTGGGAGGACTGCTGTAATTATTTTAAGTCCTGGTGAAAGAACCTTAGAACACACCTAATGACCTCGGGATGATTTCCTTAAACCAAATGCTACCCCTCTTGATCACCCTAAGCAAGAAAAAAAAAAGTGGGTAACAATGGGGATCCATACAACTCAAGCATGGTCCAGAGGGAGACATTAACTTTGTATTAACTACAAATAACACTCATCCCTTTGGGAAGGATTTTCAACTCAGGAATCTTGTATGAAGGGCCAAAGGGGAGGGAGAAAGAATTGGCAATGTTGTGTGATTGACGCCATTTTTATCTTTCCCTTTTTTCCATAATAATAAATGGGGTTATTTCTTCATGGCTGGTGTTAAGATTTGAACCATATAGATGAGGTATAGAGAACTAAAAAAAAAATCATAAATATATGCATAGATAATGGTCTGCAAGTGATGTATATAAAACAATAATGGTGGCTATTTTTCTGTATTGTTGCTTTCCGTGATTTTAACTTTGTACTTTTTAAATTTTTACAATACATATCATTTTCCCACAAATTAAAACAATAACTTAATAAAGCTATTTTAAAAATACATTCTCCTGAAAATACAACCCCCTAGAGATACTTCTCTTTCTTTTTTGCATTCTTTTCCTCATTATTGACTCATCCCTTTTCCAAAAGGACTCCCATCCCTACCACTCGACTGAAAATGTACTCTCCAAGGTCAACCTTATCAAAGCAAAATCCTCAGTCTTTATTTTCTTTGACAGCTCTCCCCAGCATTCAGCATAGTCACCCCCTCTCAGCTTTGCAAAATGACTTCTTGGCTATTCATTGTCTTGTTTTTTTCCTTAACTTCCTGCCTGCATCTCATCTGTCTTTTTGATTGGCTTTGTTTCCTCTCCTGGTTGTGCAATGTATTCTCCAGCCTCAATCCTTAGAATACTGCTCCTAGCTGTGTCTCAGGATCATTCCATCCTGGTGAATGACTGTCCAGACTGCATTCACTATTCCCAGTCTTTTCTGAGCTCGAGTTCCATCTCCGTAATTGCAATTTCTACTGGGATATCTTGACATCACCTTAAACCTAACATATCTGAAACAACACCTGCTGGTCCAAATCAGTTTTCTCTCTCGACCTTCCTCTTTCTGCCCACCGGACTAAGTCATAATTTCATTGATTTTGCAATAGCCTTTGGCCAAAAACAAAGAAAAGGCACAAAGTGATCTTTGGCTACAGTAGAAAGATCGAAACAGAAAAAACAGTGAGTCTGAATAGAAGAATATTTTTTACAGCTGATTTTGTAACAGAGCTCAGATGAAGATATCATCATGCCAATTTCAGTGTAGCCATTAAGAGTAAATTTAGCTCCAATTTTGGAGTCAGTCAGTCCCTTGAGAGAAATGTATTGATTACCAATACTAATACCTTATCCTCCAAGTCATGCGGATTAAGAATCACGGGGACATACTCTTCTCCATTCTTCAGCTCTCATATTCATTCACCAACTCTCGTCTTCTTTAGTGTCTTTCACTGTCTGTTATTTTGTAACATGTCCATTCTCACTAAATAAGTCAGGTCCTGCTCACCTTACATCAAGACATTACAATGCTCAACCTTGTAACTGATACACTTTGCCTCCCATCTTCTGTTCCTGTTTTCATAAATTTAAACTGCTGAAAACAAATATATTTGGCACTTTGCTGATAGAGTCCATAAAACTGAGTATATAAGCAAGGCCTATAAAATCTGATCGAAAACTGCCTTTCCAATCTTATCCACCACTTCATTCCTTCACAAATTATTTCTGACCAGCTTTTGGTAAGTACTACCGTGTTCCCCCCAAAATAAGACCTAGCCAGACAATCAGCTCTAATGCGTCTTCTGGAGCAAAAATTAATATAAGACTTGGTCTTATATTATGTTAGATAAGACCGGGTCTTATAGTATAGTAAAATAAGACCAGGTCTTATATTAATTTTTGCTCCCAAGGATGCATTAGCGCTGATTGTCTGGCTAGGTCTTATTTTCGGGGAAACACGTATTAATATATATGAAGAAAATAATAGTGCAGAGATAGGAAAACAAATCTGGGAACCAAGGATCACGTGGGATCTAGTGAGTGTAAGAAAAGAGTAGAGAGTGTAGGACCAAGGTTTCGGGGTCCCATAAAGTAGGAGCCAGTAAAGGAGAGTAAGAAAGAGAAGTCCGTGAGCTAGAACGAAAACCAACTTAAATGTGAAGTTACAAAAGACAAGGGAAGAAGAGGTTTAAACACAGATGGAGTGGCCAACCATGTAAGATAAAAACTGATGGTTGATCATTCCATTAGGCATATGGAAGTAGCTAGTGACCTTGACAAAAGCAAGATCAGTGGAGTGAACAAATTGAAGTCTGGAGTGGGATAAAGAGAAATAGGAGTGTTGGGAAGAAATACTATCGACAGCTTTTGCATGGTTTTGCCAGTGAGAAGATTAGAGAAATCGGATTAAAAATGGAGAGATGTAGCACACAGATAGAATATTATATTTGTAAGCTAACAGAAATGATCCGATAAAGAAGGAGAAACTAATGTTGCAAAAGAAAGAGGGTGTAAATGAAAGAGCAAAACACTTGGCTGGGTGAAAGAGTATGGGATTCAGTGCAATTGGGGCGAGACTGCCCTTTAGTCAAAAGATGGAGTAGGTTCCTCTTCATGGGTTCCATTTTCTCAGTCGGGTATAGGACTGGGAGTAAAGGGGAGCTGAGTGGTAGACAAGTATAAAGTTTATGAAAATAAAATGTATAAAACATGAGGTCTCAGAGCGTGGGGAAATGAGCTTATTATAGAGAAACAGTTGAAATTCCAGGCAGTATTAAGACCCAATATGAGTTTTAAGAGCATTACTTGAAAGTGAAATTCACTTTAATTCAAAGTGAAACTAGGTGCCTTGATAGGTTGATTTTCTCCAGGTATGAAGGAGGGGTAATTAATGCCCAGGGCGGAATGGAACTTAACCCCATGATTTTTGACTCCAAGACCAATGCTGCTTCCATTAAACTATTGTTCTGATGGTATTTAAAAATATTTTCCTCTAGAAAAATCATAGTTCAGGTTATAATGAAGTAAAATATTTCTTTAAATTAAAAAAAAATTTGTCGAAAAGAACAGTGAGCAACAATACCTACGTAAAGAAATTAAAGAGGCTTCCAACATAAAACCAGGTGTAACCTATATGCCAATCACTGTACATTTCCCCCTTGTAAATATTGTAAAATGTCCATATGTTCATGCTGCAAAAGCCCTCTTGGATCCTTGTAATCAGGCCAGTGGACCATACTGTCATGTACAATCTAACCCTCTTTCCTTCTTGGCCCCCAACAAAGGACAGCAGGCCGACAGAGCTAGAGCAAATTAGCACCCTGTGCATCTTGCCTTCTGCTTAGAATGCCTAGAGGAAGCTTCTTTTTTCTGGCTGATGATAAAAAAGAATCATTCACTTTGCTCTCTGAGCTGCTTCATTTATCCATCAAGATTCTGCAGACACCCTGAGAAGCAAAATGATATAGATATTGATGACAGACGCTACAGAGATGAACGATATAGATATAGACACACACACATTCCTATGTTTAAAATGTTTTATGGTATGTGTAAATTTGTGTATTTGTACACATGTGAATTTAGCACCACAGTAGAATAATAAAAAAAGCGGACATAAATGGCGAAAGGTTGAACGAAGAAAAGTCATGAAACTGTGACTGCAGTTATTCTTTGAGAGGCAGAATAGTGTAGGGTTAAGAGCACGTACTCTCAAGTCAAATCTCCAAGGTCAAAATCCTGGCTCTGATAGTTATTAGCTATGTGGCCCTGGGCAAGTAACTTACATTTTCTTGGTCTCAGTTACCCTTATTTGTGAAAGAAGAACAGCACCGAAATTAAAAGGTTATTGAGAGGATTAAGTGAGTTGTTGTTTGCAACTCGCACTTAGTAGCTGGTGGTCTGGGAGGCATCATTTAACTACTTGCGATTCAATCTCCTTACCAGTAAAGTTTGTTTGGTTTTGTAAACTTTTTCCTCTCACAAGATCCTACATTTTCCGGGGGGTTTTTGTAACATGTTGCCAGATTTGTGGGGGGGGGAAATATTGTGATAGTTATAGAACTTGCTCAAAATTTTCTGTTACCTATACCTAAGTTTTCATCAGTGGCCAGGCAACTATTATTTATATTTGATTCACGGATGTCATACGTGAACCTGCAAAGCAAATATGGCTTCCTAAAAATACATCTACATTAAGATTCAAGTTGGCCTCCATTCCGTGAGGACTTATCAATGGATGGCAAAGAGATGGACAACTGAGGAAGCTCAGTCTGTGAAATGGACTGCACGGAAGATGCCTCACCCACAAAATTGAGAAGTTACAGAACTGTCACTACCAAGGGACAGCACTTAAGTCTCCGTGCCTGGGGTCTTCTAGTGCTTGCTTCATTAAACTTTGCCATAGCTCCATTAGGGCAGACCCATGTCATGCATTCTGCATTCTCGGGCTGAGAGCAAAGACTGGCACCCAAGAGGTCCCAAAAATGTGTGAAAAATGAGTGAGGAAGGGAATGAAAAGCCTCATTTGATCATTGGTCTTGTTTTTCGTCTGCCTTTAAGGCAGTTCCCATAATCTAAGTCCTTTTAGGTAAGGCTACAATAAACGTGTATTCTAATGTGATAGAAGCAGAGTAATAAATGTTTATGTAAACAATTCCTGGGCAAGAGTTATAAAGTTCAGAAGAAAGTCCCAATTATTTACAAATGCCTAGATTACTACCTTTGCCTGTACGGTAGCATAAAATGTTGCTTCTTACAATGATTTGGGTGTCCCCAACTCACTTTTCTCTCCCCCTTCGCACAGTCTCTTTCTGCAATAAAGGCTCCATTTCAGCAGTGATTAAAAGGACACATACTCAAAATGCTAAGGGAGAAAGAAAAACAACAAAAAAATACTGGTTCATACTTAAGGCCCTGGGCTTTTGTGTTCCACAGGGTTACTGAGCTTGCAACATAGCAAATACAGATTCTAAAAGATCTTTTTATCCCTGTTTTGTGATTTGTGCAGTCAAGCATGTCAGAAAGAATAAGTAACCAGAACAAAGAGTTGACCAGAAAATAGATAGCAATTTGTAATCAGTGAAGAGAATACTTGCCTCAGGTTCCAAGATTATTTTTTTTCTCTCTTTTTTGAACCCTGTATTGCAGGGCAGAGCAAACACAATTGTATAGCACCCAAATATAACCAAGTGAAAACTTCATCAAATAGACCGTGAAACTTGGTTAGATGAAGAGGGTCAATGTTTTTTAAAAAAAAAATAGGAAGGAAAGAAGGAAGGAAAGAAGGAAGCAAAGGAAATGAAGGTAACTCCAGAAGAATCATTAGGATATGAAAAGTTTGGCAATTATTTTTTAAATACACTTTTGGGGCAGATGGGTGGCTCAGTTGGGTAGAGCGCAAGATCTGGGCAACGGGGCTGCTGGTTCGATTCCCACATGGGCCAGCGAGCTGTACCCTCTGCAACTAGAATGAAGTCAATGAGCTGCCACTCAGCTCCTGGGTGGCCAGATGGCTCAGTTGGTTGGAGCGCATCCTCTCAACCACAAGGTTGCCGGTTCGACTCCCACAAAGGATGGTGGGCTGCGCCCCTGCAACTGACAAAGGCAACTGGACCTGGAGCTGAGCTGCGCCCTCCACAACTAAGACTGAAAGGATAACAACTTGAAGCTGAGCTGCGCCCTCCACAACTAAGATTGAAAGGACGATAACTTGACTTGGAAAAAAGGCCTGGAAGTACACACTGTTCCCCAATAAAGTCCTGTTCCCCTTCCCCAATAAAATCTTTAAAATAAATAAATAAATACACTTTTGTGGCTTAACCATAATCTCATAAATGCTCGGAAGCCTTTCATGTTACACACTATTGAGGATTCAGAGGAGTTAATCTCTGGAAGATAGTGTGATCTGCCAAAAATCATTTGATAGATTGGTTTTACTATAGAGAAGCAAATAAAGAGCAAAAAGATATTTCATGCACTAGAAAGGATTCTAGACACAGGGAGCCCCAAGATTTGGAGACTAGTCACAAGTCAACCCCAAAGTCACTTTATGATCTAAGATAGGCAAATTCTATTTTCTGTGTTTTGTTCCCCATTAATAAAATGAGGTGGTTTGTTTGCCTTGTCATAGACACAGACAACAGTTTAGTGGTTACCAGAAGGAAAGGGGATCAAATATATGGTGATGGAAAGAGAACTGACTCTAGGTGGTGAACACACAATGTGATATATAGATGATGCATTATGGAAATGTACACTTGAAACCTATATAATCTTATCAACCATTGTCACCCCAATAAATTTAATTAAAATAAAATAAGGTGATGAAAGGGGGTGTGCATTCAATCAGTTCCCTTCCAACTGTAACACTAAAATTATTAAAAGTCTTACATATTTACAAAACATGTCTTAGTTTACAAAAGGTTCCATATACTTTATATCATTTGCTCCTCACAACAACCTTGTAAGATACGAGTTATTACCTCCATTTGCAGATAAAGAAATCAAAGCTCAAATTAACAAATTTCCCCCAAACCGTCCTGTTACTATGTTGCAAATTCAGATCTTCTCACATCAAATGCAGTGCTTTTTCAACTATAGTGTATTGATTCCCTAATACTTATTGTTTACCCTAAAGTACACAGTACCTTTCAAAGCTTAAATGGTATGACCCACACACGGTGACTCAGTAAAGCAGTAAAGGATTTCACTGGACTGGAAACGACCTTTTCTATTAAAAAATAAAGCAGTTTGACTATGAACCACAGCATTTTCATATTATTCTTTCAAGGCCCTCCAGCCAAAGACGAAGAGGAACAGAACACACCATAGTTGGATAAGTTGGGATTTATTATTCATTGCAGCGAGGGAGAACACACACCACAGGAAACTGTGGGGTGTCTCTGTCAGAAGATAATAGGAAAGGGTTTGTTATAGAATATGAGCTTGTATATGATGATTTAGGGAAAATTTTAAGAAGCACAGTTCTGTTCTGAATTGGATGCTCAGGAAGTGTGGGTAATAGGATGCCTGGGTAATTAATCTTACCTATTGAGAGGCCAGTCTAAAACAAAGGTAACGTTGTAATTGGTAAAGAAACAGCAGTTAATCCTGTTAGCCAGGATAGGGGACTAGGTGGTCATTTTTTGTAACTTACACAATGTTCATCTTTTGTTTAAGTTCAGACGTGATTATTGTGGGGTGGTCTAATTTTTTTTTCCCTGATCCATCATGGTCACAGAGGGGCCTTGTTTGATGTTGATGTTCTGTGAAAGTGCTTATGTTCAACATGAGAATACCAAAGTCTAGCTATGAGGGCTAGGCCACCTTGTAGCAACACCAAGGCCTAGCTCGTGAAATATCAGAGGCTCTTTTTCTCTTTCTCAACCCAGTAAACCATTTTGGTGTTTTGGCCTGCAGCTGATGGATAAGGGGGAATTTTTAAAAGAGAATAAAGGAGAAAGAGGTCTATTCTTCCTCAGAAGATACTTTTTCATGCACTACTTCTAAACGGCAAATAGTGCCTCCTACAAAGTTAAAACATAAACAAGAGAGTGGGCGAAAATAATTGCAATGTATGTAATAGAAAAATGAAAATATAACGTTCTCATATAAATGAAAAAGAAAAAGTAAATAGCCCAATTGAAAAAGCCAGTGGATAAGAACAGGCAATTCACAGATTACTAACTACAAATGAATAAGAACAGGTATTCAATTTCACCATTCATGAAGTAAACATATATTAAAATAAGGGGCAATTTTCTTCTGTCAGATTGATTTAAAAAATGGTGTGGAAATAGAAACACTCCCTGTTGGTTGGGAGTGTCCAAAGTACAACCACTTTGCAGGATATTTTGGCAATTCATACGAAAATTTAAAATGTACATTACATTTTTAGGAGTCTTCTCTATAGAAATGATAACAAATGTGTACAAGCACATACGATTCAAAAATATTCACTGCAATATTTGTAATACCAAATTTGATAAAAGTCCCTATGTACTCATTAAAGGAATAGCTAGATTTAAAAATTGCCAGTTATAAAAATAGTCATGGGGATATAAAGTACAGCATAGGGAATATAGTTAATAATACTGTAATAACTGTGTATGGTGTCAGATGCGTACTAGACTAATCAGAGGGATCATTTCGTAAGGTATGTAAATGTCTAACCACTATGTTGTACATCTAAAACTAATATTGTATATGTCATCTGTAACTGGAAAATAAATTAATTTTAAAACAATTTTTAAGTGGTTGCATCCAATACTATAGGGTTCTATACAATTAAAATATTAGATGAGTCTGTGTGGCATTTACCAAAATAAATCAAAGATACAGAGCAATAAATAAATACTCATTTTGGTCAAAATATTTATGCACACACACACACACACACACACACATATACTGTATTTTCCCGAAAATAAGACCGGGTCTTATGTTAATTTTTGCTCCAAAAGACGCATTAGGGCTTATTTTCAGGGGATGTCTTATTTTTTTTATGTACAACAATCTACATTTATTCAAATACAGTCACGTCATCTTCTTCAGGAACATCGTCATAATGTACTAAATTCGTTTGGGGCTTATTTTTGGGGTAGGTCTTATTTTTGGGGGAACAGTATATATATATTTAAAATATATAGATGCATACATCACATATATGTAGCTATACACATATATGGAAACAGTACATATATATATATATACATATATATATATATATATGAAAGTCTATATATATATGTATATATATCACAGAGAGGGAGAACTCAAGTGGAACCCAGTGGCCTCCCAAAGTTAAAGAGACAGAGCTGGGAGTCTAAGGAGAGAAATGCGGCTAGACTTCTCAGGCAGAATACAAGAGAGGGGAGAGATGCACAAAGAGACAACCACAGAGATCTGTACTTGTAGGCGGTCCCCTCAGCTCCTTAGCTGAGCACTGATCAGTACATGAAATGCTGAGGAACTACCTGAGGCTGGGAGAGACTCACATGAAAAGAGCAAAAGGAACAATTCTTGAAGCTCACGCAGGACAGGAAACATTTCAGATTCCCACAAATCAGAGTGAAAAACCCTGCACTTCGCATGGCATCAGGTAGGGTCCAATACCCATGAGGGTATTGCCTCTGTAGTAGACAAAAATTAGTCCTAGAATCATAGCTAGTCTGGTCCTGTCCAATGCAGCTTAAAAACAAACCTCAAAAGAATCAAATTGTTTCCAAGTAAATTAAAAGGATCTCGGATTTAAGTTTGAAATAAATTTAGGGGGGGAAAAATCCAGCACCAAAAGATAAAATCTACATGTCTGACATCAAATAAGAATTACCAGGATTGGAACAGGTCCAAGATGGTGGCATAAAAAGACCCTGAACTCTCCTCCTCCCATGGACACACTGAATTTACAGCTACATATAAATCACTTCCCTCTGAAAACTAGATGAACTACCCCTCCACAAAAAAGATCAAAGAACCACATTGAGACAGGCGGGAGAGGCAGAGACATGCTCTCGCCAAAAACAAAACAAAAACCCACAAAACAGAAACAAACAAACAAAACGCATTACTGGCATGGTGACACACAATAGGGAGGGATCTCGCCAGTCCAGTGCATCTCCCTAAGGAGCTGGCGGTTTGAGCCCCACATCAGGCACCCCAACCCTTGGGATCGGCACCAAAGAGCCCCCAAACTGTCTGGCTTAGAAAAACATGGGGACCAAAGGGCTACAGGGAGCTCAGATTCTCCTTTTAAAGGGCCCATGTGTGCTGTCACTTACTCGGGGACCCAGCGCGAAAGCAGAAGTTTGAAAAGCACCTAGACTACATATGAAGGAGCGTCATCTGCTAATCTTAAAGCAGCTGATGGAGGGCGGGGACAATTGAAACTCTCTCTCCGGAAACACTGGCAGATGCTATTTTTGCTCTTTCCGCCTGCCCTGCTAACACAAGCAAGCGAGCTTGGATGTGGCACCCTCTCCCTGCCTTGCTAGGATAGACAGGGCCAAGTGGTCATGCACTGTCATGCTGCCTTGCTGAAACTGAAGGGTGTGGGGGGTTGCAGCATTCCACTACTCCCTGGTTGCAACCTGTGAGTTTGAGCAATCAGGGCATTCTCCTGCACTCTCCCTAAAGCCCACAGGCACCTGCAGTCAAGACATTTTCCTGCTGCCTTGCTGAAGACTGCAAGCGTGTCCTGCTCCCTACATTCTCCAGCTGCCTCATTAAAGCCAGCAGGTGCATACAATCTACACAAAATATGCCACTAGGTCACCTGGCCCTCGTGGCCAAGGGGACTGGTGCTCCTGGGCTTCATGGAACTATAACAATAGAAAAGACAGTTCTTGGCAAGCTACCACCCTCAGGGCACTGCACAAACAGCAGACTGAAACCCACCCCCAGTCTCCTTGTGAAAAATGCCTATTTATGTATCCTGGAGCTTCAGCCTAAGGTTTGCCATATACCTAAAATCTAAGAAGGTTCTCCCAGTGAACGAAAGCAGGGACACACCATTCTGGCACACCCTCGTGGCCTCCTTACAACTCAATAATACTTCCCAGAAAGGAGCTTTTACACTTGTCTGGAGCCCTGATTTTGCAACTGCTACCTAGGGGACAGCTCGAGGTCCACTGGTTTGGAGACCAGCAGGGTTAGGATTATGGCCCCACAGGACTGTATATATTTACATACTTTAAAAGCTGCTGCCTGCAGGTCTAGCTTCCAATAGCCTGACACGAGGTGGTAAATGGTATTCCTCCCCTTGGAATACTGACAGGTCTTGGCACACCCTCAATAATGGGGACCTATTAAGAGTAAATCAGGTTGTTTGGACAAAGAATCACGAGATAACCAAGAGCTAGGGCAAGGTTGAATGAAAAGATCCATCACCTACACCAAGCCACTCTTTCAAAACTGAAGGAGGTAGCTGTTATGCCTACTACATAGAACCAAACAGAGTCAAGCAAAATGAGAAGACAGAGGAATATGATCCAAAATGAGACAAGACAAAACCCCAGAAAAAGACCTTAAGGATACAGAGATAAGTAATCTATCTGATAAAGAATTCCAAGTAATTGTCATGAAGTGGCTTACAGACTTGAACTTAGAAGAATGGATGAACACAGTGAGAACTTCAACAAAGAAATAAAAAAAGAAAATAAGAAAGTACCAAACTGAAGTCACAGACCTGAGGAATACAACTGAATTCAAAAATACACTAGAGGGCTTCAATAGCAGACTGAATGAAGCAGAAGACTGAATCAGAGAGCCAGAGGAGAAACCACTGGAATTCACACAAACAGAACTGCAAAAAGATAAAGAATTTTTTAAAAGTAGAGATGGCTTAAGGGACCTATAACACAATATTAAGCAGAATGGCATTCACATTGTAGGGGTCCCGGAAGGAGAAGTAGGAGAAAAGAGCAGAAAACTAATTTGAAGAAATAATGGCTAAAAACTTCCCTAACCTAAAGAGGAAACCAGACATCCAGGTCCAAGAAACCCAGAGATCCAAATAAGATGAACCCAAAGAGACCCACACCAGGGAACATTATAATTAAAATGTGAAAAGCTAAAGAGGAATAGAGAATCTTAAAAGCAGCAAATGAAAAACAACTTGTTACATACAAGGGAAATCCTATAAGGCTATCAGGAGATTTTTTCAGCAGAAACTTCGCAGGTCAGAAGGGAGTGGCATGATTTATTCAAAGTGCTGAAAGAAACAAAAACAAAAACAAAAACCTCCCAACTGAGAATACTCTACTCAGCAAGATTATAATTCAGAATCGAAGGAGAGAGAGAGTTTTTCAGACAAGCAAAAGCTAAAGGAGTTCTAAACTGGCAATACTAAATTGGCCTCACAAGAAATGTTAAATGGACTTCTTTAAACTGAAAAGAAACGGTGCTATTAATAACAAGAAAATACATAAAAGTAATCATCTCACTGGTAAAGGCAAATATAGAGCAAATGTAGTGAATTGATGATTTATAAAGCTAGTATGAAGGTTAAAAGACAAAAGTACAGTCATGTGCAGCATAACCAAGTTTCAGTTAACAATGGGCCACATATACAATGGTGGTCCCATAATATAATGGAGCTGAAAAATTCCTATCGTCCAGTGAGGTCATAGCTGACATAACACCGTAGCACAACACATTACTCACATGTTTGTAGTGATACTGGTGTAAACAAACCTACTGCACTGCCAGTCACATAAAATTATAATACATACAATTATGTACAGCACATAATACTTGATCATGATAATAAATGACTATGTTACTGGATTACATATTTAATATACTATACTTTTATTGTTGAGTGTACTCTACTTATAAGAAAAAAGTTTGCTGTAAATAGTAAGCCATGTTATGCCAGCAAAAGCTAATGTTGCCAGTAAGAGGCCATGTTGAATTATTGACCTGGAATCATATTTAAAAGTTATTAAAGACATTAAGTTATGTATAGTTTTGACAGATATAGGAACTCATAGACTAAATGCAAAGAAAAACAAAAACACACAAAAACAGTAAACTCTCCCCTCTGTAATATATATGCCGAGCACAAACAAACAAACAAAACGCAAAAAACCCAGGAAAGTGGTATTTTAAAAATCCACATAAATATTATCTTCAATAATATCTTCACTTACACAAGTAGGCTATGACAAAGTCATTTCAAAATCTACATTAAAGAAACGAAACAATTCAGCCTGTCTTTTTAAATCACTATAAATATATTTACAAATAGATTTGAAGATACTTCCCAGATGTTTTTCATTTGATGATTTTTTCAGACACAGAAAGCAAATGAGCATTTTCACAGAAAACTTGTTTTTCTCTAAGTTGGTGGCAGGTGTATGAATGAATTTTAAGAGGCTGCCAGCATGCCTTGGGCTTGTCCCCTTGTGGAGTACACGCACAGGGCTGTGGCTTTTGACTCCCTTTTCAATACCAAAAGTTAAAAGTGCCTCTCTGATTTGTCTACTGCCAGCCACACAAGAACTTCGACTTTAAAAAAATTCCCAAATGATCCAACTGTGATTGCTATTTTTGTCAGACCGAGCACTAAGAAATGCTCAGAATGTTTTGTCCTCTAAATATTAGTAGGCAATATTTCTCCTAGACACAGCCCCGGAATGGTTTTTCATCAAGTTTGAGTAGAGTTGTACAAAGTACCCACACAAAGCTGTTTCAATGTTTTGGAAGATAATGAGTTATTTTACAACAATCATATTGAATTCAGGGTAGTTTTTGAGTATTTAAGGGTCTCAACCTCATTTGATTCCTGTCACCTCTTTTTACAGATGTTTTACATTCGGGAGAAGGGAAATGACTTCCGACAATTCATACTAACAAATACTGAGAGAACTAATAGTAGAAACCAGGTCTTCTGTCTACACTCCCCATAATACCCCATCCCTTCATCTTTCCACCATACCACGCCATCTGTTTTTGAGTTCAAAGTCAAAAAAAAATAGCTGAAGTGTGCCCCAAATAACTTCTTGATTTTTGAACTAATTATCCAATGTAAGCCTAAAAACAAATTAAGAAGGGCCCTTTCATTTGATAGGTAATAAACTAAAATATGTATTTGTTTCTTAAATAGAAAGATAGAAACCGAACTGGCAAGTCTTGCACACAGCATCATTTTCAAGCATATCCCTGATGAAAAAAATTGAAAGGAAGATAAACAACACTGACTGTTACATGGAGCATATGACAAGTTGGTAAATGCTTTTGATCCTTCTAGCGGGAAGGAAAAATGGAGTAGATGACCTCCATAAAACTGTGAAACAATACTCACTGCCCTCTACCCTGGAAGCCTGCTTTCTGCATGCAAACAGAAAAGGAAAGCAAAATAAAGCAAGCAGTTCAACCATGTACAGCTAAGCTGAAAATATGCAGTATATGGAGCTGCAGATGAGTGTCAAGTGTGAAATCAGTCGCCACAACAAGAAAGCCAGTTAACTGAAACAGAGAGAAAAATGGGATGAGGGAGATGTCTTGAATAGCACCGCGGGCTACCGACCATACTAGACTAAGTGAGGTTACATGCAGGTTCAAAGAGACGAATACAAGGTTGTGGAATGGGCTGCAAAGCTCTACTGTACAAGATGGAAAAAGTGGCTCACCCACAGTCCATTCAAATAATATTTGGGGATTTTAGTTGACAGTTAACATGAATCAATAAGCAATTGAAAAAAACTAACGATCTTACGCACATAAATTGAAATATGATAGCCATAATAGGAGAAATTCTAGGTCCATGCTGTTCAGTGAAGTCTTGAGTGAATTACTTAACCTCCATGGGCCTCAGTTTCCTTATTGGTCAAATGAGGGGGGAAAATGCCTGACTCCTAGTATTGTCAAAAGGATGAAATGAATACCTGTAAAGTGACTGGCACGGTATTTAATGCTCAATAAAGGCTAACTTCTATTATTATAAGCAACATTATTCATTATCATTATTATTCAGTCCATCCTAAGGTATTGAGTCCAGTGACTTAAAAAAAAAAAAAGACATAGCTAAACTAGGAATTGCTCAGTGGAAAGTTGCAAAGAAGGGGGAAAAATATCTTTAAAACCACATCAATAAGGATCATATAGGAACCAGCAGGTGTAACTTGGAGAAAAGATGACTTGGAGTATTGCAGGAACTGTCACTACATATCAGGAAGTCTGTCATGTGGGAGAGAAGGCAGATTTGTTCGCTGAGGCTCAAGACAGTGGGTAGAAACTATAGGGAGACAAGAACTGATTGAATACAAGAAAGACTGTTCTAATCAACACAACTGTCCACAGATGGGGTGGGCCACTTCAAAAGGCACAGTTGAAGCATGAGTTGTATGCTTGTTTGGCTAGGATTTTGAAGATAGACTTTACACCTCAGGCGGCTGGGGAGGAGTAAATGACAGCTAAAAATCTGTCATTTCGAGACATGAGGTTCTGTAATCCCAGGTCAGATCGGCAAAGAGGCTTTGGTGAGCAACCCAGGGGTAGCGGACTCAAAAATTCTCCGAGGGAAGAAGAGTCCCATTATTACACCACTATTAGCCCTCTACAATGCAACACTGAGACCATGGTTAACCAGATTTAACCACAGCCAGATCTTAGAACTGCAGAATGTGGCAATCTGCAGGGGGAGAAAAGCGTAAATATATAAAAAGCTACTCAACCGTCCCCAAATCACAGAAATACACATTTAAAACAATGATCTACAATGTAATTGTTAACGTTTTCAAAGTTTAATGATACTAAGGGCTGGCAGGCATGTGGAGAAATAGCCACCCTCACGTACTGCTGGTAAGAACGTAAATTGGTATTCCTTGGTATCTGCCTTAGAACACACACATACAAAGCAAATATGAACAGGGCTGTCCATAGCAGCCCTGTTTATCATAATGAAAAACTGCAAACTAGCCATATCTCCATCAATAAGTCATGGATAAATGAAATATGGTAGATTGATACCATGGTTAAGTGTAAAAGAAGCTACTGGATTGTATGCATTGTCTTGGAAAATGTACAAGAAGACTTATAGTTAAATGATGAAAATAAGCTACACAAAAACGCATGAGACAATTTGAGTTAAAAATGCATATAAAGATACAAAACAAACTAAATATTTCTATAGAAACATCCATATTTATGTAAGCACACAGAAAAATTCCTAAAGGATAGACACGAAACTGATGGGAAAAAAAAAAAAGGCATTAGCCCAGCGGTCAAAGCTACCGTAGTTTAACATGCAATGTTTGGAATTTTTACAATGATAACATTTTATGTTTTACTTGTTTAATTAAAAATAAATATGTAAATTAAAAAATGAGAGAAAATTAGGGCTGGTAAGGACACTACAGATAATTGATCCGGCTACTTCATCTCACAAATGAAGACAACTGAGGCTTAGAGTTGCTAAGCAATTTGTTTAAAGCTCTACAGGTATTTAATGGTAGAGCCAGACCCACAGAACATTTGTGTAATAAGAAAACATAGGCTTTGAATCAGGTAGCTTGGATCGAGATCCTAACCACACTAGGTATATGATTCTGAGAAGCACACTTAATACTTGAACTCAGTCTCCTCTTCCATACATTGGGGGTGTTTATTCAGGACTCATCCAGCTGCAAAGAACTCAAACAAACTGAGACATAAAGGAAATGTGTTACCTTAGAAGAGTGGAACAGAAGAGTGGAACAGACCTCAAGCACAACTGCATTCAGGAATGCAAATAATATTCTCAAGATGATTTGCATCCTCTAAACATCATGAGTTTCTTCTCTCCCACTGCAGAACCACGTGGTTCCGAGGGGCAGTCAGTCACAGTACCCTGCCTCTCTCTCTATGTACTGGAAAGGGGATATTTCCTCAAACAAAAACAGTTGCTATAACGAAAAAACAGGGGAAAGAAATTTGGATGGGTATAAGCAAAAAAGATCAACTGCCTTAGCTACCTCATAGTATGGATGGAAGAAGCAAAGAAGAAAATTTAACAGGTGGTATTGCATACACTCTATAATGCCATGCAAACATGAAGAGTTATCAAAGCGTGTGTCTAAAATCCTATCCGCCTTTTCACTCTTCCATGTTGTATCTTTGTTTCAGAACTTTGAAGGAGTATCATAACTGGTATGCTGACAAAGTTCCTCTTCCTCCTCAATGTTTCTTATGTTCCCTGCTTTGTCAGTGTTCCATAATGGCCATGGCATTCCTATTGAAATAATTCGAAAATGTTCAATACAAAATTTTCCTACTTCAAAGCTTTGGGAGTAGAGGAGGGAAGACTATGCAAATGTAGTAGACATTAGCAACAGCATTGAGAGAAGTTACCAGACTGGAACGTTATTTAGAAAATACTGACACTGAGAAAAATATTCTTCAAGCTGTCCATTCTCCTGTCTTTGCTGTTCTCGTGATTGGAGAGGCCAAGTTCATTATGGTCTCATCCCTGTATAACGACAGCCTTCCATTACCTGGAGGAAATATTGTGAACAATTATCAACATATGCAATAAACATCAATGTCTCGAAACTTCTCCCAGAACAAAATCCATGAAGACCCAGGAGCCTTTTCCCGCCTTTCCATGTGTGCACTAAACACTAGTAAACTTTCCAAGTCATTTCCTTCTTACCTGATGTTTATCAGCTCTCTACATTTTGAAGGAGCATAAGCAAAGAGAGCCCTAAACCAAGGTCTCTCTATAACCTTGACAACTCTTAAAGGTGCCAAACTCTATCATTTCCTTCCAGCACATTCTAGCATTTTAAACTGTTAGTGCCAGTCACTATTAGGACAGCATGATGAAAATATGACAACAAATTGAAGACAGCTCAAAAAGCACCAGAATGATAGAAGACTTTAATTTTTCAGCCTCATTTCCCATATTCTGCTACTTCTTCCTCTCCCAAGTTAAAAATAATTTTCTAGTGCTTATCCAGTCAGTCGACAACAGTTCTAATAGGAATGAGAAAGAATTTCAGAGTCTTATACCTTACAAAGCACTTATAAATCAGTCAGTGAGGCAGGGATTACTGTTCCTATTTTGAGAATAGGAAATTGAGGCTCATGTAGATTAAGTGACTTATGTAAAGTCACAGCGATAGTAAATGCAAAGTCAGAGCTTGGCTCCCACTAGAGTATCTTTCCCATGACATCACCATGTCTTTCAACAAACAGCTGAGTGGCCCTTGTGCACAAAACATTGAGAAGAATACATGGTAGAGAACGTATGAGGAATTGCCATATATTTCTTAGCATCTAAGGGGCCAGATGCTAAGCAGAATGTTCTGAAAAATCAGGAGGAAAGGAAACCTCATTTATCTTATTCGCCACAGTATGCCCGGTGCCTAGAATATGCCTGACACACAGTAGGTGCTCAATAAATACAAAGTATACAAATAAATTAATTAATAAGAAATCATATAAACATCAAAGGTAACAATAAAGCTGAAATGTTACTGGATTAAGTATGTAAGTGCGTGGGAGGCTGCCATTCTTCAAAGTCTTCCTTAGAACAGACTATGCAGTATAAACACTTTAAAATTTTAGACTTGAGATCCCACAGAATGCCACTTAAGACATTGTAGGATCTTGGAAAAGTTATTTAATCTCTTGAACATCGACTCATTCCTTCATTTAACATATATTTATTAAGAGTCTATTATGCGACGCACTGTCAGGGACTAATACTAATCACAATAGGCTCAAAGAGTTGTTATGATGATGAAAGAACACATACTAAGTGACTAGCACATAGTAAGAAACTGACATATGGTACATTTTGTTTTTATTATTATAACTTTCAGTATTCACTTTCCTGAAACACCCTTACACAATTAAACAGCTGAGGTGACAGAATGAGCACAATACTGCGCCTTCCAAATTCCAGAGCAAAATAAACAAAAAACCATAATCAAACAACACATGGATTTGCATTTGAATCCAGCAAACCAGTTCTACTGGTGTAGGATGGGGGTCGTCTGACCTGGCAGCAGCCACCATTACTGGAAGAGACAGAGTCATCACAACAGCATGCTGTAAGTAAAAGGAATCAAACATTCCAGGAGGAAAAGTTTGGCAGGATTGGGGGATATTTAGCTTAGAGAAGAAAAGACTGGAGTGTAGAAGTAGAGAGACATTAGGGAGGACAGAACAGATAATATGTGACCTGTTTCCTAGGGCTATTAAGGGAAAGAGGACCTAAAGTTGTTCATGATTACCCCCAAGGTGGGCGTACGAGTATCTTGGTGAGAGCTTCATTAAGGAAAAGTTGGATTCATGCAACATGACATGATTGGAATCAACAAGCTTCCAACAAACAAACGTCCTAGACCAGATGGCTTTACATGTAAATTTTACCAAATATTCAAAAAAGAATTAACACCTTCTCGAACTATTCCAAAGAATTCAAGAGGAGGGAAGGCTTCTAAGCTCATTTTACAAGGCCACCATTACCCTGATTCCAAAACCAGACAAAGACATTACAAAAAAAGAAAACTACAGGCCAATATCCCTGATGAACATAGATGCAAAAATCCTCAACAAAATATGAGCAACCAAATTCAGCAATACATTAAAAAGATCATACACCATGACCTGGGATGCAAGTTTGGTTCAATATCCACAAATCAATTAATGTGATATACCACATAAACAAAAATCATATGATCGTATCAATAGATGCAGAAAAAGCATTTAACAAAATCCAGCATCCATTTATGATAAAAACTCTCGGCAAAGTGGGAATAGAGGAAACATATCTCAACAAAATAAAGGCCATGTATGACAAATCCACAGCTAACATTATACCCAATGGGGAAAAGCTAAAAGCATTTTCCTTAATATCAGGAACAAGACAAGAATGTCTATTTTCACTACTTTAATGCAAAATACTATGGGAAGTCCTAGCCACAGGACTTAAAAAGCATAAAAAGAGATAAAGAAATAAAAAGCATCCAAATTGGAAAGGAAAAAGTAAAAGTGTCATTATTTGTAGATGACATGATACTAATATATATAGACTTTTCTTCTCTAAGCTAAATATCCCCCAATCCTGCCAAACTTTTATATATATATATATGTATATATATATATATATATATATATATATACAGAACCCCAAAGATTCCAACAAAAAACTGTTCGAACTGATAAATGAATTTAGTAAAGTAGCAGGATAGAAAATTAATATTCAGAAATCAGTTGCATTTTTATACACCAATAACGAACTATCAAAAAGAGAAATTAAAACTATCCTATTTGCAACTGTATCAAAAAGTAAATAAATAAAATACCTAGGCACAAATTTAACCAAGAAAGTAAAAGACCTGACCTCAGAAAATAATAAGACAATGAAGAGAAAAATTAAAGAAGATACAAATAAATGGAAGCACATACCATGCTCATGGATAGGAAGAATTAATATAGTCAAAAAGTCCATACTACCCAAAGCAATCTATAGATTCAATACAATCCCTATCAAAATACCAATGGCATTTTTCATAGAACTAGAACAAATAACCCTAAAATTTACATAGAAGACTCTGAATAACCATGGCGATACTGAGAAAGAACAAAACTAGAGGTATCATACTATGTGATATCAAATTATACGACAAGGCTATAATAATCAAAACAGCATGGCACTGGCAGAAAAACCGACACATAGATCAATGCAACAGAATAGAGAGCCCAGAAATAAGTGCATGCCTATATAATAGTTTAATCTATGATAAAGGAAGCAAGAATATACACTGGGGTAAAGACAGTCTATTCAATGAATGGTGCTGAGAAAACTGAACAGACACATGCAAAAAAATGAAACTGAACCATCTTCTTAATCCATATACAAGGATAAATTCAAAATGGATTACAGACTGAAGTGTAAGACCCCAAACCATAAAACTCCTAGAAGAAAACATAGGCAGTAAACTCTGAGACATTACCCTTAGTAATATTTTTTCTGATATATCTCCTTGGGTAAGGGAAACAAAAGAAAAAATAAACAAATGGGACTACATCGAACTAAAAAGTTTTTGCACAGCAAAGGAAGCCATCAACAAAACAAAAAGACAACCTACTGAATGGGAGATAATATTCACCAATGATACATCTAATAAGGGGTTAATATCCAAAATTTATAAAAAACTCATACAACTCAATACCAAAAAAAAAAAAAACAATCCAATTAACAAATAGGCAGAGGACCTGAATACACATTTCTCCAAAGAGGACATAGAGATGGCGAACAGACATATGGAAAGATGCTCAACGTCACTAATCATTGTAGAAATGCAAATAAAAAACACAATGAGATATCACCTCACTCCTGTCAGAATGGTCATCATCAAAAAATCAACAAACAACAAGTGTTGGCAAGGATGTCGACAAAAGGGTACCCTTGTATACTATTGGTGGGATTGCAAATCATGCAGCCACTATGGAAAACAGTACAAAGGTTCCTCAAAAAATAAAAAGAGAACCACTTTATGACCCAGCAATTCCACTCTGGGAATTATTCCAAATAAATCCAAAACACTAATTTGAAAAGATATATGCACCCCTATATCCACTGCAGTACTATTTACAATAGCCAAGATATGCAAGCGACCAAATTGCCCATCAATAGATGAATGGATAAAGAAGAGGTGGTACATGTATACAATGGAATATTGTTCAGCCATAAAAAGAATGAAATATTACTATTTGCAACAACATGGATGGACCTAGAGGGTATTATGTTAAGGAAAATAAGTCAAACTAAGAAAGACAAATACCATATGATCTCAATTATACGTGGAATCTAAAGAAGAAAATAAATGAACAAACAAAATAGAAACAGACTCATAGATACAGAGAACAACTGATGGCTACTAGAAGAGAACGGTGAGAGAGGTGAAGGGATTAAGAAATACAAATTGATAGTGACAAAATAGTCATGGAGACGTAAAGTACAGTATGGGGAATATAGTCAATAATATTGTAAAAACTCTGTAGAGTGTCAGATGGGTATTAGACTTATCAGGGGGATCACTTCATAAATTACGTAAATGTCTAACCACTACACTGTACACTTGAAACTGATATAAAATAATATTGAATGTCAACTATAATTTTTAAAAAATAGTCACAGGTATATAAAGAACAGCATAGGAAATATGATCAATAATAATGTAATAACTATGTACAGTGTCAGATGGGTAATAGACTATTGGGTTTATCACTGTGTGAGGTATATAAATGTCTAATCACTAAAAAATTATGACATGATTGATGTTAGGCAGACATATTAGGGAAAGGGAGGGCTGGAAGGAAGGTCAGTGTAGTCCACAAAGACAATAAAAAAATGTTAGATATCCTTTGAATAGTACCACTGGCATTAGAGTGCAAGGGCTGAAAATGAGCATTTGGGAGCTAGCCAGGGTCAGACATAGATGTCATGTAGACACTAATAGGAACACATCACTGACATAAACAAATTTTAGGAAACAAAGAGAAATTATAAAAGCTCGTGAAATGGAATTCAAAATCTATAGTCCATCTTGTCTTAATTTGGGAGGGGGGTTCAGGTGGAGAGGGAGTATGGTAAGTCCTTTGAAAGCAGCTTGAATAGGAAATAGCTTAACGATAATTATGATGCCTCACATACACTGACATTTCGGTTTTCTGAATAGTCACACATATAGCTTCTTGTTCAGCCTACAGCAAAATGGTTACATTGTAAATATTAGTTAACATTAAATGTAATGGCTGCACAAATCTGCTTTTATTAAGCAATCTATAATAACAACTCAGTTATTTTCTTTCACTGCGCCATTAATCCTTCACTTCCCTACCAAGAAAGCAGACAAATAAAAGTTTTTTCTATGCATTGCCAAATCTTATCTGAGCATCTCTGTCCTTGGAAATAGGTACATCATAAAAGCACCTGTAGAAAATTAACAGCTTTAGAAAACTGTAGGGGAAATAAAATCTGAAGGAGAGATAAGATAAAGTCTCCTAACACTGAGGAGCATGTCAAAAACAAGCCAAATCAATAATCTCCGTTAATCAATGAGAAAGGACAAATGCCAATTTAAAATGAAGCAGAAAAATTTGCTCTAAAATGGCTTTCAATATATTTTACTTCATAAAAATGTTCATGATATGGAAAGAAATGAGGGCTATATATGACACCCCATGAGAAGCTAAGAATAATTTATTAAAAAGTATTTTGGTGGAAAGAAAAATCTGATTGCTCACACTCTAGAGGCATCTTTCCCAAAGTGATTCTACCGATGCATAAAGAATAAACCTTGATAATAGTAAATTTTCATGTGAAATCCAATAAGAAACCTACAAGTCCTGAAGATGCCAACTTGGAATCTTATGCTAGACTTCAGTATATCAAATGTATATATGAATCTCGAGTATATTCTTCATAGGCAAAAATCAGATATAACATGAAAACTTCCGGGTGTCAGTGAAGTGTCTTGAGATTATGACCTGAAATACACTCAGGTTCATTTTGTGGTTTTAATCATCTCCACACATACAGAAGGTGCCAAAAAAGATGTATACACATATTAGGAAAGAAAAAAGCTGCATTAAATTTGTAATATTAAATATATACCAATAACAAACGATGAATACAAGTCACATTTGACTTCTCCAATTACAAGAGGTGCTCAAAGTGGTTACCGTCAGCATCCAGACACTTCTGATTACGGTGAACTACTGCTTGAGCAACGTGGACCAGTGTCCACTTGTATACATTTTTGTGGCACTCCCGGTATTTGTTGAATTCAAAGGAGATACTAGGGAAGTGGCCTTGTGCTTAGGATCAAATGCCATATAGAGATGAAGAATTCATGTGTCCATCCCTTGATTTGAAATAGGCATATATTGAGAACTGGTGTACTATGGTGAGTTTTCTAAGAGGCACAACACATTTCTATCTGTCAAATGAAGAAGTCAAATTACAAACCAATAATTGCAAAGATAAGTTGATGAAGATATTGCCAAGAAATATTTTGTTAAGAAACATATAAAGTTAGCAAAAAAACAAAACAAAACAAAACAAAAACCCATGTGCAGAGGTTTAAGCGAAGCATGGATGCTTTTAAATTTTAGCATTGACATCCAATTTACTTTGGGAAATTAAATAATTTTCTTAAAAATTACACCAACCACACACTCATTAGTTTAGGAATATTTAAAAAGACAAATGTCATACAATTGCTGGAATCTCTGTTACACATACTTCCAAAATATAAAATAGAGTATTTGCCTTTAGTCATTAATCATTTGTTTAATAAGGACTTTCACGAAAGATGGGTGCCTGTCACATTACATGCACTACCAAGAGAACCAAAAGAATACTGGACAGTCCAAGGACAAAGACTCTGAAACAAAAACCTAAGACACAGTTATTGACAATTACCCAGAAAGAACATCTTGTCATTTAAGCCTTATTTGCTTTTCCTAGATATCACTTAATTACTCTCTTTAGCTGTTATAGCCATTTCACTTGAGCCCTGAGAGACAGCTGACCACAGTGCTTATGAGAACTGGCTTTGGAATGAGACAATCCTAAGTTCCAATTGAGACTCAGACATCTATCAGCTTTGTAACCTTTGGAAAAAGGACTTTAGTTTTCAGAGCTTGAATTTCCTTATTCTTGTTTTCAAGGGATGTTTTGCAGTTCCCTTGTTTCTTTATTCCTCTCTTATTGCCTTAGTTTGTGAGTGAAATCTTTTCCATACTGGCATGCTTTAATTACCTTCTACTTGTCTTTTGTAAACCTACTCTTAGTTTTCGCTTTGTGGTTACCATGTGGCTTACCTGAAACTTCTTATAGATATAACAGTCTGTTTTACTGATTATAACTTACTTTCAATTGCATACTAAAACTCCACCCTTTTACTCTCCTTTTATGTTTCAGATGTTACAATTTACATCTTTTTATGTTGTATATCTACTTTGAAATTATTGTGTAACTATAGCTATTAATATATTAATACCGTTGCCCTTTAATATTTATACTAGAGTTAAGTACTTAATGCACATTACAGTACTAGAGTATTCTGAATCTGACTATATGCTTACCTTTATCAGAATGTTGTATATTTTCATATGTTTTCATGTTAATAATTAGCATCCTTTCATTTCAGCTTGAAGAACTCCTTTCAGCAAAATAAAAGAGGTATAGTGCTAAGAAACTTCCTCAGCTTTTTGTTGTTTTTGTTGTTAGGGAAAGTCTTCATCTCTTCTCCATTTCTGAAGACAACTTTGCTGAGTATTCTTGAGTGAGAGTTTCTTGCTTTAAGCACTTTTAATATATCATTCCACCTCTCCTGGCCTTCAAGTTATCTGCTGAGAAACCTGCTAATATCTTATGGAAGTTCCCTTGTATTACAGATTTTTTTCTCTTGCTTCTTTTAAAATTCTCTTTGTGTTTGATTTTAGACTGTTATTATAAGGTATCTTAAAGATCATTTTAAGGGGTTGAAATTTTGGGGTGACTTAGCTTCATGAACTTGGATGTCTAAATCTCTCCTCAGGTTTAAGAAGTTTTCAGCCATTATTTCTGTAAATATGTTTCCTACCCCTTCTCCCTCTTTTTCTCTATCTGGGATTCCAGTGATGTGTAGAATGTTTCTCCTAATGTCTCCTAAATCCTGTAGGCTTTCTTCATTCCTTTTCATTCTTTTTTTTCTTTTTGCTCCTCTGATTGGATAATTTCAATTGGTCTGTCTTCTAGATCACTGACCCTTTCTTCGGCTCAGTGAAGTTTGCTATTGAAGCTCTCTATTGAATTCTTCAGTTCAGTCATGGTAGTCTTCCCAAAACTTTTTAATGTTTTCTATCTCTTTGTTGAACTCCCTTTGTTCTCATATGTTTTGTTTTTTTTTGATTTCAAACTACTTGTATACTATAAAGCTACGGTAATCAAAACAATATGATACTGGCATAAAAATAGACACACAGACCACTGAAACAGAATTGAGAGTGCAGAAATAAACACTCACATACCATCAACTAATATTTGACAAAGAAGCCAAGAATACTCAATGATATAAGGATAGTATCTTTAATAAAAGGTTCTGGGAAATCTGGTTAACCACATGTAAAAGGATGAAATTAGACCTCTATCTTACACCACTCACAAGAATTAACTGGAAATGGATTAAATACTTAAACATGAGAATTAACCCTTAAAACTCCTAGAAGAAAACATAGGAGAAAAGCTCCTTGACACAGTTCTTGACAACAATTTTTTGGCTATGACACTAAAAGCACAAGCAACAAAATAAAAAATAAAGGAGTAAAACTACATCAAACTGAAAAAAGCATCTGCACAGCAAAAGAAACAATCAACAAAATGGAAAGACAACTTACGGAATGGAAGAAAACATTTTCAAATCATGTATCTGATAAGGGGTCAATATCCATAATATTTAAAGAACTCATAAAACTTAATAAAAAGGAAATGCAATTAAAAATGGGCAGAGGAATTGAAAAGACATATTTCCAAAGAAGACATACAGATGGCCAACAGGTACATGAAAAGATGCTCAACTTCACTAATCATGAGGAAAATGCAAATTAAAACCACAATGAAATATCACCTCACACCTATTAGAATGGCGATCATAGAAAAAAAGAGACAACAAATATTGGCAATAATGTGGAGAAAAGGGAACCTTTGTGCACTGTTGGTGGGAATGTAAATTGGTACAGCCACTATGAAAAACTGTATAGAGATTCCTCAAAAAATTAAAAATAGAAATACCATATGATCCAGCAATCCCACTTCTGGGTATTTATTCATAGGAGATAAAAAGGGATCTTAAAGAGATACCTGCCCTCCTGTGTTCATTGCAGCATCATTCACAATAGCCAAGATATGGAAACAATTTAAGTGTCTATCAATGGATGAATGGACAAAGAAGATGTGATATATATATATATATATATATATATATATATATATATATATATGCAATGGAATATTATTTAGCCATGAGAAAAGGAAAAGGAAATCCACCATTTGCAACAAAATGGATTAACTTTGAAGGCATAACATTAAGTGAAATAAGTCAGACAGAGAAAGACAAATACTGTATGATCTCATTTATTTGTGGAACTTAAAAAAGCCAAACTCATAGAAACAGAGTGTAGAGAGGTGGTTACTAAAGGCTGGGGTGGGGTGGGGAAGATGCTTGTCAAAGGGTACAAACTCTTCCAGTCATAAGATGAATAAGTTCTGAGAATCTCATATATAGCATAGTGATTATAGTTAATAAAACTACATTGCATATTTGAAAGTTGTAAACAGTATACTTTAAATGTTCTCACCACAAAAAAATGGTAATTATGTGACATGATGGAGATGTTAGTTAATGCTATGGTTGTAATCATTTTGCAATATATAAGTTTATCAAATCAACACACTGTACACTTTAAACTTACACGATGATACATCCAAATATATCTCAATAAAGCAAGGGAGGGGGAGAAAAAAGGAAAAAAAAGATTAGCACCTACCAAAAGAGGTCATTGAGAGGATTAAATAACATAATGAAGGTTAAGTGCTTACTGTAGTATCTGATTCACTGAAACACTCAATGGGTGAAAGCTATATTTATGATTAATAATGAGTGGTTGTACACTGTCCAAGCAAGAGAAGAAGCTGAAACACAGAAAGAAACAGCTTATCCAAGATATCTGGTAAAACCAGCCAGGCTTTCAGTTCTCATACCTTACAGCAACATGGAGCCACTAATTCTTATATGTATTTTGAGTTGATTAAAGCCACCTCGACCTAGAGGAAGTCATATAATGGGAGTAGCATTTTATACTGGCGGTTTTATTTGTTTGGGTACATATGGAAAAAAAATAGGTCTGCCATAACCACACACTATATAGAGCTTATCGTTAGTATCTCTTTCTCTGTCTCTCTGTCTCTTCCCCTATATGTGTGTGTATATGTATGTGTGTACATACATATATGTATGTATGTATGTGTATACATATGCATATATACACATAGATACATATAGAAATTTTAATAAAACCCAACCTATCATGTATACATTATATATATATGTATATACACTCATTCAATTCTTACAAGTAAAACCAAATTCAAAGAATCCAATGAAAATATATTAAATTAACATATGCAACTTAACATCAAATTTTATTCAGAAGTTTTAGAAGCTATTATCTATAAATAAAAAGTTTCTTCACAGTGACTTTAAGAAGAAATGAAAGTGAATAGAATCATAGTTTTCTATATTAAATGTATAACCACAGCAATAGCTACACTATATACCAGGCACTTTGCTAAGTGCTTTACATGCATGATTTCATTTAATCTTCACGACTCTGGTCTGTAGATACTAGAGACATATTTTACAGATAAGGAAACTAAAGCATATAGAGGTAGAGGGATTTGCACAAGATCATATTTGGTGTGAAGGACTGGGGCCAGAACTGTCAAAATGTAGCTGTCTAAATTTAATGCCCAAACTCTTCAATTCTATACCAGTGTTCCTCAAAGAGCAATACCAAGAATGACTACGAATATCAGAATCTATGCTGACAAATGAGAAGGAGGTGGCAAGGAAACTTGTGTTTGTTTGTTTTTTTTTTTTTTTAATAAGAAGGTAGTCTAGGAGAAATTCCATGTTACTTTAGGGAAGGTGATGACTTTCTAGATGCAAAACCAAAAGCACAATCTATAAAAGAAAAAAGTAAGTTGCATTTTATTAAAATGTAAAACTTCTGCTTGCCGAAGATACCGTTAAGGGCATGGAAAGATAGGCCACAAACTGGAAGAAAATATTTCCAAAATAGCTATCTGATAATACATTTCTCATAAAGAACTTTTATCCAAAATATATACTGAACTCTTCAAACTCAGCAATAAGAAAACAAACAAATAATAGGCTAAATATCACGAGAGACACCTCACCAAAGAACATGAGCCCATGAAAAGATGCTCAACAGAATGTTTCATTCGGGAAATGAAATTACAACAACGAGATACCCCTCACACCTACTGGAATGGATAAAACCTAAACACTTACAATACCAACTGCTGGTGAGAATGTAAAGCAACAAGATTTCTCATTCACTGTCAATGTAAATGCAAAATGGTCCTGTCATTTGGAAAGATAGTTTGGCAGTTACTTACAAAGCTAAACATAACTTTTACCACGATCCAGTAATTGTGCTCCTAGGTACTTAGTTGATTTGAAAATTCATGTTAATACAAAAACCCAAATGTGAATGTTGACAGCAGCTATACTCATACTCACCCCAAATCGGAAGCAACCTAGATGCCCTTTATAGGTAAATAGATTTTTATGAAATGAAATATTATTTTGTAATAAAAACAAATGAGCTACCAAGCCATGAAAAGATATGGAGGAACCTTGAAAGGATATCACTAAGTGAAAGAAGCCAGTCAGAAAGGCTACATACTGTATGTTTCCAATTATATGACATTCTGAGAAAGGCAAAACTATAGGGACAGTAAAAGCTCAATGATTGCCAGAGGTTTGTGGAGGGGCAAAATGGAAGGTTTACTGGCTGAAGCACAGGGGATTTTTTCAAGGTTGTGAAACTCTTCTGTATGATACTGTATTTGTAGATTCATGACACTTTGCATTTGTCAAAACCCATATAACTTTACAGCACAAAGAGTGTACCTTAATGTATAGAATTTTTTAAAAAATCATTTATGAAGTATGTGGAACCTAGGATGAAATGTAGACAGTGACAAAATCATCTAACTGTATTACAAGAGTATAAAGCAACTTCACTGAAGGGGATAGGGAAAAACATTGACCTAAGTAATTTTGTAAATGAGTGAATACTGTAAGACTAGAGGCAAAAGGAACTATCCATAAAAGTGTTGTACTGTAGTTGGAACTGTTGTTTCCCATAAGGGTACAGGTTAATAATTCTGAAACCACCAAAAATGTGTACTGGGATCAAACAATTAAGTAAACAGGTGGAGGATGGTGGGAGCCAAACTTCTTATTCTTGGACTGTGAGAAAGCTAGAATGACCATGTGGTAATGGTTAGAGTTGAAGACATCAGTATGAACTCATTTATCTTAATATAGATACAGATGTATATAGAGACAATATAAATGATACATAGATAGATATACACAAGCATACATTAACGTACACATTTATTTCCTGGCTCTGTCAGCTGAGAGGACCTACAAACAATGACATTCCAGGAGCAATGAGCACACAGAGTACCCAGATCTTGGTGTCTAACACCATTATCCAATAAAAGGAACCAGGGCTCTTTGGAGAAATGGATGATTCTAAGACTGGAGCTGGAACTAGACAAGAAGAGCCTGGAGTATTTTATAATGACTTAAAGAAAGAATGTGCTAAAAAGAAAGAAAGAAAAACACAATAATAGGAGTATGCCAAAGAGGCACAGGTGCCAACTGTAAGAGTTCGTAACGCTCCAAGCTGAAACAGTATGAGCCACAAAATAAAGTAGTATTGGATTGTAAACAAAAGCATAAAATAAGTAACCCCGAGCCCACACTGTTATAAATAAATGATTAAATAAATAGAATATACAAATCTCTCCTGCAGAAGAATTCCAAATAATTTACGTAGATACTCTCCCCCCAAGTAGGTCATAACTCCCCTCTCCTTAAGTACGACTGCCCATAGTGACTTCCTAACAAAGAAGACAGTATGGAGAGGGGGAAAAATAACTATAGTGGAGAAAAATGACAAACACCATCTCAGCCAGGAGATGTAAAGACTAATGTAAACAGTGACAATTCATGTTGATAGCAGATATAATTGTTTTGATATGATGTAATGAGAATGGTAATTCATCTCTGTGATTTTTCCTTTCCAAAACCTATAACCACAGTCTAATCCTGAGAAAAACATCAGAGAAATTCCATTAGGTAGGCTTCCCAAAAAAAAAAAAAAAAAAAATTGAACAGTAGTCGTCAAAACTGTCAAAGTCATAAAAAACATGGAAAGTCTGAGAAACTGTCACAGTCAAGAAGAGGCTAAGGATACATGACAACTTAATGTAATGTAGTATCCTGGATGGGCTACAGAAAAAGGACATTAGATAACAAAGGAAACATGAATAAAGTATGGATTTTAGTTAATAATAACGCATCAATGTTGGCTCATTAATTGTGAAAAATGTACCACACTAATGTCAACTGTTAATAACAGAGGAAATGCATCTGTGTGTGTGGTATGCAATAACTCTCTGTTACATCTTCACAGATTTTCTGTAAATCTAAACTGAAACATTTATTTTAAAACATATATAAAAGGTCTAACCCAGACAACTGAATCAGAGTTTTCCGAGTGGGGACTGGGAATTGCCATGCTAACAATTGCTCGTGGGTGACTCTTATGCATACCGAAGCTTGAGAACCACTGCTCATAGTTTCTAAATACCTCCCAAGGATGATGGCTAACAATGGTAAACATAAAGCACTACATTTTTGTGGAGGAATTATTTTCACTAGTAGAAAAGGGGGAGAACTGGCTAAGATGCCATTCCTCCAGGCAAGAGTCCGGGAGTTTCACATGCCAAGAAGTCAGAAATTTCAGCCAAAAATGTGCTGCTACAGGGGAAGAATCCTAGAACTGTGGTGACCAGAGAGCAGAAAGTACAGTACACTGTACTGAGTGACAGAGCAAAGTTGGTCATTCACCCTCCATTCTTGTGGGCAACATCGTTAGGCGGGACTATCACAGCCCAACCCAGAAGTTCCTAGTCTGGAATCTACCAATATACTTCAAGGGGATCATCCATAACTTGAAAATTTCTGCAAATTTAATGTGGATGTCCATCCATTCATTTTATTTGAGGAGAAAGTCCTGACATTGCCTCAGATCTCCAAAGGATTCCATTACTCTCAGATTGTTAATAACCACTGATCTATTGTGTTTCCTGAGTAGTGCAATCAAGACAATGTGGAGCTCTAGAAATCCTTCTTTGGTCAACAATAGGATGCATACTAGTACCTTTTATGGGCATTCTACCTTTATGGAAATTCTAGGTGATATCTGGGACCATCAAATCCACACTCAACATACCTCTGCCATTACAGATATTAACTGTGCAGATAACAAAAATAAGAAATACATCATCCAGGAAAAATGATCTGTCAAAAAAATGTTCACTAACAATGCAATACATTCATTGATTATGAAAAACATTCATCTAGCATTTCATTGATTTGTTTGGTCCTTATAGACATAATGATCTTCAACTTCCCAGAAAATTAATATAAATGATTATGAGGTTCAGGAATTTCTTCTGCACTTTCAGAGTTAGAGAGCGGATACTACAGATGCTGGTGGAAATGGCAATACGCAAACCCTTTAAAAAGCAATTTGACAGTATGCATCAAGCACCTGAACAAATGGCTTTCTCTGCTGGGAATCTATCCTAACGGCTAGAGACGTGTATCACAGAATTATTGGCTACTATTAAAAAAAAGAAGAAGAAAAAGAAATAACTTCAGTTCACTTAATAGGACAGTATTTACAAAAACTGATAAATCCACCTGATGGAAACATATGCAGTCATTAAAATGTTTATAAAGCATTTACAAGTGTCAAATTAAAAAAGGCACATACAAAATTAGACATGATACATCATAATTATGTAAAAATTACACATAATAAAAAGCCTGGAAGGATACACACAAACCATATTTGTAAGAGTTGTCTTTTTAGTTTCCTGTACTTTCCAAAATGTTCTAGAGTCAGCATGTTATTATGGCTAAAGTTTAAATAGACTGCGGGTCTGATTAACTGCCTTCCCCCAGGGCCACCATAATAACGGAGAGCTCAAGAGCTTACCAGAAGACTTCACTGAGGAAGTGTTTTAGTGATATTGCAGACCGCATAAAACTTTTATGGACAAACCACCACTGAGCCCCTTTTGTATCGTGGAAAAGATGTTGACAACAATGTTGATTTGGTGGTTTAGTTGCACTTTTATGATTCCTGAATCTCAAGTGGTTTAGCATTTTGTCAAGCAGCCTAACAGATTCTGCTAGTAGGGAGACAATGGGCCCAGTTATATTCAGACAGTTTATTACTTACCTAGTGTCATGCAGGGACTCTGGTCCCGCTCCCCGCACCAGAATGCAGGATATGGTGAGGCCAAACAGGAACACCAACAGAGCCATAGATAGGGGAGTCATACCACTATATTCTCACTGGCGGCTGGGTTGGAGACACAGGAAGTGGGATCCACCTGATCCGCAATCCACCCTCTACTTCTCTGCCAACCAACAAACCAACCAACTACGGTAGCCATGGCAGTTATATCAGTGGCTAATTGGCTAACTGGTTACAGCTGATGGCCAACTAGTCACAGCTGATGGCCATCTACTACCCAAGCCAGCATCTTTCCACGTGAGGCCAGGAGCCTGGAAACTGCTCTCTGGGACTCTGTCCCCATACCCAGACAGCAAAAGCAACACCAACATGGTATCAGCCTCATGCATCGCTTGACTTACAGGACGACACCACATCAAAGCGGTCAAACGGAAGACAACGTGAGCCGTAGCTTGCTCAGTCGCTGAGGAGCCCATCTAGAAGGAAGGTAAGTAATTTTATAGTCCACAGCTGTGCTATAAGGCGAGAGGAGTGAGGTGAGTGGCCCATGCCTCATCATAACCAGGAAGGCAAATGAGAAACCGCCTCCTAGAAGCCTCTCGCAAGAAGGGAGTCAAATGAGAAATGCCTGTAACACCTCCTCACAAGGCTGCCAATCTTTTTTTTTTTTGAGGTATAATTGACATATAACATTATATTAGTTTCAGGTGTACAATGTAATGATTTGCTATTTGTATACACTGAGAAATGATCACCACACTAAGTCTAGTTACCATCCGTCACCATACAAAGTTACACCTTTTTTAAGGCTGACAATTTTGCTGTATTGATCACAGGACATTCCATGAAGACTTAGACCAGCCTGTTTTTGAGCCTTGCACACGTGGCCTATGTGGTGACATGCAAGGTTGTCAGAGTGTCAGCACGGAGCTGTTATCCTCCACATTTGTCCTTCCTTCTTTCACTCCTAAAAGTGTCTTGGTTTGGACATTAAATTACATACCTAAAAAGATGATAATGTACCACTTTGCCACAACATACAAAATACTGCACACAAAGATAGACTTATTTATAGGTAGGGAATGAGAATGAATGAAGGAGTAAAAAGACCACCTCTAATTTCTTTGTTAATGTGGTTTCTTAGAACCTAACAAAAATGATTCTGAGGTTTACATACAACAATAGCTGGGCAAGATTAGCCAAGCAAAGCTAAGCAAAAAAAAAAAAAAACAATGGATATATATTAATATGCATTGTAAAGCCACAATAATTAAACAGTTTATTACTGATAAAAGATTAGGTAGATAAATAATTGGAACAGAATGGAGAAAGCAAGAAACAGCTATTCTCTGTGTTTACACACAGGAGTACATGATGAAATTAGCACAATAAATAGGTGGGAGAATGATGAATTCCTTAAGTAAATGGTATTGAAACAACTAGCTAGATGTTTGAAAAGACAGATTAGGGTCCATAACATCAAAATAAATTTAAAGAAGATTAAAGAGATGCAAAAAAGTAAAACGATAAAAGAACTACAAAAGACGGGTTGGGTAAATTCTTATTGTCGTGCGGGAGATCCTGCTCGCCGCGCCATTTGTCGTGAGGGGCGTCGGGCGGAGTCTTAGCTCCCGCTCCCCACACAAGAACACAGGATGTGGCTAGGCCAAAAAGGAACACCCACGGAGCCATAGGTAGGGGAGTCATACCACTATAGTCTCACTGGAGGCTGAATTCACGCGACATGCGACCTGCTGTCTCCTCTTTTCTGCCTGCCAGCCGACCGACTCTCACTTGCTAACTGCAATCCACTCTTGCTAGCTCAGCCCCCATCTTCTGCTGGCGTAGTCACGGCAATTATATTAGTGGCCAATGGCTCACTGGTTACAGCTGACGGCCAACTAACCACAGCTGATGGTCATCCAATCACAGTTGATGGCCATTTACTACCTGAGTCAGCACCCTTTAGCGTGAGGCTGAGAGCCTGGAAACTGCACTCCTGGCTCTGTCCCCAAACTTATTTATCTGATCAGGCATTGTCTTGGAACGTATGACACAAAGGGAACACAAAAAGGAAAACTGATAGGGTCAGCTATGTAAATATTTAAAAAGCATGTCAAAATAACAATGCTGCCGGCTGCACAACATTATTATTCCCATATTTCTGATGAGAGAATTGAGTTTCAGAAAAGTTAAATTACTACAACCCTAGTACCATGGCACCAATTTGAGGTATAACAATGTGTCTCTCAGTGAATAGCATGTCTGCATTTCTCCCATGAGTGCAGAGATCATATCTTCTCCAGCAACCCCAAGTATCTAAATCCATGTTTCTCCTACAACTCTGTTAGTGAGTTTAATGACTGTAGGTGATTAGGGTCTTAATTAAAATTCCAGGGAGGTCTGATACAGCCAAGATGTATCCTATAGAGGATCTGCAGGAAAAAGAAGCAACAAACATGTAGTGTCGGTTACTGGCCCAAAGAAGTGTTATGACCTAAACTCAAAGCAAGATTATCTCTCACTCATGTAAGTTACTGCTACGAATGACATTACTAGTTACAAGGAGATAATTTAGCAGCAAGGTAATTACCCAGGACATTCTGGGAGGAAAATTTGCCTTTGTTAAATTTAAGTGTATCATCTGAGATTACTCCTTTGCAGAGAAAAGCAATTGAATCTCAAGGCAAAAAATGATGGCCTTGAAAAAATGACTAGGCTAATATATTATGTAAAGTGTTATTCACCAAACACTTTCTTCTAAGCAGTGAAACCTGAGCAACTCTGTGGATAAATATGTAGAATATTATAATGTTGCCTAACAAGAAAAACAGATTTGCAAGTGCATATTGTTTCCTTCATAAACGACAATGTCAAACCACTGTCTGAAACTTTTAGGGGTCCAGGTCCTGATCTCACTAAAATGGCTCTGCCTTCAACACACTGAGAAATATGAAGGATAGAAGGCAGAAAATCCTTCAAAGACCAGCTGATATAAACTCTTTATTTTTCCAGATAGGGAGACTAAGGTCAAGGTTTTGCAAACCAATTATGAAAAAAATGAACACAACATTAGCCAAAAAAAAAAAATGAATAGGAAATGCCTCCAAAAAGAAATAATAATGGAAATACACATATAAAAAGATTTACAAACTCACTAGTAGCCAAGAAATCCAAGTTTTAAAAAATAGACCATATTTCACATTTAGTGAGCATTTTCTATCTGTGACGCACTCGTTGCTTATTTGATCCTCACACTGACCTATGAAATGGGTACTATTTTTATCCACATTTATACATGATCCTTTTAAGCCTTGCCTACACGGCCTATGGAGAGACAGGCAAAGTTGTCAGAGTGCCCATATGGAGCTGCTTCCTCTCACACTTGCCCTGCCTCCTTTCAGTCTCCAAAGAATCCTGGTTTGGATAGTCACCATTCTCCTCTTTCCAACTTCTAAATGTAGGAGTGTCCTACGGCTTTAAACATCTTCATGTCTCAACTTAAATGCCACCTTCCAGAGAGAATTTTTCTGGCTACCCAATGTAAAGTAGGTCATCCTGTTACTGTTTATCCAAGCGCCATATCTATTCCTTCATAGCACTAACCACATCCTATAAATATTCATTTGTTTCATTATTTCTTATCTGTTCCCTGTTCCTCACTGGATGGTGGGCTCTTTCACAGGACAGAAAACATCTCAGTTGTCTATCAGAGCACCTATCACATATAGTGTGATAAACAGTAGCAGCTCACAATAACTTTTCTCAGATGTCACTGCCTCCGTGCTTTTCAGTATAGCATGGATGGACTACAGGAATTTGCATTTTTATAAAAAGGCATCCCAGTGATTCTAATGCAGGTGCTTTGCAAATTACCATTTGAGAAACACGGGCAAAAGGGACTGAATTTGAAAAAATGAATATCTCTTTATTCATTCAAAATTTATCGAGGGTCTACAATGTGCCGGATCTTACACGAGGTACTAAGCCAAAGAATCATTTGATAAGTCCTCATGAAGGTTGGAAAGGGTAACAAACCTCGCTAAAACAAAATACCCTAAATCACATAAAGTAGATAAGACAATGGGATAAAGGAAATAGCCCAGAAGAATACAGACAACTTTTTTAAGACTTCAGTTTTACTTGTAACATAATGTCTAGCCAAAAATTGAGAAAAGAGCTTTCATATGTACATGGCACAGCCTGTATCATGGATTTTCCTGATGGTTATGTTTCAGAAGGCTTTATTTTTTAGTTGGACACTGGGCAATTACAAAACCATGTGTACTTCAAAATAAATGCTTTCAAACTCTACAGGATGCAGAAAAATCAAGCTTGTAAAATGTCCTGTTTCAGTGGGTGATATTGTAATGTCTTATTCTTTGGTATGCCCCCTCTTACCTCCTCATGCATTGGAAAGGGCAATTTTCACACACATAGTGTTCACTGTCCTTTTTTAGGTAAGGAAAACTCAAGGAACTATAAAATTTACATCCAAATTGAAGCCATTAAAACAAGCGGATTTTTTAATATAAAAATTTCAAGGCATCACAGTCAGGAATAAGCAATTATAGGACTTGACTTTTACCCATAGTTTCAAACATGTATCTTCTTCTTTTGAATTCTAAATAATCTTGAGGGATTTTTTTTCTACTTCTCAGAACTTACTCTTCCATGCTGTATTATTGGAATCAAAACGATGGCATTTTGAGCTATTAATTGCATTTGGTCATTCATTCATTCAGTAAATACACAAGGAACACCGAATATGTGCCAGACCCTATCTTAGGAACGATACAATAGTAAACTTACAATAAGTAAACAAAACAGAAAAAAAAAAATCCAGGCCTTCATGGAGTTTCCATCCAAGTGTGTGTGGTAAGTAGCTACAGTAAGTAAAGCACACTTTCTGTCAGAATGTGATACGTCTTATGGGGAAAAGAAGGTGAGTGGCAATAGCTGCTAGTGGCATTCAAATTTTAAACAGATGGTCAGGGAAGATTTAACTGAGAAGTTGACATTTCAGTGGGGTCCTGAAAGAGGTTAGGGAGAGAGACATGCAAAAATCTGGGCAAATTCCATTCCAGGCAAAATGGAGATGATGTAAATACATCCTGGGGGGAGCATGTCTCACATACTCAAATGAAAGCAAAGAGGCAATGTAGGTGAGTTCAGCGAGTAAAGGGGAGAGTCGGAGGAGAGGAGTCAGGCAGGTAGGCAGGAGCAAGGTTATAAACACTTTATGGTAAGTCTTTCACCCTGTGGAGACAGGAACCACTGGAGGGTTTTGAGGAGAGAAATGGCATAACCCTTTAGAAATATCACAGTGGCTGCTAGGTGGAGAAGACTGTAGGTAGTCAGTTGTGGAAGTGTGGAGTCAAGTTAGGAAGATATCGCTATACTCCAGGCTACAAATTACATCTCGGACCAGAGTGGTGGTAATGGGAGGGATGAATAGTGAATGCATGGAGGGTCCAAGGACTGATCCCTGGAATTGACCACGGTTTACAATTGGGGACATGGAGGGAGTCATCAAAGGACACAGAAAGAAAAAACAGGGAGGTAGGAGGAAAACAAAGAGATTATAATATCCTTGAAACAAAGTGAAGATACTGTATCAAGCAAGAGGAAGTCATTATCTATATTAAATACTGATGATAAGTTACATGAAGACTGAAAATGGACCTTAGGTTTAGCAACATAGAACTCATTGTTAATTTCATTCGTTTTTCTAAGGCTTCTATAACAAAATGCCACTGACAGCGTGGCTTGAACAACAGAGATTTATTTGCTCACAGTTCTACAGGACAGAAATCCAACATCAAGGTGCTGGCAGCTTTGGTTTCTTCTGAGGCCTCTCTCCTTGGCTTGCAGTCTCACTGTGTCCTTATATGCCCTTTCCTCTGTGCATATGTGCCCCCGATGTCTCTCTGTGTGTCCTAATCTCCTCTTCTTTTTAATTTTAATCTATTCTTATTTTTTTAAATTAAAGTTTATTGGGGTGACAATTATTAGTAAAGTTATATAGGTTTCAGGTGTACAATTCTGTAATACATCATCTATATATCACGTTGTGTGCTCACCACGCAGAGTCAGTTCTCCTTCCATCACCACATATTTTATCCCTTTTACCCTCATCTCCCACCCACTCCCCGCTTACCCTCTGGTAACCACTAAAGCATTGTCTGTGTCTATGAGTTTTTGTTTCCTCATTTGTCTGTCTTGTTTCTTTGTTGTTTTCAGTTTTATATACCACATATCAGTAAAATTATATGGTTCTAGACTTTTTCCTCTCTGACTTATTTTGCTTAGCATGATAATCTCAAGATCCATCCATGTTGTCACAAATGGCATTATTTTATCTTTTGTATGGCAGAATAGTATTCTATTGTATATATGTACCACATCTTCTTTATCCAATCATCTATTGAAGGACACTTTGGTTGTTTCCATGTCTTGGCCACTGTAAATAAAGCTACAATGAACACTGGAGCACATATGTCTTTATGGACAAATGTTTTCGACTAAGAAGCCAAAAACACAATGGAGAAGACAGCCTCTTCAATAAATGGTGTTGGGAGAATTGGAAAGCCACATGCAAAAGAATGAAAGTAGACTGTCACCGTGTACCAAAACTAACTCAAAATGGATCAAAGACCTGAAACAATAAACTGCATAGAAGAAAACATAAGTACTAAACTTATGGACCTTGGGTTCTAAGAGGATTTTATGAATTTGACTTCTAAGGCAAGAGAAGTAAAAGCTAAAATAAATGAATGGGACTATATCAAACTAAAAAGCTTCTGTACAGCAAAAGAAACCATTGACAAAATAAAGAGGCAACCAACCAAATGGAAGAAGATTTTTGCAAACAACACCTCCAGTAAGGGGCTAATATCCAAAATATATAAGGAACTCATACAACTCAACAACAAAAAAGCAATCCAATTAAACAATGAGCAGAGGACCTGAAGACACATTTCTCCAAAGAGGACATACAAATGGCCAAGAGACATGTGAAAGATGCTCAACATCACTAATCATCAGAGAAATGCAAATAAAAACCACAATGAGATATCACCTCACCCCAGTCAGAATGGCTATCATCAACAAGACAAATAGTAACAAGTTTTGGAGAGGCTGTGGAGAAAAAGGAACCCTCATACACTGTTGGTGGGGAAGCAGACTGGTGCAGCTGTTACGGAAGGCAGTGTGGAGGTTCCTCAAAAAATTAAGAATAGAATTACCATATGACCCAGCAATCCCTCTCCTGGGTGTCTACCCAAAAAACCTAATCTCCCCTTCTTATAAGGACACCAATCCTTTCGAATTGGGGCCCACCCCAGTGATCACATTTTATTTCAATTACTTCTATAAAAAGCCTATCTCCAAATAAGGTTACATTCTGAGATACTGGGGGTTAGGACTTCAACAGATGGATTTGAAGGGGACGTCACTCAGTCCACAAGAGCAGCCTTTATAAAATCAATTGTGCATAGACTGCTAAGATTGAAAGCCTTTAAGAACAAGTTGGAGAAGAATCGAAGACAGAAACTGTAGACTACTCTTTTAAGGGCTCTGGCTGTAACAGGGAAAGAGAAATGGGGCAGTAGCCAGAGAAAGAAATGAAATCAAGGGAGCTATTTTATTTGTTTTATTAGGATGGGAGAAACATTAGCAGGTTATGTTTAGGAGAAAGATCCGGTGCAGGGGGGGGGGGGGGGGGGGGGAATTAATGATACAGGAAAGGAAGAAGAGAATTGCAGGAGGAATATTCTGAATTTGGTGAACACGGATGGGGTTAAGTCTAGTGGCTTTAGCTGGGAGTATGGACAGTTCATCCATACACAGAAATAGGAAAGAAGACTGAATATATATGGGCATAGAAGCTGCTTGGGGAAAGATGTGGTAACAGTACCTTGAGGAAATGTCTTCTGATTGTTGCTATTTTCTCACACAGGAAGCAAGGTGGAGGAAGTGGATCTTTGAGTTTTGAAAAGGGAGAAGGCATGAAATAGTCACTGAGAGTGTTAATGGAATTGGCAAGTATAGCATAATTGCCAGTCAGCATTAAGAACCCACTTGAGGATAGTGATCTTGAATTTAAAGTGAGACCACTTGGCAGGATTATATGAGTTTCTCCAACGAGACTTGATTTAACTTGGCCTGGGATTTTGTCAAATGAGTTTGATTAACAAGACAGAGTCAAGGGAGTTGAAGGTTATAATGGACCATGAACTCTAAGCCCAATGTGGAGGAAAGTGAGTATATGTTTGCGGGTATGGGGGGCTGGTGATCAATAAAAATTAGTGGTGTCACTATATTGGAGGTCCCAGTGGGGTAAAATAAGTGTTGTTATTATCAGGGTACCAGAGGGAGTAAGGGAGTGGTCAAGTGACATGCCTGACCCTGAGGTTCTGCAGGGGTTGCACTTACTGATAATGACATGATAACGTGGCCATGGGAACAAGTGGCAAAGTTGGTGAGGAAAATAAAATTGAAGAACAGGTCATGGAACTGAGAAGCCAGGATGTTAGAAGGATCAGATACACAAATATTGACACCATCAAGAATTAAAACAGGAATGGTACGGACAAGAGTGAAAGTATGTCATGAGGTGAAATATCTTCAGTGACTGAGGAAGAGTAAATTAGAAGTCAGTAGATGGCTGTAATAAAAACCCATTAGTAGGGGCCAGCCCGGTGGCTCAGGCGGTTGGAGCTCCATGCTCCTCATTCCGAAGGCTGCCGGTTCGATTCCCACATGGGCCAGTGGGCTCTCAACCACAAGGTTGCCAGTTCAATTCCTCAAGTCCCCCAAGGGGTGGTGGGCAGCGCCCCCTGCAACTAAGATTGAACACGGCACCTTGAGCTGATCTGTCACTGAGCTCCCAGATGGCTCAGTTGGTTGGAGCACGTCCTCTCAACCACAAGGTTGCCGGTTCGACTCCCACACGGAATGGTGGGCTGCGCCCCCTGCAACTAGACCCAGAGCTGAGCTGCACCCTCCACAACTAAGACTGAAAGGACAACAACTTGAAGCTAAACGGCATCCTCCACAACTAAGATTGAAAGGACAACAACTTGAAGCTAAACGGCATCCTCCACAACTAAGATTGATACACTGTTCCCCCAATAAAGTCCTATTCCCCTTCCCCAATAAAAAAAATAAATAAATAAATAAAAAAAAGTAAAAAAAAAAAGTAAGAGTTCTCCAGAACCAATAGGATTTAAAGAGATTTACTACAAGGAATTTGCTCACACGATTATGGAGGCCAACAAGTCCCAACACCTGTAGTCAGCAAGCTGGCGACCCGGGAGAGCCAATGGTGTGGTTCCAGTCAGACTGGGATGGAAGGCTTGCGAACCAGGAGAGCTGACGGTGTAACTCCAGGCTCAAGAGTCAGGAGGAACTGTTTCAGTTCAAGTGCAAGGGCAAGGACAAAAAAATAAAATGTCCCAGCTCAACGGCAGTTAGGCAGGAGGAACTGCATCCTATTTGAGGGAAGTCACACTTTTGTTCTATTCAGACCTTCAACTGATTTGCTGATACCCACCCACGCTAGGGAAGACACTCTGCTTTACTCAGTCTATGAATTTTAATTTTAAACTTATCTAAAAGCACCTTCACAGACACAGTCAGAATGTTTGACCAAATATCTGAGCACCCTGTGGCCCAGCCAAGTTGACACATAAAATTAATCATCACAAGGGGTAACAGAAGACATATAATCTATTGACATAAGAATCGAAGCTGGGAGGAGGAGAAAGGGAGAAGAGTCTGTCATCAGCAAGGAGGATCAAGGAAAACACCTATCCTAACTCCAGGATCAACAGTAGTTGGAGTGTGTTAGAGAAAAAACACCCACCATTTAAAAAGGCTGCAGTGAGAATCATTACGGCAGACCATATTTCAGTTACAATAAGGAGGTAAAAGAAATAACTAAGAGAAGTTACTGGCAATAATAGGATTTTACTGCACACTGACTCTGATTACCAGAGGGCATATTTGCAGAGGGCAGCTTTCAGGAGTTGAGAAATAGGGTTAAAACAAAGATGGACGAGGCGAATGTGGAGATGAAGAGACCTGGAATACCTGTGGGACTGACATACGAAGGATAAAAGAGTGCGATAAGATAGATTAGTCCTAACAGCTCCAAAACAAAGTAGTAGATGGCTCAGTTGGTCAGAGCGCGAGCTCTGAGCAACAGGGTTGCCAGTTCGATTCCCACATGGGCCAGTGAGCTGCGCCCTCCATAACTAAAATTGAAGACAACGAGTTGCCTCTGAGCTTCCGGAGGGGTGGCTGGATGACTCAGTTGATTAGAGGGTGTGCTCTTAACAACAAGGTTGCTGGTTCAATTCCCACATGGGATGGTGGGCTGCACCCCGCACAATTAGACTGAAAACGGCGACTGGACTTGGAGCTGAGCTGCGCCCTCCACAACTAATATTGAAGGATAACAACTTGACTTGGAACTGATGGGTCCTGGGAAAAACACAATGTCCCCAATAAAGTCATGGAAAAACACACTGTTCCCCTTCCCCAATTTAAAAACAAAAGATTAAAACAAAAAAGTAGTGGTGGTGGCACTCTAATTGTTGCCGGTTGGAGTGGAAGGGTGGTGGTTTTATCTGAGCAGGCCTGTTTGGTTTTATTCTGCTCTTGATGTTCTCCCCACCCCAATATGGTGATTTCTTCCCTTAACATTTCTTTTTTTTATGGATTTTTTTTCACTGGGAAAAAGTCAGCATCTGATGAACTGTTATGAAAAGGCCCATGCTTTATTCAATTAAACAGTCATGCTGCTTAGAATGGCAGTCCCTTGAAGGCGGGACTTACACTGTGAACAGACACTCTAAAACTACTTTATCCTATAGAATCGTTCAACTTTTCTACCAAGGATTTCAGGTTAGCTGATTTGAGCCCATTGGAGTAAACTTGGTGCACTGCCTCAGTGTACCCCTTGTCTGTTCAACTTATCATCCGATCTATCCAGCTCCTCAGGCCTCCGAGAGAGTTCCAACAATTCCATCTTCTCCAGGAAACCATATCTGGGAGAAAGGGGGCAAAGACCTTGGTCCAACTCAGTCTGACCATAGAAATCCATTACTCATTGTAGTAGGCTGAATGGTAGACCCCACCCCCTCGAATACAGGCCTACATTCTAATCCCCAGAAACTGAACGTTACTTTATTTGGGGCAAAAGTTTCTTTGCAGACGTAACTGAGTTAAGGATCTTGACATGAGGAGATCATTCTGGCTTATCCAGGTGATCCTAAAATCCAATGACAAGTGTCCTTAGAAAACGGAGACTGAGGGAGATGTGACAGGTAGAAGAGGAGGTGGCAATGGGACCACAGAGGCAGAGATTAGGGTGATGCAGGCACAAGGCAGCAGAAGGTGGAAAAGGAAAAAACACAGACGCTCTTCTCCAGCTTCCAGAGAGAGTACGGATCTGCAGACACCTTAATTTCAGACATCTGGATTCAAAAATTGTGAGAAGACAAATTTATGTTGTTTCAGCTCACCAAGTTTGTAGTAATTTGTTACAATAGTCACAGGAAACTAAGACACTCACCTTTCAAATGTCATCCCTCTCCCATATATACTCACTCCTCTATTGCATGATATATTAACGGATACATATGATTATTCAAATAGAATCATGGTGTGTGGTACCTTTGGAATCACACAGACCTCAGTTTAAATCCGGGCTTGGGCACTCACTAGTTAGAAAATTTGAGCAAGTATTTATATTTCACTGAGCCTCACTTTCCTGTTATGTGAGGGTATTATTTTGCAAGGTTGTGATAAAGGTTAGAGATACTGTTGTACTTAGCAGAGAGTTTGGCATTCAGAAATGTTATCATATTCAGTGCTTCATGGGATCACTAGTGATGCCTAACATTAAAATGTCCAAGGGACTGATAACCGTATCTACTTAGGCAAGTCCACCCAAGAACCAGCACACAACTCCCTTTCATGCAAACTACCTCCATCTCCATTTCCCTTTATCAATATTTCTTAACAAAAGCAAGAACCCAGAGGTTCAAAATTCTAATCTTAATTCTGAGGCAGCCTTGTGAGGGTGATCCTGGGTGCTTCTGGCAGTCCATTTCAGCCTCTACAAAGACTTAATATGCCTCCTGAGATACACAAAGACCTATAAACAAAAGACCATAAACATTTCCACCCTTGATACGAACTATATCATTGGGCCATTAACAGCATTGACACTGGATGTCTATTCAAATGGTTACTTTTTACGAAAGAGAATCACATACAGAGGGTGCCAAAACAATGTATACACATTTTAAGAAAGGAAAACTGTATTAAAATTGTAATACTCAATATATACCATTAACAAAAGATGAACACAAGTCACGTTTGATTTCTGCAATTACACGAGGTGGTCAAAATGGTTACCATCAGCATCCAGACACTTCTGATTATGGCGAACTGCTGCTTGAGCAATGTTGACCAAAGTGTCCACTTGTATACATTTTTCTGGCACCCCTGGTATTCCAGATTTGAAAGCTACTTCAGCAGCTGTCAAAGCATTGTGTCAACAAAACCAAGGCCATGTATTTTATGTCTGCTTCCAGAGACATCACCGTAAGGGGATGTACAGCTATATGTTCTTAGTGTCCCAAGAGATTATACCAAAATGGTTTCCAGAATTTTGTTGTCTTAATCAAATGCAACTGCAGGTATTTTTAAAGTATTGAATAAAACTCATAATTGGCAATGGCCTATCATTCGATGATGTTGAAGAGTTTATTTATAGTCTATAGGCATTTTTCAAATTCTATCTGGCAATGCCTTGATATGAGGATATTATTCACTGGAGGTGACGACCATGAAGGACAGGGATTTTTCCAGCATTATATAAGTGTCAGGACTACATGCCCATGAAACTGTAGCTCTCAGAGGCAGGGCTGTGGTATTGGTATTATTAGACAAAGGGCAAAGTCAAGCTCAGTAAATACATACATTCTCTTCCCTCTAACTCCTAACAATACGTTGACTGTCATGCAACTGATCAAAATATTTCCCTCAGGTTTTCTGGAATAATCCAATTTAAGTGCTAAAGGAGCAGGAGGAAAGGGCAAGATCCAGTCTGTTGTGTGTATACATGTGTTCAGGGAAAGGAGGCTGAGACCTGGGAAGGCTTCCTGGAAGAAGTAAACATTTGAACCAGACCAGGAACAGCCATAGAGCAGAAATGTGACGCAAATACTAGATACTGAATAAATATTTCTATCAAAATTGCCAGTTGAAAACTTAGAAACTACTTTCAATGATGTTTATGTTTTCCATGTGTAGTTTTAAGAGCAGAAGTTTTGAAAATAACCAAAAAGTATTAGATATGCAATGCTTAAAAGACAAGAACACTTAAATATTTTCTCAAGTTTCATCATTCCATTCATATGTATGAGGGTAGCTACCATCCCAGAGGCGGTTATACCAAGCTCACTGCATAGTGGAATGCTGCATCTAGAATTCTTTTTACTGTACCTTTAGAAAATTTATACCTAAAGGTGGATAGGCTGAGTGTACTTACAGAAACTACTTAAACTGTTCCATGGTTGACTTATCGGTCAAGGAAAGGGGGAAGTATAGAAAAAAGAAAATGGCATGGAAATAAAATATACAAGAACAGGAACTTCAAAACAGTCAACTGCTGCATGCATACAGACACGGCTCTTGGGTTGGCATTTTTAAAAACCCATTATGCTTCTTTCTCCAAGTGTCCTTTGACCTCAAACTTAAATCAGTGGCATTTCCTAATTTCTCTAGGGTGGCAGCATGAATCCAGTGTTTTCTATGATGATTTTTTTTTTTCAAATACACATACATCTCCAGCGGAGCATAAAAGTGTTTAATGTTATCATACACAATAAAGTGATATGAGAAGCAAAAGCTGTGTACATCATTGCTAAACCTCAGAAAGATTTCCACTCCTAGATGTCCACGCTTACTACTTTTCTTTGGCAAATTAAATAAGGAAACAAAAATGGCTCACAAAGTGCTGGGAACACTTTACGAAAAGAGCTCATGTCGACTTTCTTTTGCAGAAAGGCTTACCTTCCTTCTTAGGGTGCACTCATGCCAGTCTACTTCCTTGTTTTATTTATTAAGGTAATAATCCCTAAATTTTCTGATTTCCCCCAAACTCCGATTATCTCATGCAACACCCTCTTTCACAAAGCTTGTTTAAAATTATTCATTCATGCATTTACACAACAAATATTTACTAGTGCTACTAGATGCTCAATATTGTTCTAGGGACTGCAGATATAGTGGAGAATGAGACAAACAACGACCCTGGCCTCACGGAGCTTGCACTCTAAAACACTAAGAAAGTTACATAAATGATCATTTAACAAATACTCCGAGAGAGAACTATAGTATATTCAGACTTTACAACATCGGACAATTAAGTTCATGAACTCACCCTAAAAACAGTGCTACACACCTCATTGCTGAACATCGCTGTGGTCACCTTCGAAGTACTCCCCTTGGGAAGCTATGCACCAACGCCAGCACCTAGTTCACCCTTCAAAGCAATTCTGGAACTCTTTTTCTGGAATGGTCATCAGAGCTGTCGTCGTATTACCCTTGATGCCCTGAATGTCATCACAATGTCTTCCTTTCAATAGTTCCTTTATCTTTGGGTAAAGAAAGAAGTCACTGGGGGTCAGATCAGGTGAGTAGGGAGGGCGTTCCAATACAGTTATTTGTTTACTGGCTACAAACTCCCTCCCAGACAGTGCCGTGTGAGCTGGTGCATTGTCGTGATGCAAGAGCCATGAATTGTTGGCGAAAAGTTCAGGTCATCTAACATTTTCACGCAACCCTTTCAGCACTTCCAAATAGCAAAGTTGGTTCATTGTTTATCCAGTTGGTACAATTCATAATGAATAATCCCTCTGATAGCAAGAGGTTAGCAACATCATTGCAACAAGTTCGCGAACTTAATTGTCAGATGTTGTATAACAGGGTAAACTGGTGTCATTTCCAGATGGGGGAGGGGGTGGGGGGCATTGAGCAGGTAAGGCTACTCTGACAAAATCACATTTAAGGTAAGATCAGAAGAATGTTGGAGTTAGCTCAGAAAAGAGAGGTGGGGAAAATTGTCCCAGGCAAAGGAATAACATGTGGATGTCCTCGTGGAAGGAAAAAATTTTTACAGTCCTGAAATTAAAGAAAGCCAGTTGAGCTGGAGCTCAGAGTGAAGCCTAGAAAGGGGAAGATGAATTCCGAGAAAAGAGGGAGGGGAAGGGGAGGCAGATTGGACGCAGCCACGGCAAAGAGTTGGATTTGACAATGTACTCCAGGCACTCCGAGAATTAGAGGAAATAAAGACAATCATATTAACTAACTTGCTAGAACTCTTTGTACAAATGTCTCTGAAGATAAATGCACCAAATGAATGCATGAAAATGAAACGACTCATACCGTGTTTCCCCAAAAATAAGACCTAGCTGGACAATCAGCTCTAATGCGTCTTTGGGAGCAAACATGAATATAAGACCCAGTCTTATTTTACTATAATATAAGACCAGGTATAATATAATATAATATAGTATAATATAATATAATATAATATATAATACCTGGTCTTATTTTACTATAAGACCAGGTCTTTATAATATAACATAATATGACATAATATAATATAATACCGAGTCTTATATTAATTTCTGCTCCAAAAGACGTCTTAGAGCTCATTGTCCGGCTAGGTCTTAGTTTTGGGGAAACACAGTATCACCAAAATGTGTATATTTTTACACCAATATACTATTGAATTCATTGATTGTAATATAGCGTATTGTATTACTTACACTAATATTTTCCTGTAACTAATTAACACAAGATGTCAAGTTTAAGGTACAAGAGATTATGCACTATGCTTGCTTCTGGAATTTCAATACATTCTGTAATCTGGCATCATATTAATTCTGTTCTTACAGATATTTGGAATTTTTGTTTGCTTTGATTTTTATTTTTAATAAGCCTATCTTCAAAATGGCTGGTGAATTAGAGCCAGTCTAATTTCTTCATTAGGCAGATGAGTAAACTGAGGATATACTATGAACGAAAGCATATTTCCCAAATCATAATAACAACTCTGTATGCCCAAAGCCTATTTGAATTTTATGAATCAATGGTTCAAGGTAATTTTCTTCCCTGATTTCCTCTGAAGGATGTGTGTGTGCATGTGTGTGTGTGTGTGATAGAGAGAAAGAGACAGAGAGGGAGGGAGGGAGGGAGGCAGGGAGAGAGAGAGAGAGAATGAGAGAGAGAGAGAGAGAGAGAGAGAGAGAGAGAGAGAGAGAGAGAGAGAGAGGAGGAAGGAATATTCAAATGGACACACACATATTGCTCATTTCCATCACCAAAAATACTACCTGTAGTGAGAGATGGTAGTGCCACAGTATGACAAAAATAGATTCAAAACCAAGGATGTTTTACCCTACTGAATATACATGTAAACAGATTTGTGAGTTAAAATGTTTGGCCAACTATTGACATAAAGACATTTCATGAAAGCAGTATGGAACTAACAGTCTATGAAAACAGTAGATATAAGTTTAAATTCTTCTATTGTTTACTAGTGTGTGGCTTGGGCAAGCTACTTAAGCCTTCTGAGACTCAGTTTTCTTATCCATCAAATGGGTAGAATAATAGACTCAAACTTGAAGTGAAGATCAAACTATATAATATAAATGTATTTATTAAATATTTTATTAAACCATTAACTATTATCAAATATTAACTATAATTAACTATTATTAAACTTCCAGTAAACTCTTAAAGTATTTTCAAATAGCGCATACTATTGTTCACTGGAGAATTGTGATGTACTAACCTTGCAGTGACTATCTTGTTCACATGTAGATTTCAAACTGAAACTGAACATGACTCAATCTTACTGCCACTAAAATTTTTTCAGAGCATAGTAAAAGGAAAACTTTCATATTGTTAATGAAATCTGACAAAAACACAAACAGGAAGACTACAGGCCAATCTTACAAATATCAATAAAATTTTTAAATTAATACTAGCAGATCCCAGTAACACATTAAAAATAAAAAGGTATATGACCAAATGGGACTTATTCCAGGAAGGGAGGGGCCATTTAATTTAGAAAATTCATTATCCATAATTTTAATAAATCTAAGGAAAAAGTGTAACGTTTTCTGCATAGATACTGAAACAGGGTGTACAATATTTAACACCGTAATGTAACATGATATCACACACACACACAAAATACACAAATATATACCTATGTGTTTATATACAAGGCTGACAATTAACTTCGCCAACTTGTTGCACCGATATTGCTAACCTTTTTTTTTTTATATCGGAGGGATTATTCATTATTAACTTGTACCAACTGGACAAACAGTCAACGAAGTTTACCATTTGGAAGTGCTGAAAAGGCTGCATGAAAAAGTTAGATGACCTGAACTTTTCGCCAACAATTCATGGCTCTCGCATCACGACAACGCACCAGCTCACACGGCACTGTCTCTGAGGGAGTTTTTAGCCAGTAAATAAATAACCATGCTGGAATACCCTCCCTACTCACCTATTCTGGTCCCCAATGAGTTCTTTCTTTACCCGAAGATAAAGGAAATACTGAAAGGAAGACATTTTGATGACAGTCAGGACATCAAGGGTAATACGGCGACAGCTCTGATGGCCATTTCAGAAAAAGTTCCAAAATTGCTCTGAAGGGTGGACTAGACACTGACATCAGTGCATAGCTGCCCAAGGGGAGTACTTCGAAGGTGACCGTAGTGATATTCAGCAATGAGGTATGTGGCACTTTTTCTAGGAAGCATTCGCGAACCTAATTGTCTGACCTCGTGTGTGGGTGGGGAAACATTAGGAGCATTGTCACTAAGGAGACGAACAGGGGAAGGATTCCCATTGCCTGCACTACAATTTCAAGATGAGAGAAAACAATTGACACATGAGAACTGGAAAAGAAGTTTTGCATATAATAGTACATTTGGAAAAACAAAGGAATACAAAAATGAAATAAAATACAAGATTTTTGGCACAGCGTAAAATTAGCACAGAAAAACTATAGCATACATACACATACACAGAGTCTCACACAAAGAGATATCAGTTAGAAGCTGCTTAGAAATACAGCATTTGAAACCTATATGAGAAACATTAAAACATTCCTGAAAGGCTTGAAAGTAAATTTGAAAAACTGAAAAGGCATTTCTTGTACTTGGACAGGATAACTCAACTTCATAGTGATGTCTCCCCAATGTAATATTTTAACTCAATATTAACTCAATGTTATCTCATCAAATATAATAAGTTATTTTTTATAAAACTAAATATGTGGATTCTGAAATTCATATGGAAAAATAAACATGTAAGAACCCTGAGAAAGAAGACCAACAGAAAGGCAACTAGCACTACTAGATATTAAAACATACTCTAAAGTTTCTATAATTAAGATTGTGTGGTAATGGCAAGTGAATAGGTCTACTTACTAATTTAACTAACTAGAAAGTCCACAGATAGACACAGAACATATAGAAGTCAAATATATGATAATCATATCACACAACTGAGAAAAAGGTAAATGTTTTAACAAATGGCAAGGAACACCTGCATAGCCATTTGGGGGAATAAATAAATTGGATACATCATACAGTAGAATAAACACCAAAAAGAACAGAAATGTAAATGTTAAAAAATTGAAACCCCAGAAGTAAAAGAAAACATTACTTTATAACTTGGACGGGCGAAACGTTTCATAACTACAGCTCTAAATATAGAAGCAATAAAAGCAAAGAAGACTGATGAATCTATCTACATAGGAATGAAAAACTTCGGCATTGCAAAAAGAAAAAAAACATTTAAAAAGGTAAAAGACAAATGAAAAAATGGGAGAGAATCCATGAAACTTATATCATAAACAAAGAGCTGAGGGTAAGGGGGGTGGGGGGTGGGAGATGAGGGTAAGGGGGATCAAATATATGGTGATGGAAGGAGAACTGACTCTGGGTGGTGAACACACAGTGGGATTTATAGATGATGTGATACAGAATTGTACACCTGAAATCTATGTAACGTTACTAACAATTGTCACCCCAATAAATTTAAAAAAAAAAAAAAAAAAACAGCTATTTCCCAAGTACATAAAGAGCTTTTAAATGATGAGGGAAAAAAGGAGAAAAACACGATAGGAGAAAAGTGGTCAAAAGATATAAATAGATAATTCATAGAAAAAGAAAAATAGCCCTCAGCATAATAAAAAATAACTCACCCACCATAAGAGAAGTGCAAATTAAAACTACACACACAGTGAGATACCATTTTGAAAACTCCATCAGATAGTCAGAAATTCAAAATGGCCCTTATCCTGGCCATGCTACAAGAAAACAGGCAGTCTCAGCTGTTTCTGATGGATGTGTAAAATGGCAAAAACACTAAGGGAGGGAATTTAGAAATATCTGACACACTACATATGTGCTTACCCTTTGATCTATCAATCCTTCTCCCAGGAAGTTACTGTAAAGGTATACCTCAAAAAATATAAAATAAAACATGCATATTGTTATGAAGGGCACACACATTTTTGTAATAAGAAAATATTTCCCATACATAGGACCATACATAGGAAAATTGTGAATAACTATGGCGAATTCATAGAGTTAATTATGCTGCTGCACAAAATGAGGATGGTATCTATGAATCAGCAGAGTTACTTCCAAATTTATAACTAAGTGAAAAAAGCAAATGCAGAGAAATAAATGTACATAGAAAACTCATTCTATTAGGCCAATATTACCCTTAAACCAAACCCAAAGACATCACAAGAAAAAAATTGCATGCCATTGTTCCTTACGAATATAGACAAAAATTGTTAACAAAATACTTGTGAACCAAATTTAGCAACATGTAAAAAGGATTATATTACATGAACCAGCGTGATTTATTTCGGGAAGGCAAAGTTGATTCCACTACAAAAATCATTCATTGTAATAACCCACATTAACAGAATACACAACAGAAAGCACATAATCATCTTAATAGATACAGAATAAACATTTGACAAAACAGAATATCCTTTCGTGATAAAAACAGTCAACAAACTAGGAGTAGAAGGGGATTTCCTCAACTTGATAAAAGGCATCTATGAAAACACCACAGCTAACTTCACACTTAATGGTGAAAAACTGAAGGCTTTCTTTCTAAAATCAAGAACAAGACAAGGATATCTGCTAATGCTTCTTCTATTCAGCATTATGCTAGAGGTTCTAGCCAGAAAAATTAGGCAAGAAAAAGAAATAAAAGGCATTCATATTAGAAAGCAAGAAGTAAAAGTATCTCTATTTGCAGATTACATAATCTCACATAGAATCGTAAGCAGTCCACAAAACAAACTATTAGGGCTAATAAACAAGTTCACCAATGTTGCAGCATACAAGATCAATAAGCAAAAATCAGGTGTATGTCTATATACTAACAACAAGTGTATGAAAATGAAATTTTAAAAATTCAATTTGGAATAATAGCAAAAAAAGAAACTAAGGAATAAATTAAACAAAATAATTTAACAAAAAATTTAATAAAATAAATAAGTGGAAGATATAATAAAAACAACAAAATATCACTAAAAGGTATTAAAGAAGACCAAAATAAATGGAAAAATATCCCATGTTCATTGGTTGGGAGACTTCATATTGTTCAGATGACAACAGTCCTGAAAATGATCTACAGATTCAATACAATCCTTATCAAATGATAGCTGTTGGGAAGTTTATTTTTATTTTTATTTTGGAAGAAATTGACAATCTGAGCCTAAGATTCATATTAAAACACAAGGGACCCAGAACAGCCAAAAATCTCGAAAGAAGAACAAAGTTGGAGGACTCATGCGGTTCAATTTCAAAACTTACTACAAAACTACTGTAATCGGGCTGGCCCGGTGGCTCAGGCGGTTAGAGCTCCGTGCTCCTCACTCCGAAGGCTGCCGGTTCGATTCCCACAGGGGCCAGTGGGCTCTCAACCACAAGGTTGCTGGTTCAACTCCTTGAGTCCCACAAGGGATGGTGGGCAGCGCCCCCTGCAACTAAGATTGAACACGGCACTTTGAGCTGAGCTGCCGCTGAGCTCCCGGATGGCTCAGTTGGGTGGAGTGCGTCCTCTCAACCACAAGGTTGCCGGTTTGACTCCCGCAAGGGATGGTGGGCTGTGCCCCTACAACTAGCAACGGCAACTGGACCTGGAGCTGAGCTGCGCCCTCCACAACTAAGACTGAAAGGACAACAACTTGACTTGGAAAAAAAAAAGGCCTGGAAGTAGACACTGTTCCCCAATAAAGTCCTGTTCCGCTTCCCCAATTTAAAAAAAAAAAAAAAAACTACTGCAATCAAGACAGTTTGATACTGGCATAAGGATAGACGTGTAGTTAAACGGAATACAATTGAGATTCCAGAAATAAACCTGTACATCTATGATTAACTGATTTTCAATAAGGGTGCCAAGACAATTCAATGGGTTTAAAATAACAATCTTTTCAACAAATGGTGCTGGGACAACTAGATATCTACATGCAAAAGAATGAACTTACACACGTACCTCACGCCTATTATAAAAACTAACTCAAAATGGATCAAAGACAAGATTTCCAATTAAGATGGCAGAGTAGGTAAAAGGTGTGCTTGCCTCCTCTCATGATTATATCAAAATTACAACTCAACTACACAACAACCATTATTGAGAATGGCCTGAAGCCTAGCTAGAGAGAAGTCCTACGACTACAAATGTACAGAAGCCACCTTGAGACTGGTAGGAGGGGCAGAGATGCTGAATGGGCTGGTCCCACACCCACGAGTGGCAGTTAAAAACTGTGACGGCTATCTCAGCTGTGGAGGTCCACCCTGAGGAGCATGGGGTCCCAGCCCCACACCAGGCTCCCCAGCCCAGGGCTCCAGGGCCAGGGAGAGAAGTCCCCACAACTTCTGGCTGTGAAAACCAGTGGAGATGATGGCTGAGTGAGACAGAGCACCCTCTGCAGTCCCAGGTGCTCCTCTAAAAGGGCCCAGGCATGGACTTACTTGCTGATGGACTCACTCACTCTGAGCTCCAGCTCTGGGGCAGCTTGAAAGGTGCCAGGGACATACTGAATTGTCTGGCTTTACAACGATGGCTGGAGGAACAGCTTTCTCTCAGACACAAGTGCTGGCCGAAGCCATTGTTTCTTTCTTGAGCCCTCCCCCTTTCCAGTGAACAGACAGGTGGCTGCCACATGTGAGTTTTTATTTGACAGAAATTGCCGTATACCAGAAGCGATGTGTGACAGAGCTTTGTCATGATGGAGCATGATTCATGGCACACTTTAAAACACACCTTCTCTTAATCGTAGCTCACACCCGAATGATTACACCGAACAGTTGAAACTTGTCACACACTGTTACTAAGGTTCAACGTGCCACTTCCGGTATTGAAGATCCCCGCCTTTCAGTTGGATGGCACTCGGCAGCAGCATTCACCGTATTTTGTGATCACAACGGAAAGGCTCCATGTCACCCATCGCTTCTGGTACATGGCAATTTCTGTCAAATAAAAACATTATGGTGCGTCCTCATTCACCTTATTCACCGGATCTGGCACCATGAGACTTTTGGCTCTTCCCCAAAGTCAAAATGACCATGAAAGGAAAACAATTTTAATCAATTCAGGACATCGAGGCAGCCACAACAGCACAACTAAAGACACTCATGAAAGAGGACTTCCAGAACTGCTTCAGAAAGTGGCAAGAATGATGGGATAAGTGTGTTCAAAGTGAGGAAGCGTATTTTGGGGGGCATTAATGGCAATGCGCCTTTTATTGTAGTATTTTTTTATTTAAACATTCACTGTATGTTTTGATCACACCTCATATGCTACCTACAATGGACTTACTTCAGATCAAAAGACACACACAGACTGAAAGTAAAGAGATGGGAAAAAAATATTTCATGAAAAAAAAGCTGGGGTAGCAATACTTATACCAGACAAGAGACAAAGAAGGACCCAGTAATTCCACTTCTGGGTATTTATCTGAAGAAACCCAAAACACTACTTCAAAGGGACATGTGCATCCATATGTTCATTGAAGCATTATTTACAATAGCCAGGACACGGAGGCAACCTTGGTATCCATGAATGGATGAAAAGATAAAGAAGAGGTCATACATTTATACAATGGCATACTACTTGACCATAAAAAAGAATGAAATCTTGCCATCTGCAACAACATGGATGGACTTACAAGGTATTGTGCTGAGTAGAGTAAGTCAGACAGAGAAAGACAAATACCATATGATTTCAGTTATATGTAGAATCTAAAGAACAAAATAAATGCACACACAAAACAGAAACAGACTTATAGACACAAAGAACATTTTGATGGTTGCCAGATGGGAGATGGGTTAGGGGGATGGGTGAAAATTATGAAGAGATTAAGAAGTCAAATTGGTAGTTAGAAAATAGTCATGGGGATGTAAAGTAAAGCATAAGGAATATAGTCAATAATATTGTAATAACTATGTGTGGCGTCAGACGGGTACTAAATTTATCAGGGTGATCATCTTGTAAGTTATATAAATGTCTAATCACTGTTGTACACCTGAAACTAATAAAATATTATATGTCAACTGTACTTGAAAAATAAAATAAATATTTTTGAAATGGATCAAAGACCAAAATAAAGGAACTAAAACTTAAAACTCTGAGAACTTTGAAAACATAGGGGTTAATTGTTGTGACCCTGCATTATTAAATGGTTTCTTAAATATGACACCAAAAACACACACCCCAAAAAAAAACAAAGAGAAAACTGATCAAACTGGACTTCATCAACGTTAAAGTCTTGTGCATCAAAGGACACTATGAAAAAAGTGAAAAGACAACCCATAAAATGGGAGAAAATATTTGTAAATCACATATCTGATAATAATTATTTCTTGTATCCAGCATATATAAGGAACTCTTACAGCTCAACAATAAAAAGACAGCCTAATTTTAAAATGGTCATTTCTCCAAAGATAGATATACAGATGGTCAATGAGTCCAAACAAAATTCTCACCAACATTAATCATTAGGGAAACAAAAATCAAAATCACAATGATATACCACTTCACACCAACTAGGATGACTATAACCAAAAACATGGACAATAACAGGTGTCACTAAGAATGTGGACAAATTATAAAACCCATATAATCCCAGTGGGGATATAAAATGGTACAGCCACTTTGGAAAGCAATCTTGCATTTTCTCAAAAAGTTAAACAGAAAATTAACTATGATCTAGCAATTCCACTCCCAGATATAATCCAAGCAGAATTGAAAATAGGTGTTGAAAGAAAAACCTTGTACATGAATTTTCATAGTGGCAGTATTTAGAATAGCCCAAAATTGGAGACAACCCAAATGTTCAACAATTGATGAGTGGAAAAACAAAGATACAGTATACCTATACAATTGAATATTATTTAGCCATAAAAAGAAGTGAAATCTTGCTTGATTTCACATGCTACAACATGGGCGAACCTTGAAAATATTATGCTAAATGTAAGAAGTCAATCACAAAACAGCATGTATTACCGTGTTTCCCCGAAAATAAGACCGGGTCTTATATTAATTTTTGCACCAAAAGACACATTAGGGCTTATGTTCAGGGGATGTCATCTTGAAAAATCATGCTAGGGCTTATTTTCTGGTTAGGTCTTATTTTCGGGGAAACGCGGTATGTGATTCTATTCGTATGAAATGTCCAGAATAGGCAATCTACAGAGACAGAAATTAATGGTTTCTAGGTATGTGGGGGAGGGGAAGGAGAGGGGACAAGGGGAGTAACTGCTAATACGTACAGATTTTTTTTGAGATTATGAAACTGTTTTGGAATTAGATAGTGGTGATGGCCACACAACTTTGTGAATATCCTGAAAATACTAAAATGTACACATAAAAGGATCAATTGTACAGTATGTTAATTATAACTCAATAAAAAAGATAATTCTTTTAAAAAAGTAATCTGGACATAAATGTTAAGGAATTTAAAATACTTTCTGAAGATATGGGAGATCACTGAAGGCTTCTGAATAAAAGAGTGGTAAATAAGATTCAGGTTTCAAATAGACAATACTAACAGCAATGTGGACAGATTAGAAGGAAGGCCAGGTAGAGAGATAAGCGAGAAGGTGAGGGGATTAGAAAGCACAATCGGAAACCACAAGATTGCCACGGGGATGCGAAAGACAGTTTGGGGAATATAATCAATAATGTTGTAAAGATTTTGTAGGGTATCCGATGGACACTTGTTCATTAGGGAGACCACCTCAGGGATGATGTAGATGCCTGATCACTGCACTGTACACCTGAAGCTGAACAATAATGAATGTCAACTATAATTATACACACACACACACACACACACACACAAAGTGGAGTACAGCCTAAGGAATAGAGACCGTGGAAATGTAATGGCTCTGTGCGATGCCAGAGGGGTAGTAGATTGGAGGGAGGGGGGTTATCACTTTGTGAGGGGTATAAATGTCTATTACATTGTTTTGTACACCTGAATCTAATAATAAAAAAGAAAGAAAGAAAGGCCATCTAGGAGTCCATTCAAATAAACCTGGCAAACAATGAGGGTTGAAACTAAGGACAGAGCAGCTGAAATGGAAGGGACAAACTGAACATGTACTACAGGAAATGTACCTGTGCCTAACTGTTCTGACCAGACTTACCGTTAAAGTAAATGTTTGCGTATAGGTTGTTTTCACTGATAAAATCAAGTTTTATTATCAATTGCTCAGTAGAATTAAAGTAACATAACAGAATTTATAAAACCAATTATCTTTATTGTATAACAAGTTGTGACCAAGGTTATGGTTCCTACAAGATAAATTATTGTTTCCAAAAGAGAAGTAATTTATAATGATACCAACAGTTTTTTTCATTTTCGCCATAACTTTTCCAGAATAAGCGCTAAGTTCGTTTTAAATTCGATTAGTACTCCTTGTAATAAAGCTGAGTGATGTAGAGTAAAAGAGCAAAAAGATTCATATATTACTCCCCTCTCTAGGGCAAACACCATTAAAAGTTTGGCATTCATCCTTCTGTTTTTTTTTCCTTTTGTATATGTATACACATACATATGCATACACATGCAGGTTTTTAAAAAGTAAATGTCATCACACACTACATGTACTTGTGAATTAATTTTATGCTCAATAATTCCTATTGGAACTTCCCCTGATGAGTACAAACAAAATATTAGTTTTACCCCTGCACTGTAGCTCATGTAGGAATGCAATTTATCCTAACTTATCTATCCCTTTTGGTACATTTAGGTGGTTTTTCATTTTGTTTGTTTTTGGTTTTGCTGCTAAAGGAAAATAATCCCAGCATCTTTCGCACATCTCAAACTGTTTCCTGCAAGTACTCCAGTGTTTGTGCAAAATGGGGATGGAATCACAGGAGTTCAGAGTTGGGGGGGTCAGTGCCAGTTGTTCAGCTATTTTGTTGTTAAATGAGAGAAGGCAGAGTGGCCTGCTGATCAAAATACTTTGGGTTACAAACAAGGAAGCAGAGGTCCATGGGAAAGAACTTGAACAACGCATTACTTTCATAGGCTGCATGAAATTGTAAAAAGAGCACTGGACTTGGGGTGGGAATTCCTAGCCCAGATTCTGAAGTTTCTATCATGGACACATTTTGAATATGTCTGAGTCTTAATATCTCAATTTTTTAAATGCAAATAAAAATAGCTCTTCACTGAGTTGGTGTGAGTCTCAAAAAGAAGATGAATATGGAAGTGATTTTTAAAATGTCAAATGCTGTTCATATGTTAATTAATTCTTAATATCCACTCTTGTGACTTTCCCTCAGGTATGACTGTGTTTATTTTAATGTGTTGAACACCTTTTCTTCAAACACTGTAAATCCCCCAATATCAGTGTCTTTCTACCAGAACACATAAGTCTACTATGACAATCTTACATTCCTATTTTACTAAGTAATCGCTACTGATGAAAACAATGGAGTTAACATTTATGGACTACCAGATAAGGTTCTAGGCTGTTTTTCCTTATATTAATTCTGAGATATAATTATTCCCATGACATACGTACAGAAGTTTATAATTAGAGAAATCAAGTAAGGTGTCTCGGGTTGGCAGAATAAATCTCTGGCAAAACCACAAATGGGATCAGTCTTTCTGTTCACCAACACATTCTCATGGAACCAGACTTTGTGCAAAGAACAATCTATTCTCAAGTCACAGCAAAACAATCTTTCCATATATGTTTGTCTGTCTCTTCTAAGGTCAATTGTCTGCTACTCATTTCACCCTCCCTACTTTTTGTTCCAATAAATAACAGATTTCTTTCTTTTTTTCTATATACATATTGATCAGATCTCCAACATATGCAGCTCCTCCTCTCCACAGAAAACTAAAACCCTTCCATTTTTCTTCTTGCTACACAGGGGGATAAAAAGTTGTTCCAAAAGTTGATAATAAAATTGACCTTATGTTTGAAATGGGAGGGAGCGCTGTAGTGAGAAAGTATTCTAAGTCATTAATATTTATTTACCTTTCAGGTTTCCCCACCCCCAGAGCTGAGTCTAATTTAATCCCTCTCAAAAATTAGCTCGACACTTCCTGGGAACATTTCCGGTGTTATTTCCGGTGATTTAGACCTCAGAACTACTGAACAATGGGGGTGAAAACAGAAAGCACAGAATGTTGACTCTGAAAATAATGCCAGAAATCATCTAGGTACATTCAGGTACAATGACAGCATGAGAGTGCTATTTAAATGCCCTGTGAAATGTTGAAAAAAAGGGGGGCGGAGTGGGGGACAGATCTGTCTCATCTCTGGAAAATGGAAAGTATGCAATGTACAAGCCACCAACATTGAGTTATTTCTGCCAGAGAAATGCTGTTGGGACCAGGCTGAAAGAGACAAAGAAAGCTGACTTATAGCTGCCCTTACTCAGGAAGACTAACACTATTAGGAAGTAGACAAGATACTGAACAGTTTCTAGAACACTCCCACAGGAGTGAAGGAACAGGGAAAAAATGGCAAATAATACTACCTAGAAAAATATTGCCAGGAAACAGATGTGACTTATATCACCGTAATATCATATCACGATCAACTTTTAAAATATAAAGAAAGCACAGCTACACAGCAAGAGAACAAATCAGAAATACAGAGGGGGCCCAAAAAATGTATACACATTTCAAGGAAGGTAACAGTGAGCATCTCTTGTCATTGCAGAAGTCAAACGTGACTTGTATTCCTTTTATTATCAGTACATATTGAGTCTTACAATTTTACTAGTTTTTTTTTCCTTTCTTAAAATGTGTATACATTTTTTTGGCATCCTTTGTACATACATTTTTTTGGCACCCTCAGAAATATGCAGCAGTCAATAGAAGCTAAAACATGAGCTGGCAGCACTTGGCAAAAAGTGGAAGAGAAACAGATAAAACTATCACAGAAATAAAGCCAAAATGGAAGCAGCACAAAGAACGACAGATACTCCTGAAATCACTGTAAAGGACATAGCGAACATGATTGACAAAAGTGAGAAGAATAAAACGGAAATGAAGGAAACAGTGAACAATTGGAGAAAATTTAAAATGTAGAGGGCAGGTAGAGTCAACATAAATATCAGTATGTATTATACATATTTAAAGAAATAATTAAGAAAGCTTTGCCTCAATGAATCAGGCCTTGAATCCACATATTACATGGTAACACCAGGTTCCACAAAAAATGACAAAGAATAAATGACACTTAGATATATCCTATTCAAATATTTAAAAATTCCTCTGGGAACTCAATAAAAATATCAAATCAATTGTAAATGAAAAATATTAGGATCGCCTCAGATTTCTACAAAATAACATTCAATGCTAAAAGATAGTGGAACCATGAAAGAAAAGAAATGTGACCCCCAAATTCTACCCATAACATATCTGTCATTTACCTTCAAAAATTCAGAGCATATACTTTCCTTTTAAGAAACAACTAACAAGAAAAAAACACTAGGTAACACAAAGAGATTGACTGAAAATTGGACAAAATAGTAATTATTTAATTCTGACATATTAAGATTAAAACACATGTGAGGATTATCATCACAGGAAAATATGTAAATGTTACAAACACTGACAACATAAAACAATGTAACTTACAAAGTTGACAGGGAAAAGTATTACTGTGTATGTTGAATTCCTCATCTTTCATGGCAGAGTCAAAATAAATCATTCATATCTGAAAAATAACAGAGGTATATACAACATTTAAACGTACAAACACTAAAAGAATGTAAATAAATAAATTGGGGAGCACAGAAATGGGAGGAGATAGTGGAAAAATTGAAATATATTAAACATTTTCTTTTTTTTTTTTATGCATTAATTTCTTCTTCTTCTTTTTTTTTTTTTTAATTTATTGGGGTGACAATTGTTAGTAAAATTACATAGATTTCAGTTGTGCAATTCTGTATCACATCATCCATAAATCACACTGTGTGTTCACCACCCAGAGTCAGCTCCCCTTCCATCACCGTACATTTGATCCCCCTCACCCTCGTCCCCCACCCCCCAACCCCCTTACGCTCTGGTAACCACCAAATTATGTTCTCCAGATTAATTTTCAAACCCCGTGGCCATCCTGTGGTCACCGACTGCCCTCCAATCCCCTCACCCTCCCCCCCACCCCCCCCCCCATCTAGCAACCCTCAGTTTTTCCTCATTGTCTCCCAAACAGTTTCTGATTAGTTCATTCACTTATTCTTTTCTTTAGAATCCGCAAATAAGTGAGATCATATGGAACTTATCTTTCTCTGTCTGACTTATTTCACTTAACATAATGTTCTCTAGATCCATCCATGTTGTTGCATTTTCACAACAGCTGAAAATATCATAAAGAAAATAAACAGGCAAATTACAAATGGGACATAAATATTTAAAAAATTTATTACAGATCCCTAATAAAGAGCTTCCATAAAATTGAAAAAGAAACATCAACAACCCAAGCGAAAATTGGGCAAGGGCATGAAAAAAATAAAGCAAATATAGGAAATAGGAAATTCCACAGAACACATGAATTGGTTTCCTCCACAAATACACTGCAAATGAAAAAAGGGTAGGAAAACTGTTAACAATTAAAACATGGTTAAGAGAGACGTAAATCAAATGTGTTGACATTTTTTAAAACGTAATTCAACCAAATAATTAAAAAGACACTTTTAAAACACTGGGATATTTGAATATAGATTATTAAATACTAAGGAGTCATTGTTAATTTCAGTACTGTCGTGCTACTATCATGAATTGTTTTTAAAGCCTTATCTACTAGAGAAACATACTGAAGTATTGAAGAGTGAATTGATATGATATCTGGGATTCAATTTAAAATATTCCATAAAGATTATAAGAAAGAAAAGGGACAAATGAAGCAAAACTCTTGGTAAGTTCTGATTCCAGAAATGAATCTGTGGAGGCTCACCATGCTATTCTCTCTACTTGTGTGTATGTTAAAACTTTAATTGTGTACATTTCAAATGAGCAGTTGTAAAAAGTCCTGTATGGCAGTGCAAATCTCTGTGTCTAGAGAACAGATAAATCAAAAATATCACAATTATTTCAGTTACCATTGAAATATAATTCCCTTGGCATTCTATTACTGGTATTATTTGGTTTAAAACCGAACATTTAAAATGAGGCGTATCAACAGTCGTGTAACAATTTTTTGTTTTTTAATCTTAAGCTGACTGGTTGACTGAACTGACTGGTAAATTCAGTTAAACTGACTGTATAGGGACTTTGGCTAAAATATAAAAATGGTATTATGGCAACTTTGCTGATGAAATCATCTGTCCTTTAGGGAGGGCGGGGGAGGAAGTATGCGAATCTTGTAGCTAGTGTAAAAAAACTTAATTTCTTATTATCGCTCAGATAGCAGGCCCCGAGGGGAGAAAGGGAGGTGCACAAACGTTACCATCTGGCTATTCTGAACCCCCCTTTGCAGTGCTTCCCCAGTATTCCCTCAACACACCCAAGGGAGGGCTTCTGCTCCATTAACAAATCTTGCTATGCTGTTCGTAATTACAACTTCAAGGAAGCTATTACCCATCCCAACCTAATTGCATTGTTTGAAAAGAAGTCTCTAGACAGTAGAACATTTGAAGATAAAGGAACAAATCCTATTTCAGACCTGAAGATAAAAATGCAAGGGCAGTGATCTGATTTTCATCAAGGGAAGTACGTGGTTACCACACTGTGGGAAGACACTTAATTCTACCTTTAGAATTAAGTGAACATTTAAGAGTCTTTAGGGAATAATACACCTGAAGTACCCCGTGATGCAAACTACCAGACACTTTCAACACTTTAGCAAAATTCATATATCCAAGCAAATAATAAATATGCTTCCTACAATTATCCCACCCTAATCATCCAAGGAGGAAAACGTTCTCAGGACCTTGTATTGAAAACCCTTTATTGGCTTTGTTTCAATTGCGTTAAGAACCTAGACATTTCTTTAAGGTTCATTTGTTAAAAAATAAATATCCCACTAATTTCAACAAGATGTCTCTCTCTAGTCTGCCTACTTTGTAATTGCTGAGACTTTTACTGTTTATATACCATCCTGCAAAACACAGCAACACAGAATTAGTGGGTGGCAGTACTTACCTATTCAAACGATTAGAGAAATCCAAAGATACATTGGTAGATTTAATATGATTAAATGATTGACGTTTAATATGATTACTTTCACTTCATTGAAAGCATAATTTCAGTGACCATTTCAAGTCCAATATGCCCAAGATGAGAATTCAGGAGTCTGAAGTTCCTATTTGCTATTTCAGCATTTCCACCCACTCTTACTAGTTTCCATCTAAGTGGTGCTTTTATCTTTAGACATGCTTATTTACTTCTCCATTCTCTTTTGCTCTGCCTTATGGCGCTATCCTGAATTCCTTCCTGGGTGGCAGAGCCTTTGCCAATATTTGTGCTTTTATTTATTGCAGAATCTGCCCTCAAGGTAGTCAGATTCTCACATTATCTTTCTCTGCAGCTCACAGCATAACCTGTTCTTCCATCTCTCAATCTCTCTCTCTCATCTCTATCTCTATCTCTCTCTCCAAGCAAGCTCATGCACCTTTCAGATCCCAGAAGCTCCTTGGCCTAGCTCTCGTGGAAGCTACTCAGATTCTGCGTTGGCATGGCATCCTCACTGACCAGAGATCCCTTTCTTCCCCCATAGAGCATGTGCTCCCTTGGTTTGGTGGTGGGGAGTAAATCTCATCTACCCCTCTTCAACTTCCACATCGGGAAGGTCACTCCCAGATCCAATCACAACATAGATTCTTTCTGGACCTTACATGTAGCTAGATATCTTCCCAGTTCTGGCCCAAGACACCATCAAAGCAACAAACCAGGACCACTGCAAGGACAACCACCACCTTTCATTTCCTAGCCCATCTCTAACTCCTCTCAGGACACCTGGACCACAGACCATGTTGAATGACTGATTTTTGGTGTTGCTGGACCCTTTACCTAGTTTTCAGCTCTTGCCCACTTTCCCACATCAACCCCCAGTTTGGGCCTTAACCTCCTTTGCAAAGTCATACCCACCCCCGTCCCTACCCTCCAGAAACAACTTTCCTAGGCCGAGAAATAATTCCTGCCCTGGACTTTGCCTGTTCACCAAGTAAACTGGCTTTGACTTCATGTCAGATCCCAAGGGGTAAATGAGGTCTTGCCATGGCTCTCACTTCCACTCTCCCAGAGCCTGCTGTGCTCCTGTTCATGGCAACTACAGCCAAGCTCATAACAAGAGACCTGCTTCCCAAGCTAGATTTCAATTCTCAGACCTGGGAGTAACAGCCCATGTTTACTGACTGAATGCTCACCGTGTAGCAGAGACAGTTCTACATACCTCATGGTTGTGATCTCAGCGAATCCACACCTGTGAGGTGACCAGTACGATGACCAGTATTCGTTTAAACCACAGTGAGATTCACCAGGACAAGTAAAAGAATACCCAGCCTCCAAAGGTCTTAAACAATACGGAAATTTATTACCTAAATTCATTCGAGTTCCTAAGGTAGGGCTGGCTCCGGGCATGGTACAAGGAATGACATTTGGGCAGACAGAGATGAGACTGAGAACTCTGAATTCCTCAAATCCTCCTGAAAGTCCTGGCTGGCAGAGGTGGCCCCCACAAACCCCCTAACATTTCAATGACTTACCCTGGGATAAGGATTTCTCAGCGCCCTCCCTACTCCCTCAATACCTCTGAGCCCCTCAGGCCCACAAACAGATCTCAGCATAACTCACAAGGTCCAGTTGAGGAGATAGCCAGGCATCTTGCCAATTTCTTAGGCAGGAATCTGGGGCACATGAATGGGTGAGGATTCTAAGGGTGTCTGCCCAAGGAGAATAAAATGTTAAGATCAGGCTCTATTTAGCAAGGTGCACTTACTCAGGATCCAGAATGTAATGTTAGCTCAAGCACCTGAAAGGGGCATGATAATACTGTGCTCCATTGTTAATTAAAGCCTGAATTCCACAGCACCCCACAGGCAGTAAGGATTAAGGGGCCGAATTTCCCTGGCAGGGTTGAGGAAAGAATCCAAAGGCTCAGGAAGATAGGAACATTGTATGTGTCCAGATTCATGCCTGGTGTCCCAGCCTAATTATTAATAGTGCCCCCTTTCACTCCCAAGTGTCCCAGTTAGAGATGGTGTGCTACCCGCTTGGCCACCCTTACCCCATGCCACCCTGGAGGCCCCAGAGGACACTCCCTTCACCAGGGCTTTAAGAAATGCCTTAGTAGGGGGAGCACCAGAATCCCTATAAAGCCCTATGGTAGCTGTCCTCTGTAGCCTAGAGATGACAGTGGGGAATTCTGGGATTGAACTAAGTTACCTGATCTCAGTGGGAATACTGGGAGGCCGAGTGAAAGTGGTAGGGGCCAGTGATAGCACTTAACCATTAAAAGACACTCCTTTTGTTTTTTTCGTAGTGCTTGATATTTATTGAAAAGAACGCAAGTGCTTTTTCCAGGTAGTATTGAGAAGCTTGGCTGAGTGCCTGTTTTTCTTTTGAGACTGCTGCAATTTTTAAAGAAAATGACAGCTGTGCAAAAGTAGTGCATAGGAGAAAAGAAATGTCAACAATTTGGCTGCCAGGCACACTAGGCCCCTGCAGCAATCTGGTGGTGTAGGGGAGGACTCTGGAAATAGGTAGGGAACTAACCAGGTCGAAAGACTGGCCCCTTCGGGGGTTGTGAGCTGTCCAAATAAATGTCCAAGGAGCTGTAGCCAACTCAGGCATCCTGTAGGTTGGTCCTTATCTCCAAAGGCGGTGGTCAGTCGCAAGAACGTGGTGGATGGTGGTGTCGTGGCAGCGTAGTTCTCTGGGCAGATGTTGGCCTGGCAGTTGGCAGGGCAGTGCATAATCTGACCAGTTGGTAACAGGGACCTGCCTTAGCGCTGGGGCTCAGGACACAGTCCACATTTGCAGGGGTGCTTCCCAGGGCTGGCCAGAGTGGGTGGCAGCGCGCTTCAGAGCAAACCCCCAGCCCCAGCACGTAATTGGAGCACAATTTCTGGAACAAAGACAAGCACTCCGGGGGATGAGGGAGAGGACCAGAGGTTGGGGGAGGGAAGAAGATCGGAGGATTAGGGGGAGTACGGTGGCTCCGGGAGGGGCAGGAAGGAGGGGAGGGAGGTGGCGGCGTGCAGAGCCCTTCCCCCTTAGGCCCGAGGGTCTCCAGGCCTAGTAATCATCTTCTTCTTCGTCATCATCGTCGTCTTCTTCGTCGTCATCCCAGCCAAAACACTGTTTCATCTCCTCGAGGAAGGCCCTGTAATCACTTAGGAGGGGGCTATCCATCTCAATGTAGGGCACCACCCACTCCTCGGCTTCCCCGGTGAGCAGGCTGATTAGGAACGCCACCTTCATAGCGTCGTTGCAGAACCGGTTCTCGTTGACAAGCATGTAAGACGCCGTCTGCACGATAAACTCGGGGAGCCGGGAGCTCTCGCCGTTAAACGTTTCGGGGAAGGGCACCGGGCAGCTCGGCGGACGTACCTGGCGCAGCAGGGTGGCCCTCTCGCACACCAGCAGCCGCAGCTGTTCCATGAGCTGGCTGTTCTCGATGCTCAGGGCGCGGTGCCGCACCAGGAGCGCGTGCAGCAGCAGCACCAGCTCGTCCACCATGGCGAACCGCTTGGAAAGGCACGGCTGGGCTCGGCTGGGTTCGGCTCGCCTAAGGTGCGCAGGGAGGCCTCGCAGGAAGTGCGTGTCCGCGGAGGCGCGGGTGGCCAGGGGTGGAGAGCCGTGCACGCAGGGGTCCCGGCGGCTGCGCAAGACCCGCCCACAAAGCCGCGGGCGCGGCCCCCGCGCCAGCGCGGCCCAGGGAGGAGGGGGGGCGTGTCCAGAGAAGACACTGGCGCTGCGTGGGGGCGGGGTCAGAGGGGGTGGGCAGGGCCGCGGCGACGTGACCACGGAGGGCGTGGCCAGGGGAGGGGCGGGCAGGTTCCCGGGGCCCAGGGCTGGTAGGTCTGACGGCGGGCGGATAAAGGCAGGGTATGTGGGACAGGCATTAGCCAGGACACAGCGAGCCCTAAGACCCGTCTCTCACAGAGGGCCAACCTGCTCAAGTTTAAAGGGTTAACCACCCTTCATCCCAGCTGAGTCACCCAATTCAATGTTCCTTACTGGGCCTGTGGCCATTAGATTCCATTTGTATGATGTTTATTAACACATTTTCTTGCTTATTTAAACTTCATCCATCCAGACAGCTATTAGCACTGCTGGCCGCAACGCGGGAGTCACACATTCTTTCCGAGTAATGAAAGACCCTCAGGAGTCCTGTCTTTCAGACAAAATATTATTTAAACAGGGATTGTTCTTTAGTTGGGAAATAATATTGTGTATCTGTCGTTTTTCATTATTATTTTTCTAAATAGCGAAGTATAAAAAGTTCTGCAAAATTATCCGACAAACATATGCAGGCATCCTGCTATCTTTGACTATTTCACTTCATAATATTAGTGTCCCTTGGCCACTGGGTATTATTCTTTGCTTAACAATGAAGACTTGTGTTTTTAAATGGTTTTGTTTTTCTACTTTGAATGTGATTACTCCAATAGTTGTTGACAACTGAGTTGTGTCCAAGACCTTAGAGCCAACTTTGTCTGTGGGCTCTGCTTTTAAAAGAGATCCCCAATTCAATCACTTCGTGTCACTTCTACCGCTACCACCCTGATCCCAGCCTTCCTTTCTCACCTGGATTGCTGCAACTAATCTCTTAGCTTTCACTCTTCTCTTCCTCCAGTGTATGTATTCTCCACAGTGTAGGTACAGGAATTCTTTAGAACAAAAGTTTTCCCTGTGCAAAACCCTCCAACGGTTTTTTCTTCTCACTCAAAAGAAGAAGCAAAATCTGGGTCATAGCAGTCAAGGCCCTGCATCACCCTCTGTGCCTTTTCCCATTCCCTGCTCTGTTCTAATCATATTGTCCCCCTTACTGATTTTCATACGCATCAAGTAGCTCTGGCCTCAGGATCTTTGCACTTCCTATCATTTCTGCCTTGCAAAGGCTCTCCCCTGTTAGCTGCCTGACTCCACCTCCTAATGTTTTTGGAGAGGACTCTCCTGACCACCTCATCTAGCACCCTGCTCTCTACCAGTAATCTCTAACCCCTCACCATGCTTCATTTCTTTACATGGCATTTATCAGACTAGCGATACCGTGCTAAGGACCGGCTGCCTGCCGCTTGAAAAAGTTAAACATGGAGAGACAAGGTTGGTGAAAAGAAAAGCAGGTTTATTCAGAATGCCAGCATTCTGGGATGATGGCGGACTCCTGTCCAAAGTCCATCTCCTCGCTCCTAGACCGGTCAGAAGGTTTTATAGGAACACGAGAAGAACAAAGGAAAGGCCGGGTGGGTCAATCAGGTCCCAGGACTGTCCTCAGTTCATGGGGTCTGGTCTGTTTTAAGATAATGTTATCTCCGGACTTGGCCACCATGGCCTGGGGCTTTATGTGTCACCAGTAAAAACTGCAAGGGAGTTGCAAAACGGATTCCAGTGTCCAGGCGCCTGAGGATTAAGAAATCGCTCTTTTCAGGTTAGGATTCTGTTGAGTAAATGGATTAATGAGGTATGGGTAGCCTTGAGAAAGGGAACAAAACAGAGTTTTTAAGTCAGTCAGTGAGCGGAGAAACAGAGAAAACAGCTGAATGTCAGGATGGACCTAACTGCAAACTAGCTAAGTGTAACTACATTATTGATTCACTGAATTTCACCCTTTCATTAGCAGCCATCATGTCATATATTACTTTGTTCGTCAGTCTGCCTCCACTTTAGAATGTAAGTCTATGTGGACAATTTGCTTTGTTAGCTGCTGTATTCCTAATGCCTGGAAAAATGCTTGGCCCAGAGTAGAAGCTCCATAAATGTGTGGTGAATGAAAGAATCCCAGGGTGCAGATAATGTTGAAATAAGATTTAGAAGGGGTGGCTGCATAGTGTCCAAAAATACTCTTCAAACTGTCTGGTATGTTCTATCTATGATCAAGAATCAGTCTCCATTGTGAAATGATGACTGACATAATAAAAATGGCTAAGTAATTTTTTGAAAAACCCTCTTCAGTCCTTTCACAATCAAATTTAATTGAATGGGCATTCATGGAAATAAGAGGCTGAGAGAAAGGAGAGAAACAGGGCCAAGGTCCAATAAGGAGAGGAGGAAGGATCAGGCTGCTGATTCGGTGGGCGGGGAAAAGAGCAGGTGGGAAGGAATATGAGCCCTTGGGCTCGCCTGTCATATGAGTTCCTCCACTATATGAGAAGCCCCTGGAGGCCAAGCAGGGACCCTCTCTCACTCATCCTTTGACCTTCAGCATCTGAAAGTGTTTATTGGGTGCTCCATAAATGTTCAGTGGATGAAATACAGGCACAGGAAATGTCAGTGGTAGGTTTCTGGCCATGCTGTCCATTCACAGCTCAGGGTGGAAGGTGGACCTGCTTTGGGCAGCAGTGAGTATCCAGCTCCACTTTCCATGTCCAGACCCTACTACAGGAAAAGATGCCCAGAGTTCTACTCTCAGGAACACACTTCCTGTTGTCCACACGGTTCTAGCGATTGACTTGGGCTGCCTCTTTGATCCCGCAGCGTTATTCACAATAGACATATATGGAAACAATCAAAGTGTCCACCAACAAATGAATGGATAAAGATATACATATATATGTATATACATATAAAATGTTTGCAGAATCCTAATATACATAGTTTTGCTAACACATATATGTGTCAAACCTTACATGTCAGGAGACACAGAGATACCGTGTTTCCCCAAAAATAAGACCTAGCCGGACAATCAGTTCTAATGCGTCCTTTGGAGCAAAAATTAATATAAGACCGGGTCTTAATATAACATAAGACCGGGTCTAATATAATATTATAATATTCTGTTCAGTTTCTCAGATGAAGTAGGAGACGGATGGTGCCAAATATACTCACAGTCCCAGAGATATGGAACTGGGAAATCAGATTTCTATAACTGAATGATGATTTTCATGAACTAATGTCTTATTATTAATTTGTATTCATGTATATGTTTTTATATTACTATAAAATAGAATTTATTGCCTATAGTATATTATACTACTATTATACAAATTGTTGTTCTCATTCCTAGTTATTTCAATATAATTCGTCACTTTGAACATACAAGAGCTTATGCACTTGGTTTGTTTCTGGTATTTTCATATGTTTTAGAAAGTATCTGGCATCATGTTAAATCTGTTGTTAGAGATATTAAGAGCGGCCTGTCATAATTTGTGTTTACTTGTTTGGTTTTAAATGTAGACTAGGCCTGTCTTTCAAATGGGCCATTTACTTTGATCTACATTAAAGTTTTTAGGAGGCAGAATGAGTGTGGAGAATTGAAGATAACCACAGATTCTTTGCCACTTAGTCCATTAAGAGGTAGAAACAATGTTCCCTGCCTGTTTAATCTGGGCTGGCTCTGTGACTTGATTTGACAAATAAAGGATGATGGAAGTAACTTATAACTTATGAAGCAAGGCCTTAAAGATCTGAAGAGTCTGTGTTTGCCACTTGGAATATTCCCTACTCAGAGCCAGCCACCAGATAAGAAGTCTAATTGCCCCGAGACCGCCATGCTGTGAAGAAGCTCAAGTTAGCCACATGGATAAAGAGAGGTCATGTGGAGGAAGAGCGAAGCAGCAAACAAACATGAGAATGAAGGGCCTCCTTGGACTTTCCAGGCCAGCAGAATCACTGCCTGAATGAAGCTGACTAAATGACTCCAGCTGACTACATAGAGAGGCAAAAAAACATCTGGCTAAGCCCTACACGAATTCCAAATCAACAGAATCATGAGCAAATAAAATGGCACAAAATTTTGGGATCATTTGTTTCATGACAGTAGAGAACTGAAACATGAAGACACTCATGATATGCTACAGATAAAAGCATAGTCCCACATCGAAAGATCTGATATGATGTGATGAATCCATGGTCCTGTTCTGTTTCTTAGCCTCTGTATTTGTCTATTTGGTGTCTATTAATTACAGGGCCAAATTAATGGCCAAAGTGGTTTAAATCTCCCCTGTGATCCACAGCCCTTAGTCTGAAAACATGTTCTTTATCTAATTCTCACATATCCAGTCAATACTTCCCCTGCCCTAAATCAACCCAGGGCCAAGTACCAGACAACTAGGGTCAGCCACTCTGCCCCAGAGTTCCTGGAATGATTTAAACTAGCTAATCTTAAACTGTTTCCCCAGTCTTGCCTATTCTTTCCTGTGGAAACTCCAATATTGGCTCTGGCGTATGTCTTCCCCCTACTCCTTTCTATCTCCTGACTAAAATCTGATGCTTCCCTCTGTGGCCCTGCATGATATGGCACGCCCTCTCTCCTCAGGAAATATAACAAAAAAGCTTCCTTCAGAGGCACTGGCTGCTCCATATTGTCATTCAATCACCTCCATGAATTAACATCCTGAGGGTACAATTGAGTTATAGTCCAAGTACTTCTGTCCTGCGAGGAACTCTAAGGTGAGAGCACCTGTGTGTGCATATCTGTTTCACTGTGTGAGTGGCTGTATCCAAGTGGACATACCCATATTGGTGCCACCAACAATGCTACTTGTGGTGAGAACTGGCAGTGTCATAGTATGACAAAGATAGAATCAAAACTGACTGTATTTTCTTCAAGGAATGTACCGGGGGTGCCAAAAAATGTATGCACATGACTTATATTCGTCTTTTGTTATCGGTATATATTGAGCATTAGAATTTTAATACAGGTTTTTCCTTTCTTAAAATGTGTATACATTTTTTCTTTGGCACCCTCTGTATATGCCTATGGAAAAGCAGTGAAGCACATTTCAAGGAAGCATTAGGGAAAGGAATGAATGCTTGAAATTTGGGATCAAATCCTCATACTCTTTTTTACAAACTAAGTTGCTTGAGCAAGTCACTTAGTTCTTTTGAGCTGCAGTCTTCTTTTTAATAAATGTATATAATAATGGGATCTAAATTGTAAGCCTGCAGTAAAAACTCAAATGATAAATATAAAAGTATTTGGCAAACTACAAAGTGCTATACACAGATTGCATATTGTTTTCCACTGGATAATTGTGATTTACTAGTCTTGCAGTGACTATAGGAGGTCTGACAATTAAGTTTGCAAACTTGTTGCAACGATGTTGCTAACATTTTTTGACATCAGAGGGATTATTCATTATGAATTTGTACAAACTGGACAACCAGTTAACCAAGTTACTATTTGGAAGTGCTGAAAAGGTTGCATGGAAAAGTTAGACGACCTGAACTGTTCGCCAACAATTCATGGCTCTTGCATCACGACAATGCACCAGCTCACACGGCACTGTCTGTGAGGGAGTTTTTAGCCAGTAAACAAATCACTGTATTGGAACACCCTCCCTACTCACCTCATCTGGCCCCCAATGACTTCTTTCTTTACCTGAAGAGAAAGGAAATATTGAAAGGAAGACATTTGGATGACATTCAGGACATCACGGGTAATACGACGACAGCTCTGATGGCCATTCCAGAAAAAGAGTTCCAAAACTGCTTTGAAGGGTGGACTAGGCGCTGGCGTTGGTGCATACCTTCCCAAGGGGAGTACTTCAAAGGTGACTGTAGTGATATTCAGCAATGAGGGATGCAGCACTTTGTCTAGGATGAGTTCACGAACCTAATTGTCCAACCTCGTGTTATCTGCATTTTAAATTTAATGTGTAATTAGTTCACCTCTCTTATTTTATCTTAGTATCTATACACTTAACTATGTAGTTTAATTTTTTTTTAAAATGCTTTCTCTTGAATAAGAAGTAGTTAGAAGAATAAAATAAGGTTTCATTTTGGTCTTGCTTTGTGCCAGTTCAAAACATGCTGCTCTCATAATGATGAGACATACTCTTTTTTTTTTCTTAAGGAAAAAGCAGTGTCCATTATAACATTATGAAGGCTGACTTGTAACATTTTCTATTTGCTCTACCAGTCTTAGGAGAATCCGTGCTATATCTGAGATGTGGCTATGTGATGCTCCCTTAAAGAGGCAATTGTACTTCCAGGAACCTTTGTTGCACCCCTGTGCCACCATGGTGGTCCTCCAGGGAGAGGCCAGCAGCCCCAGGGACATCGGAGAGCCAGAAAATAGGGTTTCTCCCAGCCCTAGGGTTTCTCTCAGCCCGAGGAGCATCTCAGGTTGGCCCTCAGCTGAGTCTCGGAATCCTCTCCTCTCTGGTTCCCTAGATTTTCCTGCTAGCCTCCTTCACATCCCTGGCTCCTCCTAATCCACTCAGTGACTATTTCTCTCAATATAGAAATAGGCTCTTTGACTGAAAGTCCTCCCTAGATAAGAGGAGGTGCGTGCTGTATTCCAGCATCTTTGTCACATCTCATACTGTTTCCTGCATTTCTGCAAGTACACCAGTGTTTGTGCAAAATGGGGATGGAATCACAGAAGTTCAGAGTTGGAGGGGACAAGGCCATTTGCTCATTCTAAGGGCTCTGACATTGTTAAATGAGGAAAGGAGCTGCAGAGTGGCCCGCTAATGAAAACAGATTATATAGATGAGGAAGCGAAGGTCCAGAGGAAATGAGTAACTTGCACAAGACAAACAAGACATTATCTTTAAAGGCAGCATGGAATTGTGAACAGAAGACAGGCTAGGAGTCAGAATACCTGGTCCAGGTTCCACATACGACATGTTCTTTCATAGACAAACCCCTGAGCATCGCTGAAACCCAATTTCCTTATTTGTAAAAAGTAAATAAAAATGGCCCCTCACAGAATTGGTATGAGTCTCAAATGATAAAATGAATATGAAAGTAAGTTTTATTTCATTTTTTTGGCAGTTCTCTCTCTGTCTCTCTCTGTCTCTCTGTCTCTCTGTCTCTCTCTCTGTATCTCTCTCTGTCTGTCTGTCTCTCTCTCCCTCTCCCTCTCTCTCTGCCATCCTCAGAGGCTTCTTTTCACTGTGTGTGTGTGTGTGTGTGTGTGTGTGTGTGTGTGTGTGTGTGAACTGACATCAAGGAATGTATTCCTTTCAGGGACAAAGTAAGTTTCAAAGTATAGAATGTTTTTCACATGTTATTCTTAATTTCCATTCTTTTGACATTGTTTTGAAATAATTTCAAGTGTACAAAAAACTTTCAAAATTTTTACAAATTCCTACATATCCTTCCCCCAGGTGAACCAGTTGTTAACAGTTTACCATATTTGCCTTCTCATAGTGTTTGTGTGTGTGTGTGTGTGCGTGTGTGCGTGTATGTCTGTTTGTGTTATCTTTTTCTCTTACCATTTGAGAGCTGCAAACATGAAGATTCATTTTCCCTTTTTCTTTCAGGATGCATTTGCTATAAACAAGTAACACTATCCTACAAAACCACAGCCTAACTATCAAAATGAAGGAGATTAACACTGACACACTGCTATTTTTAGTCCACTGATCCCGTTAAGATTTTCTTCAGTTGTCCCCAAAATAAATTGTTTAGGTCCATGGTCCAATCGTGGATCATGTGTTGCATTTAGTTGTCATGTTTCTTCAGTGTTCTTCAGTCTGGAACAGTTCTTCAGTCTTTCCTTGACATGACCTTGACAGTTTTGAAGAGTGCAGGCTTTCTAGTAACTTTGCAAAGTGTCCCACAATTCCTGGTATTTCTCCACTGTTAGATTCATATTATGCACTTTGGGCAGGAATACCACAAAAGCGTCACTGTATTTTTTTAAGTGCATCATATCAGAAAGCACACAATATCCTTTTGTTTCATCATTGGTGGTGATAACATTTATCAGTTGGTTAAGATGTTTCTGCCAGATTCCCTCACTCCAAAGTGAAGATAATTCTTTTGTACTTATTAAAAAAAATTAATACTACTTTGTGTTCTATTCTGAAGGAGTGTATTCCATCTTCTTTTATTCATAAGTTTATTTTTATCAGTATGGACCCCGGGTTCCTATTTAATTCAAAAGACTATAATCTGTTGCTATCTATTCATGTTGAAGCTTGCATTTCAATTATTTGAAGGGGGAACTCTTACCGTATTCTCTGAGCACTTTCTTTCTGGGACAATAAGATATTGCAGGTACATCTTGTACTTTTATTTCCCTAGCTTTGGAATCAGCCATTTCTCCAAGGAACCCTCATTACCTTTAGTGGAGAATGGTTTGCAGAAATAAAGGTGTCAGGTTTAGGAATGCAAATTGCTATTGGTATGATAATAGATTGTTCACTTCTAGAACAACTAGATAGCCATATGGGGAGAAAGGTGAACCTTAAACCTTACCTCATTCCATATATAAACATTAACTTGAGATAGATCACAGACCTAAAATAAAAGCTAAAATTATGAAGCTTCTATCCATAAAAAAACACTGTAAATTAGACTTCATAAAAATGAAAAATACATTACTCATTAAAAGATGTTTTTAAGAAAATGACTAACAAGCCACTGAACATATATGCAAACCAATGACTACTATATAGGATAGGTAAACATTTTAGAATATGTAAATAGAACACATGTATCAAGAACATATAAATAACTCCTCAAATTCAACAATAAAAAGAAAAACAAAAGTTAGAAGACAGTTTGGTGGTTTCCTACAAAGCTAAACACACTCTTACCATACTATCCAACAATTACATTTCTTAGTGTTTACTGAAATGAGTTGAAAATTTATGTCCAAACAAAAAACTGCACGTGAACATCTCTAGCAGCTTTATTGGTAATTGCCAAAACTTGAAAACAACCAAGACATCCTTCAATAGGTGAATGGATAAATAAACTGTGCTCCATCCAGGCAATGGGACATTATTCAGCAAGAAAAAGCTATGAAACCAACAAAAGACATGACAGAACATTAAATGCCTATTACTAAGTAAAAGAGGCCACTCTGAAAAGGCTACATACTGTATGATTTCAACTCTATGACATTCTGGAAAAGGTAAGACTAAGGAGACAGTGAAAAGATCAGTGGTTGCCAGAGGTGGGGTGTGGCGTAGGGAGGAATAAGCAGAAAACATAGGATTTTTAGGGAGTGGAACTATTCTGTATGGTAATGACGGACACATGGATGGATACATTTCTCAAAACCCATAGAATGTACAACACAAAGAGTGAACCCTAATGTAAATTATATGCAAGATGTAAATAATAGGAAGAATTTGTTGGGGAGGGGGGCAGGTAGGGCGGAATATGGGAACTCTACACCTTCCACATAATTTTTCTGTAACTATCCTAAAAAATAAAGTTCACTCATTAAACATGAAAGGCAGGCAACTCAATTTTTTAAAGGGGCAAAAGTCTTCAATACACTAGTAAAGTTAGTAAAAGAAGACATTGGAGTGGTTAATAGGTATATAAAAAGGTGCTTAACTTCATTAGTATAAGAGAAATACAATAAGGTACTATTTTATACTTATTCAAATTATTGACTATTTTTTAAAATTGATAATCCCAAGTAATGTTGAAAATGGGAAATGACTGGAATTCTCATACACTGCTGGTAGGGATGTAAAATGGTACAGCCACTCGAGAGAACTGTTTGGTGCTTCCTTATACCGTTAAACATGTATTTACACTATGAGCCAGCGATTCTGTTCCTAGAATAAAAGCATGTGTTCACAAAAGATCTCTACTAGAATGCTCAGAGAGCACTGGGAACAACTCAAATGTCTATCAACAGAAGAATGGATAAAACAAATTGTATGGCACATCCCTGTAATCAAAACCATCAGCAAACTACTTATACACAGGACACAAAGATGGATCCCCAAAGCACTATGTTGAATGAAAGAAGCCAACCATACCTTTGTGGTTTAATTTACATAGAATCCAAAACCAGGCACAACTATTCTGTGGTGATAGAAATCAGAACAAATGTTGCCTGAGGCTGGATGTGCAAGGGACATTGATGGCAAAAAGACACAAGGAAAACTTTGAGGGTGAAGAGAGGGTTCTATATCTTAACTGTAGTGGTGGTTACAGGGTTCTATACAATTGTTAAAATTCATCCAGCTGAGCATCTAAGATCTATGCCTCCTACTTTATATACATACCGTATTTCCCCGAAAATAAGACCTAGCCGGACCATCAGCTCTAATGCGTCTTTTGGAGCAAAAATTAATATAAGATCCGGTCTTATATTAAAATAAGACCGGGTACTATATTAAATTATATTATATTATATTATATTATATTATATTATATTATATTTATTATATATATTATATTACATTACATTATATTATATTTTATTATATTATGACCCAGTCTTATATTATAGTAAAATAAGACTGGGTCTTATATTAATTTTTGCTCCAAAAGATGCATTAGAGCTGATGGTCCAACTAAGCCTTATTTTCAGGGAAACATGGTATACCTGACTTTAAAAAAACAAAAAGACTGTGGAGTATCATCTTCAAAGACCTTAACGAAAGAACAGCTGACATAATCATTCTAATCATAACAAATCTGACCTTTAAGGATAAAGAGACAAAATGTTTTCAGTACCGGGAAAAACTAATGGAACATATTTCCCAGGAGTCATTTTTGAAGATACTGCTAAAGTTCAAATTCTATCCATATCTCTCTCAGGACCCATTCAGGTAAACAGAAAACACTCTTTTTCTACAATTTGTATCTGCACAAATTTCAGTTGCCATGTATTCTGGGCAGAATTGTGCCCCCCTTTAAAAAACTATGTTGAAGTCCTAACCTCTCAGTACCTCAGAATGTGACCTTATTTGGAGACAGGACATTTCTAGAGGTAATAAAGTTAAAATGGGTTTATTAGGGTGGGCATTAATCCAACAGGTCTGGTATCCTTTGACGAAAAGGAAATTTGGTCACAGATACATACAGAGGGAAGATGATGTGAAGACACAGAGAAAAGGCATCCATTTATAAGCCAAGGAGAGAGGACAGGAATAAATTCTTCCCTTGTGACTCTCAGAAGGAATCAACCCTGCTGATGCCTTGATCGTGGACTTCAGACTCCAGAATTGTGTGAAAAAAATTTCTTTTATTTAAGCTACAAATTGGTGGTACTTTGTCATGGAGGTCCCAGCAAACTACTACACTACCGTTTAGTTAATTAACACCACTGCCCAAAAATATGGTTCAAATGTCAGTCACCACAGTATATCAATTGAATAATTACATAAAATACAGATTTTGCTGCTAACTGTTCAGTCCACATTATTAGTATGTAAATAACAAATGAACATCATGATAAATAACCAATCACATCACTTCTTACAGTCTGTCAGTGATTGGTCACTATACATCTGATATAGACAGCAAAGCATGCTAATTGTGTTGCACATTTTCCTCCCAGTGATAAAACCATGTGACATTTTACAAAAATGGATAAAGAGAAAGGTGGAATTGTCCAACAAATGAATGTATAGAAAACAATCAAACAACAACAACAACAAAATAACACCAAATGTGAAATGGGAAAGTTGTAATGAAAAGGATGAAAATGTCACAGAGGAAGTGACATGGGCAAAACCGTCACATTAAGGGAACTCATGGAGAAATTTCATAATATTGAAAATGCAGAGGGTCAAATGTTGGAAGCTGATTCGTACTTAGAAAAGAGTATGATAATTTGCCATGGTACAGAAAAGATGCATGTTTCATATCGTAAGTGATATTACTTATATGCTGGGAAACTATTGTTATTTTCAAGTATCTCA